>NC_140964.1:43058359-43128359 GCF_056783735.1 Eptatretus burgeri | reverse complement strand
CCAACCCAAGAACACTCCATTGGGAGATTGAGGGAGTGGAAAGGTGTGAGTAACACCCGACCCATCCCAAGAACACTCCAGGCGAAACACCCTACCCTGCTCAAGAGCACTCTAGGAAGGACCAAGGGATAGTCAAATCTAAGCCGGACAAAAATGCACCACCTCCCTATTCAGCCGCGGGGTTAATGTATGAAAAATATGGACCTAGGTCATGTGATCAATTAGAATTATGTCATAGATGGACACAATGGGACCCATATCCATTCACAAGATGGGGTTCTCTGAGATGGGAAATTTATTATCTCGACTTGATCATAGGTCAAGCAACAAGTTGGAGCCCGAACCAGATCTTAAAGCAGCAGAGATGTGGGAGGAAGAAGCACTACAAGTAAACGATGCAGCAAATAGTGCAGTAGCAAACAAAGTGTGAAGACTAAAACAACAAGTTAAGGCAAAACAAGGTCCCGCCAGTGCAACTGCAGTGCAATGGCAGGATAGCCAGGAAAACCCAGCAGGTAACCCACCTGAGAATTTACCTAAACCACCGAGGTTGTACCCAACCCTGTAAGGTATGGAGTCGCTGGCCACGGCTTCTGCCTTCCCAGTGCGGGAGGTAACCCCAGCAGTGCAGGGGGTAGGAAGGGCTGCAGGACAACCAGCCCAATCGATATACCAACCATTCAAAGAACATGAATTAAGATCCATGAGGGAGCGAGTTTTAGAATTAAAAGGGAATGCTGAAACAACAAAGTTGCGAATAACACAGTGGGTAGGGACCCACCGCTGTACACATAGAGATATCGGTATATTGTACCATGCAGTGTTGTCCACATCAATCTGGAGGACAGCTCGACAGGATGCTCAGTGGCCGGAAAATGAAGATCGACAGTGGACTCCTCAGGATCGGCAGGCTGCACGCGGGCGGCTGTATGATGCAATCGGAATGGCACTGGAACCTGCCATGCTAGATTGGGATAGGATCTATGAGACAAAGCAACGTCCAGGGGAATGGGCAGCCGAGTTTCTTCATGGGTTAGTGCAGGCATTCCAGCAATACGGGGGTTTCCATATTGAAGCAGATATACCACCTCGATTGTTAACAAACTTCCTAATGGAGGAATTCAGACCCTCGGTGAAGAAACAACTGAAGTATGCAATGCTGGGATGGCAGGGCATGGCCCCGAGGGTACTTTATACATCAGTCGACCAATGTTCAGCTCGATTAGAGGAAAAGGAGGGTGCAAGAGCGAAGGTAAAGGAAGAGGTGTTCCAGATGGTCCTGCTAGATAAAGCAACGGAAAGGGGCAAGACCAGGGATTGGAGACGTTGGGAACCTGAGGAAGACGATACAGATTCAGAGGAGGAGGCTGCCAGGCAGTGGGGATGATGAATGAAAATACCACCTCAGCCCCCACCAGTGGTACAAGGAAGACGGCCGAAGAAACGGGGAGGAAGGAACAGAGACCCAGAACGAACGCCACCGCAGACTCATTCTAGGACCGCTCAGGATCAAACCCGAATACAGCCAACTGCGCTACGGGGATGTTTCCAGTGTGGGGATACAAACCATTGGAAAAGGGATTGCCCACAGGGAAGGAGGCCGGTCCGCGAACAGGACCATAAGCCATATTGACAAGACGCGAGTGGACCTGTGTTGCAAGGAGCGATGCTGAAATTAAACCCAACAGAGGAGCTGACCTGAGACATTCCCACGCTCAAGTCAACCCAGGAGGAATCTGATTCGCGTATCATCCTATATTGTAAAGATGGTAGAAGTCAGAGTTACAAGTACTTGAGGGTGAAGAGTCTGAGACACTGATGTATTCTTTATATTGGATTCTCTGGATGTCTCAGGTAAGAAGCTTTCCTTTTTGGTTGACACGGGAGCCACTCACTCCACCATCGTAGTGAACGAACTGTCAGAGGTTGAAAAATCCGACACTAACATACGACTCGTAGGGTTAGGGGGTAAGGTTCAGACATTAAACACAGCAACACAATGACCAGTAAGGTGTGGACCTTTACAGGAAAAACACGCCTTCTCACAACCTCCACGCCAGTAAATCTGTTAGGGAGAGATTTGTTGTGTAAACTAAGATGCACAATAGCATGTGTGGTGTAGCAGGCCTGCGGGGGCAGGGCATGATGTGGGGAGCGTGGTGGGGGAATGGTTGAGAGTGATCACGTGCTTGCACAGGATATAGGAGTGCGCGCCGCCTGAGGCGTTGTAGTGGTTGCTGTAGCCGTTGTGGCCTGGGAGCCTGTAAGTCGTGTGGCTTGTAGAGTGCATCGAGTACGTAATAAAGGGGAGTTACGGGCAGCGTACGCTCACGCTCTCGCACGTGCAATAAAGCAGGGTTGAACTGTTCCCCCGCTCATGTCTGCCTTGGGGCACCACTACCACGACACCACAGCATGCACTAAGGAGGGGGTGTATGTTGACATCTCCCGAGAGAAAATACATTCAGCAATGATGGTTTTGATGGCACCGCACCCGGTTGTCTATTGGTGGCGGTTGCCAAGACAGCCGATTAGCGATGTTTTAATATGCTTGGATGCAATTTTAGCTGAAAACCAGAGTATGCAAATGTGGCGAGACAATGCACAAGTAATGACGCGCACCTACAATGACCCCCCACACTGTATAATCTATAATGATGTGGATGGAAATGATGCCGTATTTGTGGGGGGAATTGCTCCGTGTCTGGAGAGATGTGATGATTTATTGGTGTGCCGTTTAATGATCGGTAAGGAAGGTGTTGCAATGGAAGTTAAACTCATGAAGGAACAAAGACAATTGACAAAGTACCCGCCGGGGGTAACCTCACATATAACACTAACCACGGCAAGAGGGTATCACCCAAAGGATTTGGGCGTTATGGTTTATCGCCTACAGAAGGCAGCAGTGACCGACACAACAACAATATTGCATTGGCAAGGACACAGGTTAGCTGATAACGAAGGGTGGATTTGTGATTTTAAAGAACAGGTGTTACGAGGGATGGTGGAGGAGGTTAATTTACCTCCTAAACGAGAGATGTTGATGGAAACTGCAAGTGAAATGAGGGACATAGAAAGTTTGCGAGAGAGGGTTCCACAAGAATTGTGGACCCGGCATGATAATGATGTGGATCGTATCATTGGGGCAGTGCCCCTAGTGGTAAAACTCAAACCCGGAGAACGGTGGCCGAATGTGCGCCAATATCCTCTCCGGAGGGAAGCAGAAGCTGGCAAAGCGCCAGTAATTGAATCCTTGAAAGGACAGGGTATAATTGTAGAAATTTCAAGCCCATGTAACACACCGAAATTGCCAGTAAAAAAGCCACAGAAGAATAAGTGGAGATTTGTCCAAGACTTGTGAGAAGTAAATGAGGTGATTCAGGGAGTCACCCAGTAGTACCCAGCGCAGAGGGGTTGATTACCTCCATCCCCGCCGACGCCACTCATTTTACGTAATTGATATACGTTCCGCATTTTTCTCGGTTCCCATTGCAGAGGAATCGCAATTTTTATTTGCTTTTACGTACAAGGGCCGTTTATATACGTGGATGGTCCTGCTGCAGGGGTTTGCTGATAGCCCGACATTATTCTCGTGTGCATTGCTTAAGGATCTAGATGACATTAGGCCATGGGTGACATATGGCTACCATGCCCCCCCCCCACATTTCAATGAACCCATGTTTTTCTGAATCCCCTGGATGTGCTGAATAAGAATTTGAATGTTAACATTGAAAATATAGGGATGCACTTCTGGTTTTGACCATATAACTAATGGTACCCTAAAAACCGCTAATCGCTGCTCCGCGTTGGTCATGATTTCTATGCCTCATCATATCAACTTGTGGAATGGCTCAATGAAGGTCAATGTTCACATGTGATACACCAAATAATAGCTGATGCTATTCTGCTTATTTTCATATGTCTGATAAGTTGTTACAATACATATTGCCTAAATCACAGTCATTTGAATGAGCATACCCCTATCCAGGGATATTCGCGCACTGACTGACACTTTCATGTTTCACATTTTTTATTTTACTGATAAATATGGCAAAGATAATCAATTTAAAAGTCATTCATAACATTCGAGTCGGCAACAGAATTATTTTAAGACCAATATTAGCCAGATACCTTGATAATAAGTTGCGAAATTACATTTTAAACTTTGTTGGTGTTTGCTGAAAGTTGGTCCAAACCCCACTTTCAAGAATGATTCTCGTGCGTACATTGTAATTGTGTTGTTATTATTTGTAATTTAGCACCAACAAAATAATCATCGCCTTGATGGGTATATGTAGTTATATAATTATAATCATGCAACACTCCTATCATGAAGCCTGGTGTTGGCTTAGTGGTTAGGGTGGCGGCTTGGGATCCCAGGGTCCTGAGTTCAAGCCCCGTTGGCTGCTGAATTAACACCAGGGGGTTGACTCAGCCTGTCATCCTTCCGAGGTTGGCGAAATGAGTGCCAGTGTACTGGTCCCGGTGTATGCCCCGGTAAGAATAGGTGTACCATATCCCTGTGTGTCGTAAGAGGCGACCAGGGTTGGCGTCAGGAAGGGCATCCGGCCATAAAACATTGCCTCAAGAAAAAGCCAAAACCCCTGCACAGCAGGGAAAAATGGCTGTAAAAACGGTCATTTTACTCCTATCATGAATAGCCACATTTGAAATATCAATGTTCATACATAGGTTTTTTTTTTTTTTTTTTTTTGGATACCTTGTCGAGGCTCGTATGAGAGCTAACACACAACTCACAGCAAGGGGGCATGAGACAAGAGGGGCGGGAGTGGAAGGGACAAAACAGTGGGGAACAGACACATTAGGTGAACTGTGGAAGGGAGAGGGATGGGGATGGGACGGGGAACATGGCGAAGAGAAGATGGACATTACAGGGACTTTCAGGAAGGAAAGCAGGGGAATTGAAGGAAGTGGGCTTGGGTGGATTATCTGGGGTAGAAAAGAATATCTGGGGTAGAAATCGAGGATTTGGATGGGGGAAGATAAGAGGTGGTGGTGAACAGCTGTTTTGAAAGCCTGGAGGGAAGAATGGGAAAGAATAGAGTGAGGAAGTTTATTCCAAAGGCGGGAAAAAAAGAGGAATGAAAGAGTGAAGATGAGCAGTGATTCGTGATTTTGGTAGTTTTACCAGAAGGGGGTTGTTGGCGGACCTTGAGCGCCCTGTGGAAATGTGGTGGGGACAAATCGCAGAGAGAGCAGGGGGGGGCAAGGCTGGAGAGGAGTCGGTAGAAGACAGAAAGATCACCGACCAACCTGCGATGATTGAGTGAGAGGCCCAAAGACTCAGCTTCATTGCGGGAGATGCCGATGATCTTAAATGCCCTGGTTTCGACAGCGTGAAGCCGAGAAAGGTGGGAGGCAGGAGCACCAGCCCAGAGGGGAGAGCAGTACTCCATCAGGCTAGGGACAAAAGCTTTGTAAGTGGTCAGGAGCTCAAGAGGGCTGAGGAAGGGCTTTGCACGACGGAGGATTCCCAGTCGGCGACTGGCTTTTGAGGCGAGGTTGGAAATGTGACTTTCCCACGAAAGGTCATGGCAGATAGTGAGACCCAGAAGCTTGAAAGAAAAGACTTCTTCCAGAGGATTGTTGAGAAAGTGGATGGGGGGGTTTTCTAAACGGTCCTTTCGAAGAGACAGAGTGAGAGTGTGAGATTTGTCTGGATTGAAGACATGTTCCACGTGTTGGACCAGTTTGTGATTTTATCCAGATCTGCAGTGAGCGAAAAAGCTGCTGCTTGCCGGTCTGAGGGATGATAGATGGTACGGCAGAGGGTGGAGTCGTCGGTAAAGAGAAATAGAGGATTTTCCAGAGAGTCGGAGAGATCATTGATGAAAACCAGAAAAAGAACAGGGCCCAGAACGCTACCTTGAGGAACTCCAGCCTGCACAGGAAGAGGGGATGAAAGAACTCCATTTAGGGCCACACGTTGACTGCGACAGGAGAGGAAGTCTGCGAGCCATGAGTGGAGATGGCCTTGAATACCATGGGAAGAGAGTTTGGTGAGTAGTGCAGGGTGCCAGACTGTCAAAAGCACGTGATATGTCCCGGGATACGGCTCGGATTTCCTGTCTGGCATTGAGGACCTCCATCCATTGATGGGAGAGCAGAAGCAGCATATCCAGGGTAGAGTGACCTGGTCTGAAACCAAATTGATGATTGGAAATCAAGCCCTTGGAGAAGAGGAAGGATTTAATGTCTGAAGCGATGATGGATTCCATAACCTTGCTGATGATTGGGAGAAGGCTGATTGGTCTGCAGTTACAGGGATCTGTTTTTGCACGGCAGTGATGTTAGCAGATTTCCAAGCAGATGGCATATGACCTTGGGTAAATGAGAGGGTGAATAGAACAGAGAGAGGGTGAGCAAGAGCAGAAGAGCAGGCTTTGAGGACACGTGGGCTGATGCCGTCTGGACCGGTTGCAGAATCTGACTCGAGGTTTGAAAGCAAGCTCTCCACCTTGTCAGGAGAAAAGCATACAGAGTCCAGGGACAGTTGGGTGCGACTGGATAAGGTGGGTATAGAAAGTGATGGGTTTCGGATACAAGATTTAGCTGCAAACACCGAGTTTAGACATTCAGCTTTATCACCTGTGGTATCAGCAGTGCGGCCATTTGAGGTAAGGGAGGGGATGGAGGGGGAACATACACCAGAAACAGATTTGATTAAACGCCACCAGGATTTTGAGGAGGGAGAGAGGTTTGAGAGTTCAGACTTGAGAAGAGAAAGATGTTGTTTTCTCGCTCTCCTGAGGGTAGATACACACTTGTTCCTAGCTTTGTGGAAGGAACTGAGATTGCCTCAGTTGGGTTTGCTTTCCATGAGGCAAAGGCAAGTTGTTTCAGGACAACTGCCTCGCCACAAGCTTCAGTAAACCAAGGGCGGGAGGAAGGGGAGGACAACTGAACACGAGAGGGGATAAATCTGTGCATGAGGGAGAGCAAGTTTCATTGAAAGAATTCCCAGGATGAGTTGATGTTTGAGAAAGTCGTGATGGGAGACCAGTCTGTAAGTTTGATGGCTGATCGGAGACCCTGCCAGTCGGCTTGAGTGAAATGCCAGACTCGACGGTGGTGAGGTGGTTCTCTGATAACAGCCAGAGAGATGTCCACTTTGACAAGGGTTTAATCAGAATCACTGTCTGAACTGTCTCCAGCAGGATAGTCTGTTCCTGCAGGAAGTGAACCATCATCATCTGATTCGTCCTCATCATCAGTCGGTGAACCTTCAACAATACATATTAATTGTTGTGGAAGTACATCTCCGTCATACCATAACGGCTCCATTTTACCATCAACCATTGTCCAACCATGGCCATCAGTAGCCAGAGGGATATCAGGATCAGTGATATACGCTCTCTTCCATATTCCAACCTGGTAATTCACTCTCCTGATATGTTGCTCTAACGATTTTCGGCATGGAGGTAGATTAGCCATGTCAATGTTGTGTGAAGTTTTGATTAATGTGTCATTATCTGTGTCACACAACCAGCTCATCTTAAGGAAGCGTGCTTCATCAACTCTGTGCATGCGTGGCCTTTTGTAAATGGCACACGTGAACTTGTCAAGATCATCTACGAGCTCTGTACGTACATGCCAGGAGTCTCCCAGCCTCGCAAGCACTGGCACAAATTTGGGCATCTTCAATAGTTTCTTGAGAGGTTTCACTTTTCCTAATCCTTTGAAGGCACTTGTGGAGTCACATCCACTGTATGCATGGAGTGCCATCAGAGCTGCACAGTGTTGCTGGGTATAACCTCGTGACATATCACTCACATTTAGCAGTCTTTTCTTGTTTCCAGTGCCAGCGTCAAACAAGATGGAGACATCACCGAGTGTAGGTTCATAGAGGAGAAGTATAAAGAATACATCAGTGTCTGGACTCTTCACCCTCAAGTACTTGGAACTCTGATTACGACCATGTTTACAATACAGGATGATACGCGAATCAGATTCCTCCTGGGTTGACTTGAGCGTGGGAATTTCTCTTCTATGTGTTGACAGACCATCATCAGATGTCAGGAGGTATGCAGTGCCTTCACAGATTACAGTCACTTGTCTTCCTTGTAGCTTCTTGGCATATGCATCTTGGCTCCAGAGTCAAGTGAGTAGTGCAATAAACTGTTGCTTGTTGACATCATTGCCCAAGAACAATTTCCAGTCAGATGGTTTGTTGGTGTTCTCCCCTTTGATAATTAGTTTTTCACCACAACCTCGTCTTAGTCGCTCCATTGCTTTCACAGAGTTAGGCATGTAGGAGTCTGTGCTGAACACAACATCACCTTTCGGTGGCATTATATCAAACACTATGGAACATATCTGGCTAAAGTTTCCTGGTGTTTCTTTCATGCAGTAGAATACAGCATTCCCACCGGGGTATGTTCGCTGCTCAATCGTTATCTGAGGACTCCTACGCTGGGTGACATAACAATCTGGAAGACATTCAGATGATTGGATGTTTAGAGAGTGTTGTTTTGTTGTCACATTCCGTGGAATGGATGGTATTTCTACACGGGTACCTCCGTGGTCCTCTGGTCTCCCTTCTATATCCTGCAGCATGATACCATGGGCAGTGTGGATTGATCCCATCCCAGTGAGGTTATTTAGTAGTTGATCAAAGTTGTCAAATTCAGAGTGAAAGACAGAAGGTGCATCTGGAGATCGGGTGATTTGAGTTGACAACAAATTTGAAGTTTCATCCACAGCCTGTGCGAGAGCCGTTTCTAGTTTCAATGAAAATGAGTAGTTCTCTGAATGTCCCATTCAATTCAGTAAGGTGATCAGTCGCTCACTCCTGAACAGGTGGCGGAGTGTCATGCATATCAACATGTGTTTTGGGAGTTTCCACTCACCATTGGAAGCTGCTCGACAAATGTCTTGTCCCATTGAGTATACCAGTCGATGTGACTTAGATGTACGAGCGGTGGCTTTTCCACCGATGACATAGCTGAGAAATTTCTCGAGTTGTGATGGTACGATATCCTTCACATCTCCAAGATGTTGAGCAGTTCGTGGCCATTTTCGTTTATTGGACATCACAAAACTGCCAAAAATCACCTGACGCAGGTATGTTCCAGCTTCTTGTATCATATCTGTCGAAGCTAGCTCGTATGCTAATCGGACTGCATTGTTCACGTCAGTGTCAGAACTATATACTATATAGGACTACATTTTTGCTGAGGAATACAGTTTGCAGAAGGCCAATCTGTACTTGTACTCTTCATGTTTCTCAAGTTTGATTTTGAAGTTTTCTCCACGGAAGTTTGGATTTGTGAACTCTGTGAGTTCCAAGCTGGCTATGAATGTCTTGACAAGATCAGTTAGTTTCACCATCTTCTTGTCTCGGAGAACATCAGTGTTGATTACCTCACACACATCGAAAAATGCATGATTATGAGCCTCCGTCAGTTGAACTTGCTTATCTTTGTTCTGGACATCGGTACTTCTCCACTTATCTGGCTTCTGTAGGTACTTTCTCCTGCATGACTTGTGAAATTTGGCTTCACATGCAAGCAGATCCTGGCATCTAATCCGTGTGAGCAGTTTTTAGTCATTTGTCTTCTCGGCTATCTCTAAAATTGTTTGCCAACCATCAGAAATAAAGCAACTCATGCCCTCTGTAGTCCACGCCCCCTTGCTTTTAACTTTTTCCCTTCCTTCAGAATTGCAAAAAATACAGTCTGGTGCAAACAACATATGATCCGCTGAACTGCGTCTGCTTGGTCAGGAACATGATGGTTCTCGTGAATCCGAGTGTGAAGCCAAATGATTGATGTTCATGGAAAAACGCTGATAACACACCTGATGATAACCATGATGGTGCTCTTTTATGACATCAGGAATAAGATTACACGTGTCCTTCATCTGGTGAACAGAACCTGCATTTTGGGCGAGTCTCTTATCATGAATCTCTTTCAATTTATCCAATTTTTGGTAACCATCCTCATTTGCAGATAATTGTAGCAACGGTCCATATTGCAATCCTGGGACATGCACAATGCACACCAGCAAACTACAATCTTGGCCACCCTTTGATCGCTTTGGGGGAGGCGCATTCTCGTCACCGAGGTCTGATGAATTAGACATCATTCAGGTGCAATCTGAAAATACAAAAACAAGAAAGAATTGTAGAATAAAATCAAAGTGGAAATATTTACTTGTCAAGCTTAATTAATTGTTCTTTGAGTACGAGATTCTGTAATATAAAAGAAAACTTATCAGGAAAAGAAAAAATGTGAAACATGAAAGTGTCAGTCAGTACGCGAATATCCCTGGATAGGGGTATGCTCATTCACATGACTGTGATTTTGGCAATATGTATTGTAACAACTTATCAGACATATGAAAATAAGCAGAATAGCATCAGCTATTATTTGGTATATCACATGTGAACATTGACCTTCATTGAGCCATTCTACAAGTTGATATGATGAGGCATAGAAATCATGACCAACGCGGAGCAGCAATGAGCGGTTTTTAGGGTACCATTAGTTATAGGGTCAAAACTGGAAGTGCATCCCTATATTTTCAATGAAAACATTCGATTTCTTATTCAGCACATCCAGGGGATTCAGAAAAACATAGGTTCATTGAGATGTGGGGGGGGGGGGGGTGCATGGAAGCCACATGTTGCCCATGGCCTATTTCCTTTTGCCTTCAATTTCACATCTTCATTTTCTTCATCACAAAGTCCCACTGGCTTTTAATTAACGTTTTTCAAACAATTAATTTTAATACAGTAAAAGTTTATAATTGAAAAAAGCTGAACTTACCACTCATCGGTAGAGGCGACGTTTCGGGAAGAATCCACTCGGCTTGGTCATGGCAGATGAGGAAATAAAGAAGAAGCTGGAAAACTGCCACGTGACATCCAACCTGCTTCGATTTAATTACCAATATTCATCGATTTCATTGCAACGATTATTTTTTTTACCAACCTTCATCGATTTAAATAATTTTAATGATCATCCAGTTGTACACAATTAATTATATACGGATACATTAACACTCATGCCAGACTTTCACCAACTGGATGATCTGTTTGGTGCTTGTCTGGAGAAGAGTGCAGCAAAACATACGTTTGTTCCGAACACTTCTGAGACACAGACAGAAAGGGACACGATGGGGTGAAGAACATGTAGTTAAAACAAAGTTTGGAATAATTTGTAATGTAAGGCAAGAATCTTGGCAACTTACGTTCCAACCGGTAAGATGGTTTCATTCGAGGGGGTGGAGGGGAGTTCACGAGCACCTCTTCTGAGGGGTCTTTGGAAAAAAACAATAAAAATATAAAAGATTAAATACATTGATATCTTCATCAGTTTGATAACTTGTTCAGGAAAGGGCACAGAAGGGAATACACTGATGGAACAGGTAACGACGAAAAGGTGAATAATCCAATCGAGGGAAGTTAAACTTCTTGCGATTTAACCTGCATCGCGATGACCATGTTAATAAGTTACCTTCCCACCAAAGTTATAACTACAATTCTCTCCACAAATAAGAACATTCTTCTTCATCGAAGGAAGTATGAACAGCAATGTCTATAAAAGAACAAGTGGCAAAATGTATTTAAGCTTAATGTCCCGATCTTGGGGTTTGCTGTCTTTGCACCGAGTGTGGTCACCCCAACTGCCCAAAGTATTGAAGAGTGCTTACCTGTTGAAGGTCCTGCATGTGGTATGACCTGTCAACACCGTGATGTTTCTGCTGTTGTTGTTGCAGCCTGTGATCACAATGAGGGTTCTGCTTTTCCTGCAGCTCCTCAACACCGTGCTGCTTCTGTTGTTGCTGTTGCTCCTTTCGACCCTGTTTACCCTTAAGACCTTTAGACCCCACATGACCCTTTAAACTCCTATATATCCTTTGACCTCTGATATTTCTACCCGCAGATCCTTTCGATCCGTTAAGACCCCATAGATCCATTTTGATCCCTTTTTTTTTGTAAGAACCCGTATGACCTTTACACCGTTTGAACTGCTTCGACCCCTTAAGAACCCTTTACACACACAAACATCAAAATAGTCTTTTTGCAACACAGACGACTCTTTTCAGCAGGTGATGTGCAAACTCGTTCCTCCCAGAGGGTGGTAAACTGTGCTGGTGACCTTATCTGATCGAAAACTACTTGGAAAAACAACAACTGAAATAAAATCAGATTCCTGGAAGTTGCACAACACAAAATAGAGCGTCTCCCCCTCCTCCCCTGTGAACCTGGTGTTCCTGCCCTCAATTGGAACAAAGACATTCATCGTCCCCATCCTCAACGATATCCTTCATCGTCGCAATCACATCCGTCGTCTCCATCATCACAATCACCTTCCTCGTCTTCTGAATCCAATCTGTCATCATCATCATCTTCCACATCTTTATCCTCCCCATCAGGCTCATCTTCTCCATCTTCTTTCTTGTCCTTTCTGTGAACACACAAGAAAAAAACAGAACTTCGTTTGAGAGAACATTTCTCTGTGTAGTACAAATGTATCAATCAGAGCACCACCAGATATCTAAACTCCAATAACAACATATTCATCAGTAGAGAGGTCCATCGGGATCCTCATTTGCTGTTCTCAATTTGAAGATCAATTATAAAATGAAGACTTGTGAAGAGCTTGACGGAACCATTTGTTCATCCATAAATAAATCGCACAAAGTGAGTTGATGATAACTATCACCATGGAGATGATCCCAACAGCAAATTCAAATCTCCCCCAAAGCGACACGAGTTGTCCAACGTCCATCGGGCCGAAGATGGAACCTTCCCCAAAGATCTGTGGACACGGATATCACAAGTTTAATAAATAAATGTTTTTCAATGAAAACAGGAATCAATTTCCTTCATAACAATCCTTAAATGGGATCCTTTCAAAGTGAAGTTGAAACAGGACGTTCTGACCACAGGCCCAGAAAACGGATGAAACTTTCCAGAACAGGTGTGGTTTCCTTGTAACAAGATTTAAGAGTACATTTGTTCACATCGTAATCAAACCGTCATTATTTCTTGAATATCACAATCTGCTCCGTTCCGATAACTTCCTTTTCATTCTCATCAATGGGATCTTTAAACCTTTACTCTCCGTCCATCAGGAACGGTCTTTTTCTTTGTTTCCCACTTACCTGGTAAGACTTCCTTATAGTCCAGACTGCAGGACGCACTTGCAGGTGCGCCGGAAACATATGCTCTTGAAATTCCTTGAAAAAAATTCAAGAGCACAACAAGGTACGACCACATCGCAGCAGCGAATGTGGCAGAATGGACGAAATGTTCTAAATGGTGAACACACAATGCATCGCGCCGATGTTCTTTGTGACGCTGCAAGCATTGTTGTCATGGTAACCACATTCGGTTCCAAACGAACCCATTTCAGTTTTCATTGCATCATCATCCCATGTATTATATGTAATTATATCATGGTTTGTAATATTTGTGTACAGGTTGGCCTGAAAGCCGTTTTACCCCTCACCAGGAAAGCATTCATTCGGAAAACTCTGAAAATAAGGTTTTATTGTGCTGCACTGCACTTGCAATATAAAATAATCACTTATTGTATTTGTATGTGCTCCATCACCATGGAGATAATCAACATCAATATCTTGAATGCATACACATTATAATGTTCAGCACTGTTTGCATTCTCAATCAAATGCTGTCCAATCGCAAATGCACACAATGTTGGGATTGATGCTGGGACCTTCCTACAAGCAGGTACCGGCTGTATTCGCGGACCAATCGTGTTTTTCCTGATGGAGATAGGGACGTGCTGTTTGATTCTGTCAGTCAGAGTTTGGGTAGTTCTGCCCACATACTGAGCATCACACCGGCACTTGAACTCATAAATAACATTGCTAAATTTTGAGGTAGACAGAACATCCTTCCTAACAGCAGGAATCAGATGTCGAGAGGTGAAAATCACTCTTGGACGAACAGCGAGATACATGTTTGAGATGCATCTTTTGATTTGTTCCTCATCTCTTTGCGTTCAAGATATGCATTCAAATATTGAGGAGAGGATGAAGTACATCACATCTCTGAAGACCAGAATCGGCATTTATCTATTCCATGGACCCTGTGTTATGTCGGCAAACAGACTTTGTCCACTCTCTTTGCTTATTTGTGCAAAGAAGAAGAAGAACACAAACTCATCTCACGATCACAGATGTTGATGAAGAGGATTCTGAAACAGCGTCAGGGGCTCTGCCTCAGACTCGGCAACCTCCAACTTCGTCCATGGGCCAAGGCCCTAATTTTCATGAATCGGTATCGGATTCGTGGCAATTGTTTATGATGTTTTTCAGTTGGGTACATGTCTCAGGCAACATTTAAGCCTGGGAAGCCCTCGCAATATGGTAGCTTTGCAGTTGCAACCCTTGATTTTCTGTTTTTAATCACGAAAAAAATTAGGAAAATTGAATTTCAGCTTCAGTGCATGCAAAATGTTTATAAAAATGATCAAATATATATTTATTTTGTTACAGCGAATTGGTTGGTATGATGTAAATACAAAGATTGTCAATTATGTGGGTATATTGAGAAATAAATTATATTATGAGAATTTAAGTCCCTAATATTCTTCAATCTGGAATTCTGTGGCTGACACTTTATTCTATATGTCAAAGACTATTGTATTTAAGAGAATGCTTTATTTGTCCAAAACATTCCCAATCACTGCCAATACCTGGATAAGTATTATTTACCCACAAAAATATGTATGAATTTGGAAAATTTAACATTCAGTTACCCCTACCCCCATAATTGAAAAATAAAACATTTTTATATTTGTTACTACTGATGAATGCATATCATTAAATACCTTGGTAGGATATATTTATATCACATTTACATTTATGTACTCGTCATGAGGGAACATAAATGCATGATTTCTTTGCTTTGCTTTTGTGGTGATGGATATGGCCATACGCTACTTTGTTTCAGGTGTACCAGACAGGGCCCAACAGCGATGTCCACTGACCATCCTGCCAAGCGACCTCGAGTTGACCATGAGGATTGTGTTTGTATAGTGCACAGTCCTAATGAAGACATTACAGCACCTCTCGTTCAACTGAAGGATAATGACTCCTGGCAAACATTACTGCGACTGCAAAGATACGAAATCATCAGCCCCTTCTGGACATTGCTAAACAATTGAATGGAAATGAACTTCCACAATTAACATACCATGCAAAATGCCAAAAACTCTTTACAATGAAGAAACAGTTGGAGGCTACAGAGCGTAAGGAATCACCCATCGACAAGCTCCATGAAATTGCAACTGTTAGAAGATCTATGAGAGAACAACCCAGTACTTCCAGGGTCTATGAACAGAAGTGTATCCTGTGTCAGAAACAGAGCAAGTATATATCTGGGTCCATGACCCGTGAAGTCTTGCAGAAATGCATAACTACTGGAGCAGATGCCAAACTTCGTGAAGTTGCTGTTAGTAAATTAGATGACAGTGTAGTTGCCTTACTTAGTAGAGAAGCAGTAGCTGCAGAGGCTCATTTTCACAGGTCATGTTACAGAGCAGATACCAAAGAATATTATGTGGAAAAAATGTTCATCTACTAACAGTCCAGGTGAAAATGGGTACTCTAAAATTGAGGACAAAGCCTTCCAGTATGTATGTCATTATATCCGGTGCAGTTTATTTGTGAACCCCCGTGCTATAATGTTTAATGATCTCTGGACCATGTTACTGGACCACATGAAAGAGTTTGGTTGTACACAGGTCTCAGATTCAACTTGGAAGAACCTACGCCACAAGTTGGAAGAAGAATTTCAGGATTCTGTGAACATTATTCGTGATGAGAAAGGTCGGCTTGTAATTTATCCAGACAGTATCTCTCAAGATAAATTAGTTCTTGACATTCTGAATTTACAGCAAGAACTAAGCATCCTGAAGTCAAATGAATCTGACAATAGGACAATATTGACAAAAGCAGCATTGATACTTCGTGCTGATATTTTGGCCCATAATCATACATAAATATGGCCCCCACAGCGAGATGAATTGAACAATGCAGATGCATTCTTGTCTACATCTGCAATTCATTTTTCATCGCACAGTAATAGCAGGAACATGTGGCGATGAAAACCTAACAGTTTCAGCCAACAGGCAAATCAAGTCCTTTGGGCAAGACCTCATTCATGCTGTAACTAGGGGAAAGTGAGGCCTTCACCTGCAGAATGTATCTGCCACAACTGCTAAGCTGTTATGATATCAATGAATGTCGCTATCTGATGTTCTGCACTCGAAAAGGGGAAGGGGATTCTTCAAAACTGCCTCCATGTCATGATACACTGTATCAACACACTCTCCGTGCTAACTACCAAGCAGCCATTTAGAGACGTAGCTCAGAGCAAGAGATTTGTGCTCCTGATGCAGTTGGACATGGCTGGACTCTGGAAGACAACAGTGCCCGAGGTGTCAAGTGGATGACTGGATTGCCTGCTCCACAGACAGTTCTTGATTTACTGAGTTGTAACTGTCGTAGAGGTTGCAAAGCTCCACATTGCTCATGCATAGGAAATGGGCTGAAGTGCACTTAGATGTGCAAGTTCCAAACCTGTGAAAACAGACCACAAGATGATGAGGAAAATGACAAAGGACCAGACTTCAATGAGGAAATAGATAAGGAATATAAGGAGGAAGATAGACTTTCTAAAGTGCCTCAGTTTATAGTGTTTTTCGTGCTCCAAAGTGCTTTGGTAACCTATTAAATTCCGAGTGATGTTAACAAATAGACAAGAGTGATAACCAGTAATCTAATATGCCAGGCCATGTTGTATGGTACATCATGAAGCAAATGGATGAAAAAAGCGTATTTTTCTAATTTAAGGGGGAAGGGTAGCTAAATGTAAAATATTTAAAAAGCCAAATGTGTTTATGAATTTCTGATGCATTACCAGTTACTAGCAATGATTGGGGATATTTTTCATGCATAAAGCACAGCTTTATCTCCATTAGTTTTATGAATATTGAATAAAACGTCCATCCGCAAAATCAAATGTGAGGCTATTTTTTTCTAATTTTGTGGTAAAAATGGAAAAATCTTAAAATTAATCAATTTTTAAAATATTTTTTATTTTTACAAACCATTGTTAATTTAAATGATACATATTGAAAGCAAGTTTTGGTCATTGTGGTCAATATTTTGTAAAATTTTAATGAAATTTCAATTTTCATCACTGAAACAACCTAAAAAACAGACTATTGAGGGAAACCACGATTAAGCAACCATATTGCGAGGGCAACCCAGGCTTAAATGATGCCCGAGACATGTACCCAACTGAAAAACATCATAAACAATTGCCACCAATTCGATACCGATAAACCCCATGGCCCATGGATGAACTGGAGAGCTGAACACTGAACAGGCTTCTCTCACCTCGACCGTTGGGAGGTGATGACGCATCAAGAGAGAACGTCCAATCGGAATTGACTGTTGATAGGTGTCTATTCGACTGTTCTTCTTCCTTACCTCATTCAGTTCGTGCGAATTTCACCTGAAGAGAGCACAACGAAAAGCCTTGTGGTTTTCTTTCGTCTGTTTTATGGTAATGTCCTTCAAATGTCTCAACTGATTAACTTTATTTTTTAATTTCTGCACAATAAAACCTCTCTATTAAAAGAGTTTAAGAACAAATGTTTATGTCTCGTGGGGTTTGTAAGGGAAAACTCAAAAAGGGTGTGGATGGGGCAATTAAAGGGGTGAGGCCAGCATAAGGAATGAGTTTAGAAATCGAGCTGTTGAAGTTAAAATTGTGGTTTCCGTTATATTGGAGTTCAAGTAAATACCACCCATCATTTCACTGATGGGAATACTTAAGGGGGAGGGAGAAAAATAGGGGGGAAGAGGGAGAGAGAGAAAGAGTGAAAGAGAGAGTGAGAGTGAGAGTGAGAGTGAGAGTGAGAGAGTGAGAGTGAGGAGGGAGGGGGAGCAAGGAGTGAGGGGAGCGAGGAGGGAGGAGGAGCGGGGAGTGATGGGGAAGGGAAGACAGTGTGGGGTGAGTGGAAAGGAAGGCAGACGTGCGGTGGAGCAATGATTACCACCCAGAAGCGTCCAGGGAAAAACTCCAGACGTTTCTGGAGCTCAGCTGATAGAGACAAACACTGCTTGGACACGAACGGAGACAAACACCCCCTGGACACGTCCGGAGACAAACACCCCCTGGACACGTCCGGAGACAAACACCCCCTGGACACGTCCGGAGACAGAGACAGACAGAGACAGAGAGAGACAGAAAGAGACAGAGAGACAGAGAGAGACAGAGAGAGACAGAGACTTTTGACTCCTTTTATTATAAAAATACAAAAAACCAAAGGAGATAAAACAAAAACAGGTTTCAAAGAGAAAATCAGCAAAGTCAAAGAAACACCAAAATAAGCAATTCAAAACAAAGAAAATTCCAAGGGCACAAGGAAAGAAAACACGACACGTAAATTTCTAATACATTTTCCTTTACATTGCACATCTTGAGGCGCTGTCACACCTTGACGATTTAGCGTATGCCGACTTATGAAAAATTTGTCGAAAAACGCTGGCACACATCGAATACGTTATGGGTAAGTTTTGTATACGTTAAGAACACGCTGAAAAACACTGCCAAACATCGTAGTACGCTGGCTTTAAACGTTGTACTTTGCGGTTGTCCTCAAATTTTAGCATGCTTGAAATTTTACAACGTATGCAAGCGTATGACTCTCACGTTCCGCTACGCTGACCATAAGTTGTAGGCAAGTTATGCGATCGTTGACACACGTCGACACACGTTACTTGTAAGTTACTCATAAGTCGAAACACGTCGAGGTAATGTTTAGCGTACCCGAAACTTATTTCTAACCTCTGAGTAACGTGTTGTGGGCACGTTACACGATCGTTGCACACACGTCGAAGCACATTATGCGATCGTTGACACACGTCGAGGCACGTCACTTGTCAGTTACTCATAAGTCCAAATACGTCGAGGTAATGCTTAACGTACCCAAAACTTATTTCTAACCTATGAGTAACGTGCTTTGAACCTATGTGTAACATACCTCCAGCGCATATTGATGTATGGAGATGTATTTGATTGACGTCTTCCAGACGACCACAGAACTTACTGAACGTGTTTCTAATTTACAGCTCCCGTATAATGGCGTATTGGCATCGTTTAAAAAAAAAAACAAAAACAACAATAATTTCCGATTTTTCGTCACGTGCTGTTACGTCACGTGCTGTTACGTCACGTCCGATTGCCTCTTCAGTTTGCTCATGTCTTATTCTTAGAATATTTTCTTAGTTCCTCCTCTGTGAATATTTTCTGTTTGAGGATATTATCACGTCGACGTCCAAACTTAAAAGCAAATGTCCGAATGTTTTAAAATTCGTGATAAACTAAAAAAAAATAAAAAAACAACTTCAGATATTTCGTCACGTGCCTTCACGGAGCCAAAGAGAAAAAAAAGTTTCGGTTATGCTAAACATTACCTCGACGCGTTTCGACTTATGAGTAACTTGCAAGGAACTTGTGTCGACATGTGTCAACGATCGCATATCGTGCCTACAACTTATTCCCAGCGATACGTGCAGCGCGCTCTGCCCAAGTTAAACTATCGTTGGGCAGAGGTTGTGAACGCCGACAACAGGCGAAGCATTCGTTGGTACAAGTTATCTATCAGACAATGAAACGTTCTGTGCCCGTTATTAATATGTTATGCATATGACCAACACGTTATGAATACAACCAAAACTTAAAAAAAAAAGCATCAAAATTTCAGCGTACGCCAACGTTTTGCATACACTTTTATACGTTGCCATTGCTGGCTAAATCGTCAAGGTGTGACAGCGCCTTTACCAACACACCAAGTTTCAACAAAGGTATTCATATTTTCATTATTTCTGGAATAATTAAATTCAAGTTTCAAACGAGTTGAAACCAGGGATTGGAAATGCAAAATCACGTGACATTGCTCAAAAGGTTTGCCTTTCATTTTGGCTTTCCTCGACAGGTAGATTGCTAACTTTGCCTCCGATAGAACATAGTTCAAAAACATTAACAACTTTTCAGTGCCGGAATTGACTCTGAGGCCAAAAATAAATAACCGGAGTGAAAAGCGGACATTTACCCGATGAAATATATTGTTCAATAAAAGAAAAAGGGGGCACAATCGTACACAATCAATATATCCATGGGACAAATCTTCAGTGATGTTACAAAAGGGACAAAGCACTGAGACAGCAACATCAATTCAGTTGACAAAGGTGTTTGTTGGCAGTGACCAGTGAGCAAGTCTCCATTGAAAGTCACCTGACCTTTTTGTTATTGGTGTGCAATACATCGATTCGCATGCAGGTTCAGAAGGGGTGGCATATGTCAAAAGCGTTTTCCATCTCAGTACTCCAACTTCAGAAGTATTTATAATAATAACAGAAAGACAAAAATGATAAATTGATTGACTGTCAAGATTACCAAATAGACAGGAAGCAATACTGACTGGAGATGGAGTAACCCCAGCGAATTGGACAAGTTAGCTCAGAAGTGAAGGCTTATGGGGTGTCCATTGGACCTCCGAACTCCACTGCAACCCAAGTTTAAAGGATGTACGGATGACATCGACAACTACTTTACCGACAGCTCTAAACGACCTGGTGCCAGTGATTTCAGCAATTTCTTTAACAGACTTCCAGCAACAATTGGATGTGTCGCGAAGATGCCAAACATTTTTGATACCAGCTGAAATGAAGCTTTGTAAAAAGCAATGGGTTTTGGGAACATTGGGAAAGAGTGGGTTGAGGAATAGAGGTTCTCCCACAAACATTTTGATGTCATATAAATCCCTCTGGCGGGTCACCACAACTGCTTGCCAAGCATTCAACAGACTCTGGTAAAACAGAGGAAGGTGAGACGTGTCAATCTTTTTTGACTCAATTAGGAACAACTCAAGGCCGCAGCCGAGCAATCCAGCTTGTCTCAATATCCGTTGTACTTCGGGGCGGCAGGGCCGTTTTTCCACATTGATGGCTCGTTGTATGGACTTTAGCCGAAAGGCCATCAGACGACACTTTACGTCAATGAGCCCTTGGCCACCATCAGACAAGGGGTGACAGAGTAAATCTGACCACAACCAATGATAACCATTCCAGAAAAAAATTAACCAGTATCTGTTGAATCTCTTTAAGCAAGCTGTGTGGTGGCAGTAAACAGATGAATTTGTGCCACAAGACAGAGGTTGCAAAAGTATTAATAATTAGTATACGACCTCTGAAAGACATTTGCGGAAGGAACCTTTTCCATTTGTTGAGACGTTTGGTTACGTGATCTACCACTCCTTCCCAGTTAATAAGGGAGTACTGGTGAGGGCCAAGATAAACACCTAAGTATTTCACCCCCTCTCTCGTCCACTTTAGATCTTTTGGAAGAGACTGAGGTGGCACTAAGGGAAGCCCACCGAATGTACATTGAGCTGAGGACACCCACAGAGCTTGACTCTTTTGCCAATTACACTGCAAATGTGAAGCAAGATGAAACTTGTGTAAAGATCCAAGAAGAGTGGTTTGATCCTGATCATTTTAATTACTATACAGGAATCAACAGCATATGCAGACAACGATAGAGTGTTCTTCTGGAGACGGTACAAAGCCAGAAAGAGAGTTCCAAAGATTAATTAGTTATGGCTCAAGAGAAAGGCTAAACAGTAAACCTGACAATGGACAGCCTTGCCGAACACCCCTCTGAACCTGAATGGGAGAGCAGAGACCATCGTTTACCTTACACAAACTAGATATATTGTTGTATAACAACTTCACAAAAAACTCATGAACCTTTCACCCAGACCAAACTTTTGCAACACATGAAACATATAAAAGTGATCAATGCTATCAAAAGTCTTTTTGACATCAAGGAAAATCAAACCAACCCCCCTTCCTCCTTAAGACCACAATCAATCAAATCTCTTACTTTAAAGATGTTGTCAGAGATTGATCTCCCTGGAACACAGTCGCTCTGGTCATGATAAACGAGAGTCCCGCCGACAAGTTTTAGCCGATTGGCCAACAATTTGGAAAATAGTTTGTAGTCAGAACATAGGAATGGGATGGGGCGCCAGTTCTTGATTTGACGGAAATCGTCGCTTTTTTAAACATAGATTAACACAGATCTTTAAACACAGATTCCTTCGCAAATAAATCAGAAAAATAATTTTTGACAAGTTTTCTAACATCACTTTCATTATGTATTATAGTGCCTTGAGCATCCAACAAGGAGAAAATCTGTCTTTGGGATTTCTTAACCCTTTCTAACTGGAAAAACCTTGTATTCGGGGTGTCAGAAAACTTCACATTTTGGATTCTGAGTCGAACTGACATCCCCATGACTTTTTCATGAATAAATTCTCTGAGATAAGCTCTTTTTTCTAATAATAGACGAAGCTTTCTGTCATTTTGAGCTTTCGCCAAGTCTTCCTCCAACTGCAAAATCTCAGTTTCCAGGAGTGAAACAGCAATTTTACTCTTGCTCGTAGAAAAGGACCGATAACATCGACAGAAAACACGAATTCGAGCTTTCGCGTTGTCCCACCACAACTGGAGAGAAGCATAGGAAGGTTTGCTTTGGATAAGTTTTTCCCAAAACCTACGAAAAGCATCAGTAAAAATACAATCCTCCAACAGGCTGGTATTCAAGGTCCAATACACACTTTTTTGCGGTAACTCAGAAGAGGATAAACCAAGCACTACCAAGTGATGATCAGAGAAAATGGAAGGAAAGATGTTACAAGACATGAGGACAAATCTAAAAGCAGAGTTAATGTACCATCTATCCAGCCTTGCAAGTGTTTTCAGCCCATTAGCACACCGGCACAATGTACACCGAGATGCTGTACGGTGCTGCATGCGCCAAGCATCGAGTGGACCAAGTGATGAAAAACAACAAGATAGGTGTTTATGAGATTCAGGATGTGGTTCTGGTGTATTCCTATCTAAATTAGGTTCAAACGTGCAATTGAAATCTCCTCCGATACAAATACAGTGATCAAAGACAAAAGTATGGAAGTCATAAGCCAGATGTGTAACAAAACAAAAAAAAAAAAAATTTACGAACCCCGCTTTCACGAGGAGCATAGATATAAAGTAAGGTGAGGTTAAATCCTTGATACATGAACTCCAATGATGCCAAGTGTCCTTTAACTATTTCAAGGAAACGATACGAGTCAGGAACAAAACCTGGACGAAGCATAAAGGCAACACCCGCTGAGACAGAAGACAAATTACTGAAGAAACAAAGCCCCTTGTTAAGGCAGAGCCAGTCAGACTGTGAAGTCTCTGTTATGTGCGTTTCTTGCAACAAACAGACATCCACATGTTTCCGAAGCAACAAGTTTTTAACTTGGATCCAACGCAAATGGTTCGCACCAAAAATCACTTCCTTTTCATTTCGTATCAGGGGGGTTTGGCAGCTGTTGAGAACATTCTAAACCTGCTTTTGTAATAAACTTCCTCAGTCTGTGAATTTGTGGTTTCGTTATTTCAAAATCTTTGGAGATCCTAATTATACACTTTACAGTCTGCATGAAGGAAAGGAAGTCAGGAAAGTGTTGATGAATGATGACATTCCGCTGCCTAAACGTCCCATTCAGAAAGGATACAATAACCTGCGGAGATATCTGTAAATGATCAGATGATGACTGTGACAGATCAGTCACCTCCATGTCATCATCATCTGAAGCAGACAGCCCAGATAACCTTTCACGAGGTTCGTAAGTATCACCCTGCACCTTTAAAAACACGTCGAAGAGGGGTACCGAGTGTTGCACGGTGGAATTTGAGTCCTGTTTAACACTTTCATGAACAGGAGATGGGGCCTCGAATCCACCATCTTATACAACTACATCGGGCACCTCTACCGAGGCCTCACAAACTGAATGTTGATCATTTGTTGGGGTGGCAACATCGCATGGAGCTGCAACATTATTTCAGTCTGTCTCAGGAAATCCGAGCGCTGATACTTCCCGACAATCTACACACGGTTCAGCAACACCAAGAGACACTTCACCGATATCTGAAGGACCCGGACCACACTGTACACTTTGAAATACATTCTCGTTATCGGAAACCATTCCATCCTTTTTTTTTTTTCATTCCGATGAGGTTCCTCAGTTGCCGGAACAACCGTATCCAGCACGACTACCTTGGGAGAGCTCGTGGGGTCACGAGGAGCAGACGATCTACGTTTTTTTGACACGGTGACAAAATCATCCTTACTGTCCTCACTATGTAAGGGAACAGGATGAGCGGGAACGTTGGGTTCACTGGGCATCACCTCCTCCACCAGACGAGGTTGTGGGTCGTTTACCATTTCACCATCAACATCAACATGTACCGATTCCCCACACTTCGAACAAGAAGCTTTCGGACAAAATATTTTTAAATGGCCAAAGGCTCCACAAAGAAAACATGTTAAAGTCGCTGATGAAGCATACACTTGGTAATCATGATTATCAATTTTAATCTTCAACGAAACCTATAAACTCGTGACCTCCCCACGGTCCGGCAGCACCATGTAAAGTTGCCGCCGAAAGCTCATCACGTGCTTTGCCTTGTCATGGCGGCACCCGAGGGGGATCATCGAGATCTTTGACACAATTTTCCCGAAACGAGACAACACAGAGACAAGTTGTTGATTCGACACGAAAGGAGGAACGTTCGAGACGATTATTTTCATTGCCGGGACATCCATCGGGGAGGCCATAACAAAGTGACCACTGTGTGTGGTAAACCCGGAACTCACGACGTCGTGAACAAGACGAACAACGGAGATGAACACCACGACCTTCTGATTCATGCGTGACGCAGCATGGACATGCTCAATGCCGACAACGTCTCCAACTGCCAAAACAATCTCCTCAGTAAGAACCCCCTCGGGGGGGGGGGGGACACAAATTAGAGCGTTTTTACGAGTAAGTACCTCGAAAACAGCATCGTGCTGCGAGCGAGCCGCCGCCATGTTGCAACCAAGACGCGACGCTCGTCGTCTTCCTCACTGAGGAAGAGGAAGTTAAAAATACACTCCAACTTTCCCGAAATTGGGGAAAGAGGGCGCGAACTAAACAAAATAAGGAAAGGCAAGCAAAATAAAAACCAAAATAAAGCAGGTTTAAAGTGAAAGGCTTTGAAATAACTCGTGAATGCCCGTAGGTGCAAACAAAACAAAACAAAAACCTTTCAAACCGCGTGCCAGAAACAACGACACAGGCCGCTCCTTCGCTCTCGTAAACGATGACTGGATTGGGGCATTGTGTTTAAGAAAGTACAGAAATCGAGAAAGAAAGAATCGAGAAAGAACACAGTAATCGTCACGATCCGGAAGTGAGTCCTCACTGTCAGGAAGTTCACATATGGCAGTTACGATTATTCGCAATTTAGTTCGAATGGCCAATTATTCAATTAGCGCCAATGTATTTTGCCTTTTAACGCAAGGAAAAACACAAAGAGAAGAGGACAAAGAAAAACGTGAAAAAAATAATTTACTTCCTGCTTCGGAGCATACCAGCACTCTGATGTCACCGAAATTTATGCACCGTCTAATATGAAAACGATCATAACTTGGGGCATTGTGTTTATCTATAAATGCGCATAAATCGAGAAATTATTAGAATACACGAAGTCATCACTCTCCAGAAGCCCGTACGTTGTAACCCGTAATGGGGAACGCGGCTGAGCTTCCCTTCCCCATCGGCCACGCCCACGCAACAACGCGTATTGTCATTGGTTTGGGAAATAAATGGGCATAACTTGGGAAGCACTTGTCCGATTAATATCAAACCTTGAAAAGGCACATCCTCAGGGCCGCAGCAATATATCTGGCAAGTTTCAATTAGATCGGACCAGCGGTTGTCGAGAAACAACGGTCACACACACACACACACACACACACACACACACACACACACACACACACACACACACACACACACACACACACACACACACACACACACACACACACACACACACACACACACACACACACACACACACACACACACACACACACACACACACACAAACACGCGCGCGCAGATGATTTTGGCAACATCACAAAAACATCGAGAAGCTTTCACCGAAAAACAATGTTGCGTTTATATTAACTTTATATAGATGTTTCAGGGATATGTTCACAAACATTAATCTTCAGACACAGCTGCGTGTTGCATGTGGAAAAAAACTTAGAACTTTTGCTCGGTAACTTAGAAAGCTGGTTTATATGGAAACCAGCTCGGAAATCGGGTGTTATTTCACAACTCGCTCAGGGTGACGGGGCACGAACCACTCACTGAGGGTGTCAGAGCAGGAACCACATGTTCAGGGCGTCAGAGCACAAACCACTCGCTCAGGGTGACGGAGCACGAACCACGAGCTCAGGGTGACGGAGCACAAACCACTCGCTCAGGGTGACGGAGCACGAACCACGAGCTCAGGGCAGGACAGCATGAACCACTCGCTCTGAATGAGGTGGCAGGCAAAAGCTTCCTCAATGAATGAACGATTCAATCAGAAGGACATAGCACAGGACTGCCATCGACTGGAAGGCGATCAATATGTGGTTTAATTGCTCATGCATGCAATCCAATGAAATGGTTGATAAGGAACGGTTGACCAAGTGGTTGCTGCATATCATACAGGATATCTTTAACTTTAAAGCCGGTCTTCACTGCGCGCACAGCAGTTAATGAAATAGAACGAATTCATTCAATTAATGACTTTCTCCACAAAAAAGTTGCGCTTAATGAAGAACAAACCCTGGCGACATCGCAAAGTTCAATCGCCCGTGAAATAAACATTGCAGATAATCCACCATCTGCCTGCTCATCTGTGTATGCGTCACGTGGTTTCATCTGTTCGAGGTCCACGCAAACGTCATAACTTTTTTTAAACATCCATTTTTCACCAGATTTGCTTAGATTCCCTGCAGAGCATCTCGCAAAATCTCTGAAAATTTCGACACAGATCTGTCAGACGCAATAGATACGCAGCCCCTGTGTGGAACAAGGCGTGAGGTCGAGCAGTGAATGTATTGAATCATAAAGCTCAATGAAACTGGTTAATTTTGCCACGTCCCTGTACTTTTTGTTCCAACAATATAATTCTCCAAACAGGAGAAAAAGATAAGTTTAATGATTTGGAAATTTCACATTTTCCTGTGTATCGCTTGAGGAGGGAACATCGCCTTGCTTGCACAAAGTAAATAGGTATATCGGCTTCGTTATAAGACTTTATTTCTTTAAATTATCAGATTTCACAACAGATTTCAACACCAATAAAGTACGGACAATGTCGGATCCTCAAAACCGAAATAATATTTTGATGATCTACTTTAATTAGGCTGTGAGAGTAGATCGTGGAATTTGTATCATATAATGCATGAAATCACTCCAAGCTGCAAATGTGAAAACTGGAGTACTTACAAAAGCGATGTACACGGTGATTCGTACCTGTGATGAACAGGTATTCGATAATATGAGTGAGAAAAGTGAAAGAAAAATCTTTATCGTAAAGAAATCGTTGCAGGCTGTTCCAAGTCAGGGCATGGTTGAGCAGGCCGAAAAACATGGCGGCTTCAGACCCCAGCGAGGTTTCCCAGGAAACGTCTTTATACCCCAGAGAGTGAGGTGGCCGAGGATCGCCTGATGAAGGATATAATTTTAAACGGCCATTTATTAACTATCTTCAAAAGGGGTGTTTAAATGAACTGAAATAACCAATTTTCACTCTAGCACTTCCTTGGAGTTCAATTTGTTATGCCTGCACAGTTTCATGATGCCAGGTTTTATTATTTTCGAGTTATGGAGAACACACACACACGTATTGATGTATGAGTATTTAACATTTTCTTTGCTGTTATCACACGAAACTGAGTGTCTCTCAAAATCTTCGTTCGAAGATTGAGTATCTCACCGAGCAGGAAGTTTTCTTATGCCTAAGTCATATTTGCTCAACGGCGAGGATACGGCGGCCGTACGCCCTCTCAATTGACAGAAACGTGCGGCGGCTGCAGAGTTTCTGCGGTGGCCTCAGGGTGGCCCTATGCCGTTTGCCTATCTTTTACAGGCCATAGGGGTCGCCTATGTAATTATACAGGTTTACAGTTTACAGGCCGTAAAGTTTACAGTTTATACGAGTTTACAGGCCGTGGAATTATAATGCGGAGTTATAACTTTTTTCATTTCTACGTTCGCAATTCGACAAACCAAAAAAAAAACTGGTAAAAAAAAAAAAATTTACCCATTCGTTTCCGTCCGTCTGGCCGCACGTTCGCCTTAGGGCTCCCCAGAGGTCGCCTTGCGGGCACCTTGAGGCTACCTTGCGTCTGCCTTGAAAATTTAATGGCCACCGCAGGGCCCCCTTAAGGTCACCGTGCGACATCAAATCAAAGACCGTATGGCAACCCCACGTTTTCGGTCTCCACAATTTCCAAATACGCCGTGCGGCTCCGCGAAAAATAAAAACATACGTGACTGCGACATTGTGTGACCGTGGAAATACTGCAGCCACCATATAATTGCTGGTGGCCGTAGATTTTGAAGACCCCACGGCCGCCGTGGCAAATGTGACCTTGGCGTAACCATCATGGGTCATGCTGGACTTGCAACCGTTTCATTTCTTTCATTTACCGCGCAACCAAAGGCGAAGGAGGTTGTTTTCACCTCTTTCTGTCTGTTTGTTTGTTACGTGCAAAATCGAAGATTTTTCAAGTAAATTGGTTCGTCAATTTTGTTATTCTGTCTGTTTGTTTGTTTATCGCAAATAGGTCACAATTTTAAGCCGATCTTCACGAAGCTTCACCACTTGGTAGAGTTTGTCATTAGGATGAAGCCTATTGTTTTTGAGGTCAAAAAGTCATAAGGTCAACATAGGGTAAAGGTCAACAACTTTGGTGAGATTTATAAAATCCTCAATTTTCATCTGATCGACTTAAAATTTGAAGAGGCTTTATATTTCAGGTGAATTAATTCAATCAACCAATGATTTTTGAGAGCAACATGGACCAAAAAGTCAGTATAGGCCCAAGGTCAAGTACGAAGTTGGTATTTCTAAAATCCTCAATTTTCATCTGATTGACTTGAAGCTTGAAGAAGATATATATTTCAGGTCACTGAATTCAAACTGTGAATTATTTTTGAAGTCACCATGAACCAAAAGGTCAGGGCAAGCCAAAGGTCAACAACTTGGATGAGATTTCTAAAATCCTCAATCCTTTCTTTCTAAATTTCTCAATCGGTTCTTCTGACCATGTCCTTGTCAAAGTGGACATCTCTCTGGCTATTATCAGAGAACCACCTCAACACCGTCGAGTCTGGCATTTCATTCAAGCTGACTGGCAGGGTCTCCAAGCAGCCATCAAACTGAAAGACTGGTCTCCTATCGCTACTTTCTCCAACATGAACTCATCCTGGGAATTACTTCAAAGATACTTGCTCTCCCTCATGCACAGATTTATCACCTCTCGTCTTCAGTTGTCCGACACTTCCTCCCACACTTGGTTCACTGTTTCAAAGCTTGTGGCGAGGCAGTTGCCCTGAAACAACTTGCATTTGTCTCATGGAAAGCAAACCCTACTGAGGGTAATCTCAGTTCCTTCCATAAAGCTTGGAACAAGTGTGTATCTACCCTCACAAGAGCCAGAAACCATTATCTTTCCAAGCTCAAGTCTGAACTTTCAAACCTCTCTCCCTCCTCAAAAACCCTGGTGGCTTCTAATCAAATCTGTTTCTGGTGTATGTTCCCCCTCTATCCCCTCCCTTACCTCTCATGGCCGCGTTGCTGACACCGCACGTGAAAAGACTGAATGCCTAAACACGGTGTTTGCAGCTAAATCTTGTGTCCAAAACCCATCGCTTTCTCTACCCCCTTCACCCAGTCACACCCAACTGTCCCTGGACTCTGTGTCCTTTTCTCCTGACAAGGTGGAGAGCTTGCTGTCAAACCTCAACTCAGATTTTGCAACCAGTCCAGACAACATCAGCCCACGTGTCCTAAAAACCTGCTCTTCTGCTCTTTCTCACCCTCTCTCTGTTTTATTCACCCTCTCATTTACCCAACGTCATCTGCCCTCTGCTTGGAAATCAGTAAACATTCCTGCCCTGCATAAAAAATGTGCAAAAACAGATCCCTGCAACTACAGACCAATCAGCCTTCTGCCAATCATCAGCAAGGTTATGGAATCAATCATCGCTTCAGACATGAAATCCTTCCTCTTCTCCAATGGCTTGATTTCTGATCTTCAATTTGATTTCAGACCAGGTCACCCAACCCTGGATATGCTGCTTCTGCTCTCCCAACAATGGATGGAGGTCCTCAATGCTAGACATGAAATCAGAACCATATCCCCAGACATATCGTGTGTGTTTGACACGGTCTGGCACCCTGCCCTGCTCACCAAACTCTCTTCCTATGGTATCCAAGGCTGTCTGCACTCATGGCTCGCAGACTTCCTCTCCTATCACAGTCATCGTGTGGCTTGAAATGGAATTCTTTCATCCCCTCTTCCTGTCCAGGCTGGAGCTCCTCAAGGTAGCGTTCTGGGCCCTGTTATTTTTCTGGTTTTCATCAACGATCTCACTGACTCTCTGGAAAATCCTCTTTGTCTCTTTGCTGATGACTCCGCCCTCTGCCGTACCATCTGTCATCCCTCATACCAGCATGCATCAGCTTCTTCGCTCACAGCAGATTTGGGTCAAATCACAAACTGGTCCAACACGTGGAACATGTCTTTCAACCCGGGCAAATCACACACTCTCACTACATCTCTCTTGAAGGACCGTTTCAAAAAAAAAACCCCAATCCACTTTCTCACCATTCCTCTGGAAGAAGTCCTTTCTTTCAAGCTTCTGGATCTCACTATCTGCCATGACCTTTCCTGGGAAGCCACATTTCAAACCTCGCCCCCAAAGCCAGTCGTCGACTGGGAATCCTCCGTCATGCAAAGTCCTTCCTTGGCCCACCTGATCTCCTGACCACCAACAAAGCTTTCTTCCACAGTCTGATGGAGTACTGCTCTCCCCTGTGGGCTCGTGCTCCTGCTTCCCACATATCTCGGGTTTACGCTGTGGAAACCAAGACATTTCAGATCATTGGCATCTCCCGCGATGAGGCCGAGTCTTTGGGCCTCTCAGTCTCTCACCGCAGGCTGGTCTGTGGTCTTTCTGTCTTCTACCGTCTCCTCTCCAGCCTCGCTCCCCTGCTCTCGCTGTGATTTGTCCCCACCACATTTCCGCAGGGCGCTCAAGGTCCGCCATCAACTCCCTTCTGGTAAAACCACCAAAATCACTAATCACTGCTCACCTTCACTCTTTCATTCCTATTTTTTTTCTCACCTTTGAAATAAACTCCTTCACTCTGTTCAATCCCATTCTTCCCTCCAGGCCTTCAAAACAGCTCTTCACCACCACCTCTTTTCATCCCCCATCCAAATCCTCGATATTTTCTACCCCCGATAATCCACCCAAGCCCACCTCCTTCAAATTCCCTGCTTTCTTTCCTGAAAGTCCCTGTAATGTCCATCTTGTATTCCCCATGTTCCCCGCCCCATTCCTCTCCCTTCCACTGATCCCCTAATGTCTCTGTTCCCCACTGTTTTGTCCTTCCCACTCCTCTTTTCTCATGCCCCCCCCCCTTGCTGTGTGTTGTGTGCTCACTCTCATACGAGCCTCGACAAGGAACAAAAATGTTTTGTTTTTTTAAACCCTCACACCCCAAACCCAAACACTATCTTCACATGAAAAACCAAACCCTTACAACCCAAAACCAACCCCAACCCTCACATGAAAACCCAAACCACAACCTTAACCTTCACACTTAAAACCCAAACCCAAACCCTAACCCAAACCCTAACCCAAATCTTCATATCCCAAACCCAAACCCAACTCGATCGAAGATCATTCATCAGTTTTACAGAATTTTTTTTTTTTTAAAACAAGCTCAAATGAGCGAAGATCCTCGTACTCTTCATGATGACTTCGTAAAAACGAATATGACGTCATTGTGATGTATCAGGTTTGCGATAAATTATCTGTGCTAATGCCTGGCTTGATTCCCACAAACAAAATTCAAGCAGCTTGCCGAGTTTCGGAGATAATGGAATAGACGATTTCCATTAGCGGCGATATTATGACGTCTACTTTTTTTCTCGGAAGAATTTCCAAAATCGGAGATGGTCACTGCCTGCGCGTGGGCTTTCTGCAAATACATGGCAAGTTTGACGAAGATCCGATGAAAACTCTGGGTTGTGAAACAAAAATGTCAAAAAATAGGAATAACGTCATAAAAATTGATATGACGTCATAGTGATGCATCATATGTGCGGTAATTCATCTCTGCTCATGCCCTGTTCGATTCCCTCAAACAGAATTCAAAAAGCTTGCCTCGTTTTGGAGATAATTTTTTAGGCAATTTCCATCAGCGGAGATATTTTGACGTCATAACTTTTTTTTCTCGGAGGAATTTTCAAAATCGGAGATGGTTACTGTCTGCGCAGGGTATTTTTACATATATCTGCCAAGTTTCAGGAAGTTTTGATGAAAACTGTAGGCTGTGAAACAAACAAGCTCAAATGAGCGAAGATCCTCATTCTCTTAATGATGACATCATGAAAACGAATATGACGTCATTGTGATGTATCAGGTTTGTGATAAATTATCTGTGCGAATGCCCGGCTTGATTCCCGCAAACAAAATTCAAACAGCTTGCCTCGTTTCGGAGATAATGGTATCGGTGATTTCAATAAGGGGTGACATTATGACATCAACTTTTTTTCTCGGAAGAATTTCCAAAATCAGAGATGGTTACTGCCTGCGTGTGGGCTTTCTGCATTTACATGGCAAGTTTCACGAAGATCCGATGAAAACTCTGGGTTGTGAAACAAAAAATAGGAATGACGACATAAAAATTGATATGACGTCATAGTGATGTATCGTATGTGCGGTATTTCATCTCTGCTAATGCCCTGTTTGATTCCCGCAAACAGAATTTAAAAAGTTGCCGAGTTTGAGATAATTTTTTAGGCAATTTCCATTAGCGGAGACATTTTGATATAACGTTTTTTTCTCGGAGGAATTTTCAAAATCAGAGATGGTTACTGTCTGCGCAGGGTATTTTTACATATATCTGCCAAGTTTCAGGAAGTTTTGATGAAAACTGTAGGCTGTGAAACAAACAAGCTCAAATGAGCGAAGATCCTCGTTCTCTTCATGATGACATCATAAAAACGAATATGACGTCATTGTGATGTATCAGGTTTGCGATAAATTATCTGTGCGAATGCCCGGCTTGATTCCCGCAAACAAAATTCAAACAGCTTGCCTCGTTTCGGAGATAATGGTATCGGCGATTTCCATAAGGGGTGACATTATGACATCAACTTTTTTTCTCGGAAGAATTTCCAAAATCGGAGATGGTTACTGCCTGCGTGTGGGCTTTCTGCATTTACATGGCAAGTTTCACGAAGATCCGATGAAAACTCTGGGTTGTGAAACAAAAAATAGGAATGACGACATAAAAATTGATATGACGTCATAGTGTTGTATCGTATGTGCGGTATTTCATCTCTGCTAACGCCCTGTTTGATTCCCGCAAACAGAATTTAAAAAGCTTGCCAAGTTTGAGATAATTTTTTAGGCAATTTCCATTAGCGGAGACATTTTGACATAACGTTTTTTTCTCGGAGGAATTTTCAAAATCGGAGATGGTTACTGTCTGCGCAGGGTATTTTTACATATATCTGCCAAGTTTCAGGAAGTTTCGATGAAAACTGTAGGCTGTGAAACAAACAAGCTCAAATGAGCGAAGATCCTCGTTCTCTTCATGATGACATCATAAAAACGAATATGACGTCATTGTGATGTCTCAGGTTTGCAATAAATGATCTGTGCTAATGCCCAGCTTGATTCCCGCAAACAAAATTCAAACAGCTTGCCTTGTTTCGGAGATAATGGTATAGGCGATTTCCATTAGCGGTGACATTATGACATCAACTTTTTTTCTCGGAAGAATTTCCAAAATCTGAGATGGTTACTGCCTGCGTGTGGGCTTTCTGCATAAACATGGCAAGTTTGACGAAGATCCGATGAAAACTCTGGGTTGCGAAACAAAAAATAGGAATGACGACATAAAAATTGATGTGACATCAGAGTGATGTATCGTATGTGTGTTGAGAGATTGCATCTCTCCCAAGCTGAGAATAGCCATTTGTTAGCAGAATTACTTTTTAATAATCAAAAGTAAAAGAAAGAGCCAAAGGCATTCATTATAGAGCACTCTTAACAGCTGCAGTTCTTGGCTGTGTTAAAAGCCAAAGCATGTGGTCTCTTTCTTTGTGATATGGCTGAGCAACTGACTTTTATTACCCTTGTAAAAACCTTGAGCCAAGAGAAGCCCGATCGTAAATCAACCCTGAGCCAAGGAAGCTTGGTCATAAACAAGCCTCCAGCCGAAGGAAACTCGATCGTAAATCAGTGCCATTTGACACAGCACAACAGCTGCTTCCACTTTCCAAGGAGTGGAATAAGGAAAGGAAGGTAAAGGCTCTTAAAAAGTAATCCGTCTTCCTGGCTCCCTGTCCGGATAATGACCAAACCAGATGGCTTTTAGAGCCCAAAGGGAGGAAATCAGCACCTGGCTTTTACCCCTTGGAGGAAATTGATCTTTGGGAAACAAAGTCTCAATAGAAAGCAGTGATGGGAGCTGGGCCAATCTTGAAACCAGATGGTCCCACAAGGGGCAGGACAAATTGTATATAAGGCAAGCCAGAGTGCCAAGCTAGCAGAGTTAGATTGAGCTGGACTACTGTGGGTATTCTGTGTCTCTCTATATCTCTCCATGTATACATGTTTCGTGTGAATTAAAGCTCTTCTCTACCAACACCATACGTGTGGACAGCGCTCGATCTCAATCAGCGGTGCAACGTGGTCTCAACATTTGGCGTAGTCGGCAAGATAAGACGGACCAAGGAGGAAAGCGAGACTTCCCTGGTGAGACAAAGGAGGACAGAAGCCGGCCGGCTTAAAGATAAGGTAAGAAGAACTGCCTCTTTTCTCGCACCAGGGCATACAAGTTCGCTGCTCTTTGTGATCTGTCCTTATCTTAAAAGAACAAGGGGGAGAAGGAGCTTTTTTATACATCAAAAGGGGGTACCCCTGGGAGGGTTAAGGGTCCATTGTGAGGTTGAGGGAAACCCAGGAAGGGGCAACCCAAGAACATCTCGGGACAGGGTCCAAACGGGAGATTCCGTTGAGAGATTGAGTGTGCGGGAGGTGTGCCAGGGAGTGTGAGGGTCCGTGGAAAGGTGAAAGACGCCCGACCCAGCCCGAGATCACCCCCAGGCGGGAAACACTGTCCCGACCCAATAAATACTCTAGGAAGGACCAAGGGAAATGGGGAATAAGCTTGTGAAACCAAAGTCGGATAAAAATGCACTGCCCACGAATACCGTGGCGGGAATGATGTATGAAAAATATGGAGTTAAGTCATGTACTCAATTGGCATTGTGGTATAAGTGGACAAAACAGGACGCACACCCATTCCCGAGATGGGGTTCCTTAAGAGCAGAAATTATATAGATAACCTGTCATGCCGATTAGAACAATGGACAAGTGATAAGTTAGAACCAGAGCCAGACCTTGAAGCTTGCAAATTATGGGAGGGAGAGGTCCTCCAAGTAAATGAAGTAGCTAGAAATTTGGTAAAGCGGAAACTGTTGGAATTAGAAACACAGGTTAAAGAATTGCCACAACAAGGGATTGAGATTACTCCCGCCCCTGTAACTGCCTCCGAAATGGTGGTACAAGGGCGGGAAGCTCAGGGAAGTAATGCAAGTAATCCATCTGCATACATTAATAACACACCAAGTTTGTATCCGAACCTGGAAGGTATGGGGTTGATGGCCACAGCGTCTGCCTTCCCGGTTCAAGAGGTAACTCTGGAGGTGTCAGGATCACAGCCAGCTCAGTCAGTGTACCGACCGTTTAAAGAAAGCGAATTAAGATCAATGAAGGAAAGAGTGTTAGATCAGGGAAGAAATGCAGGAGCAATAAAGGAATTAATATCGCAGTGGGTTGAGGCACACCGCTGCACGCATAACGACATTGGGGTGTTATGTCAAGCCGTGTTGTCTCCATACGTGTGGAAGAAAGCTCGGGAAGGTGCTGAGTGGACAGCGGACGAACCAGCAGAATGCACCAACGCAGATCGGCAAAGTAAGCGACGGCGCCTGTATGATGAGATTGAAACAGCGTTGCGACCACCAGCACGAGATTGGGATAAGATTTATGAAACAAAGCAACGTCAAGGGGAATGGGCATCCGAATTCATGGATAGATTAATACAGACACTCTTACAATATGGGGGTTTTCAAGTTGAGGGAGACATACCACAGCGAACATTGACAAACTTCGTAATGGAAGGGCTCAGGCCTCAAATTAGGAAGCAATTAAAGTATGTACTGTTAGGTTGGCAGGGCAAAGTGGCAAGTCAGATTTGTATAGTGGCTGATCAATGTATGGACCAAGCGGAAGAAAGGGAGAACGCAAAGGCAAAAATTAAAGACGAAGTGTTGCAGATGGTGTTGTTAGACAAAGCAGCAGAATGCACCAACGCAGATCGGCAAAGTAAGCGATGGCGCCTGTATGATGAGATTGAAACAGCGTTGCGACCACCAGCACGAGATTGGGATAAGATTTATGAAACAAAGCAACGTCAAGGGGAATGGGCATCCGAATTCATGGATAGATTAATACAGACACTCTTACAATATGGGGGTTTTCAAGTTGAGGGAGACATACTGCAGCGAACATTGACAAACTTCGTAATGGAAGGGCTCAGGCCTCAAATTAGGAAGCAATTAAAGTATGTACTGTTAGGTTGGCAGGGCAAAGTGGCAAGTCAGATTTGTATAGTGGCTGATCAATGTATGGACCGAGCGGAAGAAAGGGAGAACGCAAAGGCAAAAATTAAAGAAGAAGTGTTGCAGATGGTGTTGTTAGACAAAGCAGTAGAAAAAAGAAATGATAAGGATTGGAGAAAGTGGGAACTGGAGGAAGATGACACAGACTCGGAAGAGGAAGCGGCCAGACAATGGGGACGACTAAGGAGAGTTCTGCAAAGAACCCCACTAGCAGCACAGGACAAACGGCCCAAGAGAGGGAGTGGAAGAAACAAAAATTGGACACAAGCGCCACCACAGACCCGCTCAAGAACTGCAGCAGGCCAAGGGCAGGTACAACCAACAGCGCCGCAAGTATGTTTCCAGTGCAGACAACATGACATTGGAAAAGGGATTGCCCCCAACGACGACGATCGGGGTTCCAGCAGGAAGGAGGATCAAACCAACCGCAGGATGGTAGGTCATATTGACAGACCGCGGGTGGCCTCGTGGTGCAAGGAGCGATGCTGACATTAACACCAACAGAAGAGCCGACCTACATTCTGGATGTCTCAGGTAAGAAACTTTCCTTTTTAGTTGACACGGGAGACACTCAGTCTACTATTGCAGCCAAAGAGCTGCCAGGGGTTGAAAAATCCAATGCTAATGTACAAGTAGTAGGGTTAGGGGGCAAGATACAGACATTAAGTGCAACGACACAATTACCAGTAAGATGTGGACCTTTGCAGGAAAAACACGCTTTCCTTCTCACAACCACTACACCGGTGAATCTGTTAGGCAGGGACTTGTGTAAGTTGGGATGTACGATAGCATGCACAAACAAAGGGGTTTTTGTCGATATTCCCCGGGATAAAACACATTCAGCAATGATGATTTTGATGACACCGCACCCAGTTGTCTATTGGTGGAGGCTGCCAAGACAGCCGATTAGTGATGTTTTGATATGTTTAAATGCAATCTTAGCCGAAAGTAAGGAAATGCAAATGTGGCTAGACAATGCACAAGTAATGACACACACCTACTATGATCCCCCACATTGTACAATCTATTATGATGCGAATGGAAATGATGTTGAATTTACAGAGAAAATTGCTCCGCAATCTGTTAACACACAATGATTTACTGATTTACCGTTTGATGATTGGTAAGGAAGGTGTTGCAATGGAGGTTATGCTCACAGAAACCCAAAGGCAATTGATAAAATACCCGCCGGGAGTGACCTCGCATGTGACAATAACTACGGCAAGGGGGTATCACCCGAAGGATTTGGGTTTAATGGTTCATCGCCTGCAGGGGGCAGTATTGACCTGCACGACAACAGTGTTGCATTGGCAAGTGCATAAGCTAGCGAATGATGAAGGGTGGATTTGTGATTTTCAGGAACAGATGTTACGAGGATTGGTGGAGGAGGTTCATCTACCACCGAAGCGCGAGAAGATGATGGAAATGGCAAATGAAACAGGAAACAAAGAAAGTTTGATAGAAAAAGTCCCGCAAGAACTGTGGACCCGACATGACAATGATGTGGGCCATATCATTGGGGCAACGCCCCTAGTGGTTAAACTCAAATCTGGAATGCCTTGGCCGAATGTGCGTCAATACCCTCTCCGAAAAGAGGCTGAGGCCGGGATAGCTGAGGCCGGGATAATTGAATCCTTGAAGGAACAAGGTATAATTGTAGAAGTTTCAAGTCCATGTAATATGCCTATACTGCCAGTGAAAAAGCCACAGAAGAATAAGTGATTTGTCCAAGACTTACGGGAAGTAAATGAGGTGATTCAAAGTATCCACCCTGTGGTACCAAGTGCAGAGGGGTTGATAACATCTATACCCGCAAGCTCCACCCATTTTACTGTCATTGATTTATGTTCTGCATTTTTCTCCGTACCCATTGATAAGGAATCGCAGTTTTTGTTTGCCTTCACATACAAGGGCCGTCAATATACATGGACGGTGTTGCCACAGGGGTTCGCTGATAGTCCCACTTTATTTTCACGTGCTTTGCATAAAGATTTGGAAGATATTGTCCTCGAGGGTAAATCAGTGCTGCTACAGTATGTGGATGACTTGCTAATTTGCTCCCCAAACAAAGCAGCGTGTGAAACAGATATGCTGCAGCTGCGACAGGCATTGGCAAGGAAAGGCCACAAGGTAAATAAGGACAAGCTCCAATTAGTGCAGGAAAGGGTTAAGTATCTGGGACACCACATTTCACATGGAAAGAGGGAATTGGACAAGGGAAGGATAATTTCAATTGCGGAAGTGCCCCGCCCTCGCACAAAGAAAGAGATGATGCGATTCCTAGGTACTGTATGGCAACCTACTGTAGACAGTGGCTCGTCGATTATGCAATCCTGACTAAGGAACTGTATGTTGTCGTGGGCAAAAACCAGCCCAATGTAATCGAGTGGACTGAGAAGATGGGGGAATGTTTTACCCAACTAAAAACAGCACTCTCGACGGCGCCAGCCTTGGGCCTACCAGACTATGAGAAGCCATTTTTTCTTTATTCTCACGAAACTAAAGGATTTGCGCAGGCTGTGCTGACGCAATCCCACGGCGACCGCCAGCGACCAATTGCATATTTCAGCCGAAGGCTGGACCCAGTCGAACGCGGCCTACCCCTTTGTTTGCAAGCAGTGGCTGCAGCCAGCTATGCAGTTAAGCGCACGGCAGAGATCGTAATGGGCCACCCTCTTACTCTAAAGGTACCTCACTGCGTTGTGGCTTTATTAACCCAGAAGCAAACACAACATTTAACCAACACGCGCCTGATGCAGTACGAGACGACTCTCCTACACCAGCCGAACCTGCAGGTTGAGAGATGTAATGTTCTTAATCCTGCTTCTTTGCTGCCAACGGAAGAAGACGGCGATCCTCACGATTGCACAGAGGCAATACAAGAAGTATCCACCGTGCGCCCGGATCTAAAGGATCAACCCTTAGAACACCCGGACCTCACCTTGTTTGTCGATGGTTCGGCCTATCGAGGCCAAGACGGCTCGGGGCATGCAGGATACGCCGTGTGCACCGACAGTGAAGTTATTGAAGCGATACGCCTGCCTTCACATTTTTCTGCCCAGCAGGCGGAGTTGTGTGCCCTTATAAGGGCATGTGAATTATCTGCCGATATCTCGGTAAATATATACACTGACTCTAATTATGCTTTTGGTGTAGTACATGACAAAGGTGCGATATGGAAAATGCGAGGGTTTCTCACCTCTGCTGGAACACCCATAAAAAATGGTGAGTTAGTTTCTGAGCTGTTAAAAAGTATTTCGGCGCCAGCGGAAGTTGCGGTTATCAAATGCCGCGCACACCAGAAACTGACTACGGATATAGACAAAGGAAATGACAAGGCGGATAAAGCTGCAAAGGAGGCGGCTGGTCTGCCTATCCCATCGGTAATGCCAGCGCGACTACCAACGGAACAAATTAAGCTGCATCAGTAGAGCTTGTCAGATATTATTGCAATTCAAACTGCAGCATCGCTAAATGATCGAAACAAATGGCAAGTTGCAGGAGGAACAGTGGATGAAGACGGACTATGGTCAAACAAAGGGAAGGTCATAGCGCCTACTGAGATCCTACCATGGCTTGCACGCATAGCCCATCTGAATGGACATGTGTGCAAGAGGGGGACTGTGAGACAGGTACAAGAATCCTGGAATGCACCAGGAATTGGGAAAATAGCAGAAGGGGTTTGTAAAAGCTGCCAGGTATGTCAACAGCATAACCAACAGAAAGAGGGAAAAACACGGGAACTGGGAGCTCACCCTCCCCTTGGGGGCCATTCGTGCACCTACAAATAGATTTCATAAAAATGCCTCCATCATGCGGGTTCAGCAATGTTTTGGTAGTGGTAGACATGTTCACCAAGTGGGTAGAGGCATACCCATGTGCAAAGGCTGATGCCGCTACCGTGGTAAAGCACCTGCTAAAAAACTTTTTCTGCTGATTTGGCATCCCTTATAAGGTGTCCCACGATCAGGGGGGAGACTTCATGGGGGAAGTGACACAGGCAGCATGTAAAGCACTGGGAATTAAACAAGCATTTCATTGTGTTTACCACCCACAGTCAGCAGGTGCTGTAGAACGGCAGAACGGAATCTTAAAGAACAAATTGGCAAAAATAATAACGGAAACGGGGTTAAAATGGCCAGATGCAATACCCTTGGCACTAATGAGCATGCGATCAACAGTAAACCGGAAAACAGGATTATCCCCTCATGAAATACTAATGGGAAGGCCGATGCGGCTGCCCGTGACTGCCCCCACAAACATGGATAAGCTGAATATTACAATGATGGACGAGAACTTGCTGACATTTTGTAAACAGCTCTGCAGGATCGCAAGGGCGATACACACAAGGGTAAAAGAGGCCCTACCCGAACCAGTGGACGAGCCGTACCACGCCTTCCAGCCAGTAGACTACGTACTGATAAAACACTTCACAAGGAAAACAGCCTTGGAACCTCGGTGGAAAGGACCATTTCAGGTACTGCTGACCACTCCGACTGCGGTAAAGTGCGAAGGTAAGACAGCTTGGATACACGCCACACATTGTAAGCTTGCAATACCAGCAGAGACAGGGACAACATGAACAACACCTATCTTACCACGACCGTGATTCTTTGTGCACTAGTTTGCATATGGGTAATTCGCAATGCCGACTGGAAACATGATGATGAAGGAATCACTAATAATGTGAGAACTACTATAATGGGAAAAGAGAGTAAGGGATTAGATCAGGGAGACTTAAGGGGTGGTAAAAGAAAGAGACGAGGAATAACCCTACATAAAGAATTGACCAACCATCCACTGAACACCTACTTGGCACTATCCCTACAGTATGCTAGGACAATGAACAAAAGGGAATGTTGGGTATGCTCCCAACCTCCCACACTCCTCAAAACACGGATTACCCTTGTATGCAGTTCCACTCCAGGGGGAGGACATGTGTGGGTACTTAGTCCGTAGGCAAGATAGGCCAATTTTAACTAAAGTAGAGAAGACACCAGCATCAGTGAAAGAAAGAATAGCAGAAATAAGGAGTAACTGGGAAGAGGGGGGATACAATTGTATGAGCTTTGAGCATTGGTATTACCCTAAGTACAGAACTATTGAACGGAGAGTCGTGATACAGGGCCCGGTGAGAGCAATAAAAATAACAAACCTTGACGGATTGAAGAAGGGGGAAGGATTAGAAAAGTACCCTCCACATTTTCAACTCATGCACAAACAAATTGGACTAATTTGCCTCGTTAGAAGACAGGGCAGCGGACCCTACTTAGGAGAATCAACATGCCAACATTATGCTAGACATGGGAATGAGGCGGTCACCATTGAAGGACGAATAAATGGGACAACCATACCTGTAAATATAGAAGAAAATAACCTCGTCGAACCACAGGCACCCCTGAATGGTACATATTTTGTGTGTGGATATAAGGCGTACTCATGGCTACCGGTGGGATGGATAGGGTCATGCTATTTGGGATTTGTACTACCCCGGATTCGGATCACTGACCAATCGCCATTTATGCCACAGGCCAGATTGAAAAGAGCCATTTCAGAAGTTGAGAGGTTTTTTATGATTGCATTTCCTTTTTATGGAGCTGGCAAAAGTGCAAGGGAAATTATTAATTTGGCAGCATCATTGGAGAAACTGGCAAACACCACCAGCGAAGGATTCCACAAAACAAGTGCCGAGCTGGTAGCTATACGGACAACCGTTATGCAAAACCGTATCACCCTGGATATGCTGCTGGCAGAAAAGGGAGGGACTTGTTCGGTCATCGGGGCAGAGTGCTGCACATACATCCCAGATAATTCAGAAGAAATCGACAATTTGGCCAACAAAATAAAGGCCGAAGGTGCAAAATATCATAATTTTAACAAGGGATGGTCAATGGGATCTTGGTTGATGGGAGTATTTGGCAGTTGGGGAGCTTGGATAATCCATTGGTTGTTCATTGGGCTCATGATCTTCATAGCTGTGATCGTTGTCATCACTTGTATTAAAAGTCTAATCAGGGAGTGCGTGAGACGATGTTCCTCCGCAGCAAAGAAGGCAACAAAAACGAAGACAGACCTGGGAAGGCCTGCTGTGATTGCCGTGGTCGAGCCGCTGCCAGCACCTCCACCGTCTTTACCCCCCCCCCTGATAATTCACTTCTCTTTCGCTCCCCAACCCATACAACCTGAAATATACTGTGAACTTAATGGGACTGTTGACCCACTGCTCAATCTCACATTGGATGAGTGCCTCGAATTGCTTGCGCCAATGGGGGACATGGGAAGAAATACTATATAACCACTGCCTTGTTGGCAAATACTCTGGGATTTTGTACTTTCTTATTTTACTCTGGAATTTTGTACTTTCTTATTTTACTCTGGAATTTTGTATTCTGGCTTGCAGTTAACCAAACATGTTCGTAAAGAACAATAGTTAGCCAAAATATTCTTACTTGTTGTTCGTAACGAATCCATGTTAGTTAAATATATACATATATATCCTTTTGTGCATAAAGTAACTTTGTGAGAGCCGCTTTTGGAAGGAAACTTTGCTTCCTCAGGACCTATGCCGAAGTCATAATTGTTGAAACGTATCCACTGTTCTACAGAGGGGTGGGGTGTTGGTGGGCCAGTTAGGGGGGTAGAGAGGGGGCTTTTCTATAAGGCTAGAAGGTGCTGAAGGAGCCTCCGTGACGTCATGGGCCACTTGGAGCTGACCATAAGAGTGGACCACGTGTAGAAAAGAATCCTGCCTGCCGTCCTACCAGTCCATGGATGCTCCATCTCTCAAATTTATTATGTAACTGTTTGTTTATTTTGCACAAATGTTCCAAAGTAACAAGAGGAGCGATTGTTGAGTGATTGCATCTCTCCCAAGCTGAGAATAGCCATTTGTTAGCAGAATTACTTTTTAACAATCAAAAGTAAAAGAAAGAGCCAAAGGCATTCATTATAGAGCACTCTTAACAGCTGCAGTTCTTGGCTGTGTTAAAAGCCAAAGCATGTAGTCTTTTTCTTTGTGACACGGCTGAGCAACTGGCTTTTATTACCCTTGTAAAAACCTTGAGCCAAGAGAAGCCCGATCGTAAATCAACCTTGAGCCAAGGAAGCTTGGTCATAAACAAGCCTCGAGCCGAAGGAAACTCGATCGTAAATCAGTGCTATTTGACACAGCACAACAGCTGCTTCCACTTTCCAAGGAGTGAAATAAGGAAAGGAAGGTAAAGGCTCTTAAAAAGTAATCCGTCTTCCTGGCTCCCTGGCCGGATAATGACCAAACCAGATGGCTTTTAGAGCCCAATAGGGAGCAAATCAGCACCTGGCTTTTACCCCTTGGAGGAAATTGATCTTTGGGAAACAAAGTCTCAATAGAAAGCAGTGATGGGAGCTGGGCCAATCTTGAAACCAGATGGTCCCACAAGGGGCAGGACAAATTGTATATAAGACAAGCCAGAGTGCCAAGCTAGCAGAGTTAGATTGAGCTGGACTACTGTGGGTATTCTGTGCCTCTCTATATCTCTCCATGTATACATGTTTGGTGTGAATTAAAGCTCTTCTCTACCAAGACCATACGTGTGGACAGCGCTCGATCTCAATCAGCGGTGCAACGTGGTCTCAACACGTGCGGTATTTCATCTCTGCTAATGCCCTGTTTGATTCCCGCAAACAGAATTTAAAAAGCTTGCCGAGTTTCGGAGATAATTTTTTCGGCAATTTCCATTAGCGGAGATATTTTGACATAACATTTTTTTCTCGGAGGAATTTTCAAAATCGGAGATGGTTACTGTCTGCGCAGGGTATTTTTACATATATTTGCCAAGTTTCAGGAAGTATCGATGAAAACTGCAGGCTGTGAAACAAAAAATTCAACAAGAAGATGATGAAGAACAACAGTGTGAGTTAGACTTATAGATCCTCCATGAGGATCTTATCACTCAACGAATTATGATTTTTTTAAACAGTTTAATTTTTTTTTTTTTGAGCAGTTCAATAATAATACAAGGTCAACACAGTTTTTCAACTCAACAAAGTTTTTGGTTTTTTCTTCCAGTTCCATCTTAAGAATGAAGTTTCAGTTGTTTCAAGTTTGAAGAAGTGGAAAGGAAGAGATATATTGTAAATTTGTCTCAGGAAATCTCAGGTCTTCCCAGCACTTTCTTGATATTGCTGAAAAAGAATAAATAAATACATTACATGTCTAACATCGAATTAAATAATATATAACCATTAATTTTTAATCAACTGAACTTACCACTCATCAAGCACCATCCAACCAAGAATGACATGGATAGATTGATTTAGATCTCCAAAGGTCTCCAAGGCAGAACTCATTTTTCGAGTCTGGAAGCTCGGTCTCATATTTTGCGCCCTCAAGGTCGAACTCTTCTTCTGATTTTCCCGAATTTTATGGATCATCAAGGTAGAATTGATATGCTGGGTCAAGGCAGAACACGTTTTCTGGGTCTCTGCACACACATCAGCGGAAGGAAGTGAAATCCACTGTATATCACCGCATTCATAATGTTCATCATTTTAATACCTTCTTACACAATCCTGGAAACACTGTATTCTCTCCATTGCTTTCTGCATTTCATTTCAATTTCCCTCTTAGGCCATGGGCTACAGATGGTGCCCATGCACCCCACCCCCCCCCCCCATCTCAATGAACCTATGTTTTTTCTGAATCCCCTGGATGTGCTGAATAAGAAATTGAATGTTAACATTGAAAATAGAGGGATGCACTTCCGGTTTTGACCCTATAACTAATGATACCCGAAAAATCGCTAATTGCTGCTCTGCGTTGGTCATGATTTCTATGCCTCATCATATCAACTTATAGAATGGTTCATTGAAGGTCAATGTTCACATGTGATATACCACATAAGAGCTGATGCTATTCTGCTTATTTTCTTATGTCTGATAAGTTGTTACAATACATATTGCCGAAATCACAGTCATTTGAATGAGCATACCCCTATCCAGGGATATTTGCGCACTGACTGACACTTTCATGTTTCACGTTTTTTTTCTTTTCCTGATAAATATGGCAAAGATAATCAATTTAAAAGTCATTCATAACATTTTCGTCGACAACAGAATTATTTTAACACCAATATTATCCAGATACCTTGATAATAAGTTGCGAAATTACATTTTAAACTTTGTTGGTGTATGCTGAAAGTTGGTCCAAACCCCACTCTCAAGAATGATTCTCGCGCATACATTGTAATTATGTTATTATTATTTGTAATTTAGCACCAACAAAATAATCATTGCCTTGATGGGTACATGTAGTTATATAGTTATAATCACGCAACACTCCTCTCATTAATAAGCACATTTGAAATATCAATGTTCATACATAGGTTTCATCAGAATCACTGTCTGAACTGTCTCCAGCAGGATAGTCTGTTCCTGCAGAAAGTGGACCATCATCATCTGATTTGTCCTCATCATCAGTCAGTGAACCTTCAACAATATCTATTAATTGTTGTGGAAGTACATCTCTGTCAGACCATAACAGCTCCATTTTGCCATCAACCATTGTCCAACCATGGCCATCAGTAGCCAGAGGGATATCAGGATCGGTGAAATGGACTCTCTAACATATTCCAACCTGGGAATTCACTCTCCTGATATGTTGCTCAAACGATTTTTGGCATGGAGGTAGATGAGCCATATCAATGTTGTGTGAAGTTTTGATTGATGTGTCATTATCTGTGTCACACAACTGGCTCATCTGAAGGGAGCGTGCTTCATCAACTCTGCGCATGCGCGGCCTTTCGGAAATGGCACACGTGAACTCGTCAAGATCGTCTACGAGCTCTGTAAGTACATGCCAGGAGTCTCCCAGCCCAGCAAGCACTGGCAAAAATTTGGGCATCTGCAATGGTTTCTTGAGAGGTTTCACTTTTCCTAATCCTTTGAAAGCGCTTGTGGAGTCGCATCCACTGTATGCATGGAGTGCCATCAGAGCTGTACAGTGTTGCTGGGTTTAACCTCGTGACATATCACTCACATTTATCAGTTCTTTTTGTTTCCAGTGCCAGTGTCAAACAAGATGGTGACATCACCGAGTGTGGGTGCATTGTGGAGAAGTATAAAGAATACATCAGTGGCCGGACTCTTCACCCTCAAGTACTTGTAACTCTGATTACGACCATGTTTACAATATTGGATGATACGCGAATCAGATTCCTCCTGGGTTGACTTGAGCGGGGGAATTTCTCTTCTATGTGTTGACAGACCATCATCAGATGTCAGGGGGTATGCAGTGCCTTCACAGATTACAGTCACTTGTCTTCCTTGTAGCTTCTTGGCATATGCATCTTGGCTCCAGAGTCAAGTGAGTTGTGCAATAAACTGTTTCTTGTTGACATCATTGCCCAAGAACAATTTCCAGTCAGATGGTTTGTTGGTGTTCTCCCCTTTGACAATCAGTTTTACACCACAACCTCGTCTTAGCCGCTCCATTGCTTTGACAGAGTTAGGCATGTAGGAGTCTGTGCTGAACACAACATCACCTATCAGTGGCATTATATCAAACACTTTGGAACATGTCTGGCTGAAGTTTCCTGGTGTTTCTTTCATGTCGTAGAATACAGCATTATCATCATGAATTACTCGCGTTTCACTTGATTGGGGTACCGCAGCATCCTCATGACCCTTTGTGAGATGATGCAATGCCTTCGACTTGTCCGTCTTTGCTAAGAAACCATCAGCAGTCCCTATACTGTATGGCACAGGAGTTCATGGGTGTGTCATCAGTTCCTGAAGATCCAGTTGTACAGCTTGGCTTTGGGATTTCATGAGGAGTTGGAAGGCGACATTTCCTTGTTGTTTGTCCTGCACAACTCTATTCATTGTTGTCTTTACCTTGCTTTTCTTACTCATGTCTCCTCCAGTCATAAGGTTCATGTGCTTTACTGGCTCAAAGAAGTCCTTTCCAGTCTCCAGAAGTAAAGCAATAAACACTTCCTTTGCCTCTCTACCTGCTTGTTTTGCACGGAGTACATCTTTCTGTACAGCTCATGATGCAGCAGCACCTGATGAGAGAATCAGCAGTTGATCTGGACCATCTACAGTGAACGGATTCAGGAAAGTCTCCACTGCCTCCATTGTTCTACACACCAGCTTTTCACTTCTCAATACTTCTGCAGGACGTAAATCACGGTGTTTGATTCCTTCGGTGGATCCCGACAACATATCGGCCATACTGAGCGTTGTGTTCACATACTGTGATCTGGCATGTGTTGTTCTCACCCAACGTTGGGAGGCATCATGATTGGTCAGAACACCTGACACACCAGCACCACTTCCACCTGCACTGCCATGGGATTTGGCATGACGCATGAATGATTCCTCCATGGTTTTATCAATGGCACATCGATTTCCAGGAATGAAAGAACAAGCAACACTGATTGCACCTCTCTTTTTCAACTCTGTGGCTCCTGGATGGGATATTTCGATATTTGCAATGAACAAAGAGAAGAATGTCAGATATCTGGCAGAGTTCTGGCCTCCAAAACTAAAGAATAAGTCAGACATTAGATGAAGACAATGGGCGTAGAGAAGGAAGTTATTGTGCTTCACAGCATGTGTGAGTGTTAACACCAGCCAAACGTGGTCATGCATGATACCCACAATTGAGCAGTTGCACCAAGGTTTCCTGTCTTGGAATCATCCCGATAGTGCATAAATCCCTCGATGTACCTTTTCAACTCCTCGTCTGCAAGTGCTGTATTCATGGTTTCCTCAGATGGGGTATGTGTGATATCATATAGAACCTTCTTTGATTGTTCTGTTAGAGATGCAAACACATCAGCTTCGTTATGGCTTGCCAGATATTGTGAAAGAAGAAGTCTCTCTTGACATTCCACCATGACTTTGTGGCAGTTCCTTGCTCTGTCATAGTGTTTCCCTGACAGCACACCCTCAATGGAACCAGATACTATTAAGCCTGCTTCCAACAGTATGTCAGAGAGCCCTGATCCATTCATCTTCTTTCCAATCATCTTCATGTAGGCACATATCAGGTGGAACGTCCCAATGAGGATGATGTGCTTCTCGTACCTGACCTGGTTGTTCCAAACGAGGGGATAAGCCTTCATACATACCCCCAAGTCAAACGTAGTGATGGTGTACCTCTGCTTGACTTCATTTGTGGCTTCTTCAGCATAACGTAAACACTCCTGTACTGTTTTACAGTCAGTAATGGGGCGAGCTATGACAGGGTAGTAATCTATGGTGGTGAGAGTCTCGGGTCTCTGACCAGTCATTGAGATGAATCCTGTCCATCCAGGTACTTGTTGTGACATACAATTTTGTTGTCGTATCAGCATCCACAAGAAATGGTTGATTCTGGCTTTGTGTTGGGCATCTTCACCACCGGGGTATGTTCGCAGCCCAATCATTATCTGAGGACTCCTCTGCTGGGTGACATAACAATCTGGATGACATTCAGATGATTGCATGTCAAGAGAGCGTTGTATTGTTGTCATATTCCGTGGAATGGATGGTATTTCTACACGGGTACCTCCGTGGTCCTCTGGTCTCCCTTCTATATCCTGCAGCATGATACCATGGGCAGTGTGGATTGATCCCATTCCAGTGAGGTAATTTAGAAGTTGATCAAAGTTGTCAAATTCAGAATGAAAGACAGAAGGTGCATCTGGAGATCGGATGATATGAGTTGACAACAAATTTGAAGTTTCATCCACAGCCTGTGCGAGAGCTGTTTCTCGTTCCAATGAAAATGAGTAGTTCTCTGAATGTCCCATTCGATTCAGTCAGGTGATCAGTCGCTCACTCCTGAACAGGTGGCGGAGTGTCATGCATATCAACATGTGTTTTGGGAGTTTCCACTCACCATTGGTAGCTGCTCGACAAATGTCTTGTCCAATTGAGTATACCAGTCGATCTGACTTAGATGTATGAGTGGTGGCTTTTCCACCTATGACAAAGCTGAGAAATTTCTCGAGTTGTGATGGTACGATATCCTTCACATCTCCAAGATGTTGAGCAGTTCGTGGCCATTTTAGTTCATTGGACAAAGCAAAACTGTCAAAAATCACCAGACGCAGGTATGTTCCAGCTTCTTGTATCATATATGTCAAAGCTGGCTCGTATGCTAATCGGACTGCATTGTTCACGTCAATGTCAGAAGTATATTCTATATAGGACTGCATTTTTGCTGTGGATTATGTTTGCAGAAGGCCAATCTGTCCTTGTACTCTTTGTGTTTCTCAAGTTTGATTTTGAAGTTTGATTTTGAAGTTTTCTCCACAGAAGTTTGGATTTGCGAACTCTATGAGTTCCAAGCTGACTATGTATGTTTGACAAGATCAGTTTGTTTCACCATCTTCTTGTCTCATAGAACATCAGTGTCGATTACCTCACACACATCGTGAAATGCATGATTATGAGCCTCCATCAGTTGAACTTGCTTATCTTTGTTCTGGACATTGGTACTTCTCCACTTATCTGGCTTCTCTTGGTACTTTGTCCTGCACGACTTGTGAAATTTGGCTTCACATGCAAACAGATCCTGGCATCTAATCCATGTGAGCAGTTTTTCGTCATTTGTCTTCTCGGCTATCTCTATAATTGTTTGCCAACCATCAGAAATAAAGCTACACATGCCCTCGGTAGTCCACGCCCCCTTGCTTTTAACTTTTTTCCTTCCTTCAAAATTGTAAAAAATACAGTCTGGTGCAAACATATGATCTGCTGAACTGCGTCTGCTTGGTCAGGAACATGATGGTTCTCGTGAATCTGAGTGTGCAGCCAAATGATTGGTGTTCATGGTGAAACGCTGACAACACACCCTATGATAACCATGATGGTGCTCTTTTATGACATGATAGACACATGACATCAGGAATAAGATTACACGTGTCCTTCATCTGGTGAACAGAACCTGCATGTTGGGTGAGTCTCTTATCACGAATCTCTTTCAATTTATCCATTTTTTGGTAACCATCCTCATTTGCAGGTAATTGTAGCAATGGTCCATATTGTAATCCTGGGACATGCACAATGCACACCAGCAAACTACAATCTTGGCCACCCTTTGATCGCTTTGGGGGAGGCGCATTCTCGTCACCGAGGTCTGAGGAATTAGACATCATTCAGGTGCAATCTGAAAATAGAAAAACAAGAAAGAACTGTAGAATAAAATCAAAGTGGAAATATTTACTTGTCAAGCTTAATTAATTGTTCTTTGAGTACGAGATTCTGAAATATAAAACAAAACTTACCAGTGAAAAGAAAAAATGTGCAACATTAAAGTGTCAGTCAGTACGCGAATATCCTTGGATAGGGGTATGCTCATTCAAATGACTGTGATTTCGGCAATATGTATTGTAACAAAAAATCAGACGTATGAAAATAAGCAGAATAGCATCAGCTATTATTTGGTATATCACATGTGAACATTGACCTTCATTGAGCCATTCTACAAGTTGATATGATGAGGCATAGAAATCATGACCAACGCGGAGCAGAGATGAGCGGTTTTTAGGGTACCATGAGTTATAGGGTCAAAACCGGAAGTGCATCCCGATATTTTCAATGTTAACATTTGATTTCTTATTCAGCACATTCAGGGGATTCAGAAAAACATAGGTTCATTGAGATGTGGGGGGGAGGGGGTGTGCATGGGAGGCACATGTCGCCCATGGCCTATTTCCTTTTGCCTTCAATTTCACATCTTCATTATCTTCATCACAAAGTCCCACTGGCTTTTAATTAACGTTTTTCAAACAATTAATTTTAATGCAGTAAAAGTTTCGAATTGAAAAAAGCTGAACTGACTACTCATCGGTAAAGTCGACGTTTCGGGAAGAATCCACTCGGCTTGGTCATGGCAGATGAGGAAATGAGGAAGAAGATGGAAAACTGCCACGTGACATCCAACCTGCTTCGATTTAATTACCAACATTCATCGATTTAATTGCAACGATTATTTTTTTTACCAACCTTCATCGATTTAAATAATTTTAATGATGATCCAGTTGTACACAATTAATTATATACGGATACATTAACACTCATGTCAGACTTTCACCAACTGGATGATCTTTTTGGTTCTTGTCTGGCTGAGAGTACAGCAAAACATTCGTTTGTTCCGAACACTTCTGAGACACAGACAGAAAGGGACACGATGGGGTGAAGAACATGTAGTTAAAACAAAGTTTGGAATAATTTGTAATGTAAGGCAAGAATCTTGGCAACTTACGTTCCAACCGGTAAGATGGTTTCATTCGAGGGGGTGGAGGGGAGTTCACAAGCACCTCTTCTGAGGGGTCTTCGGGAAAAAAAAACAAAACAATAAAAATATAAAAGATTAAATACATTTATATCTTCATCAGTTTGATAACTTGTTCAGGAAAGGGCACAGAAGGGAATACACTGATGGAACAGGTAACGACGAAAAGGTGAATAATCCAATCGAGGGAAGTTAAACTTCTTGTGATTTAACCTGCATCGCGATGACCATGTTAATAAGTTACCTTCCCACCAAAGTTATAACTACAATTCTCTCCACAAATAAGAACATTCTTCTTCATCGAAGGAAGTATTAACAGCAATGTCTATCAAAGAACAAGTGGCAAAATGTACTTCAGCTAAACGTCCCGATCTTGGGGTTTGCTGTCTTTGCACCTCGTGGGTTCACCCCAACTGCCCAAAGTATTGAAGAGTGCTTACCTGTTGAAGGTCCTGCATGTGGTATGACCTCTCAACACCGTGATGTTTTTGCTGTTGCAGCCCCTCAGTAACATGTTGCTTGTGTTGCTGTTTCAGGCTGTGATCACCAATGAAGGTTCTGCTTTTCCTGCAGCTCGTCAACACCGTGCTGCTTCTGTTGTTGCTGTTGCTCCTTTCGACCCTGCTTTCCCTGAACACCTTTAGACCCCACATGACCCTATAAACTCCGATATGTCCTTTGACCTCTTTGATATTTCTACCCGCAGATCGTTGAGACCCGTTGAGACCCCATAGATACATTTTCATCCATTTTTTTTGGAAGAGCCCTTATGACCTTTACATCGTTTGAACTGCTTCGACCCCTTAAGAACCCTTTACACACACACACAAACACACACACACACACACACACACACACACACACACACACACACACACACACACACACACACACACACACACACACACACACACACACACACAAACATCAAAATATCTTTTTGCAACACAGACTACTCTTTTCAGCAGGTGATATGCAAACTCGTTCCACCCAGAGGGTGGTAAACTGTGCTGGTGACCTTATCTGATGAAAACTTCTTGGAAAAACTACAACTGAAATAAAATCAGATTCCTGGAAGTTGTACAACACAAAAAAAGAGCCTCTCCCCCTCCTCCCCTGCGAACCTGGTGTGCCTGTCCTCAATTAGAATCATCATTGGAACAAAGACATTCATCGTCCCCATCCTCACAACGACATCCGTCATCGTCATCGTCGCAATCGCTTCCGTCGTCATTGTCGCAATCACATTCGTCGTCTCCATCGTCACAATTACATTTGTCGTCTCCATCGTCACAATCACATTCGTCGTCATCGTCGCAATCACATCCGTCGTGTCCATCTTCACAATCACATTCCTCGTCTTCTGAATCCAATCTGTCATGATCATCATCTTCCGCATCTTTATCCTCCCCATCAGGCTCATCTTCTCCATCTACTTTCTTGTCCTTTCTGAGAACACACAAGAAAAACCAGAACTTCGTTGTAGAGAACATTTCTCTGTGTAGCACAAATGTATCAATCAGAGCACCACCAGATATATAAACTCCAATAACAACATATTCATCAGTAGAGAGGTCCATCGGGATCATAGTTTGCTGTTCTTAATTTGAAGATCAAATATAAAATGAGGACTTGTGAAGAGCTTTACCGGAACTGATTGTTCATCCATAAATAAATCGCACAAAGCGAGTTGATGATAAGTATCACCATGGAGATGATCCCAACAGCAAACTCAAATCTCCCCCAAAGCGACACGAGTTGTCCAACGTCCATCGGACCGAAGATGGAACCTTCCCCAAAGATCTGTGGACACGGATATAACAAGTTTAATAAATAAATGTTATTTCAATGAAAACAGGAATCAATTTCCTTCATAACAATCCTTAAATGGGATCCTTTCAAAGTGAAGTTGAAACAGGACGTTCTGACCACAGGCCCAGAAAACGGATGAAACTTTCCAGAACAGGTGTGGTTTCCTTGTAACAAGATTTAAGAGAACATTTATTCACATCGTAATCAAACCGTCATAATTTATTGAATATCACAATCTGCTCCATTCCGATAACTTCCTTTTCATTCTCATCAATGGGATCTTTAAACCTTTATCCTCCGTCCATCAGGGACGGTCTTTCTCTTCATTTCCCACTAACCTGGTAAGACTTCCTTATAGTCCAGACTCCTGGATGCACTTGCAGGTGCGATGGAAACATATCCTCTTGAAATTCTTTGAAAAAACTCAAGAGCACAACAAGGTACGACCACATCGTAGCAGCGAATGCGGCAGAATGGTCGAAATGTTCAAAAAGGTGAACACACAATGCATCCCACCCATTGTCTTTGTGATGCTGCAAGCATTGTTGTCATGGTAACCCCATTGCGTTCCAAATGAACCCATTTCAGTTTTCATTGTATCATCATCCCATGTATTAGATGTAATTATATCATGGTTTGTAATATTTGTGCATATGTTGGCCTGAAAGTCGTTTTACCCCTCACCAGTAAAGCATTCATTCTTAAACTCTTGAAATACAGGTTTTTTTTGTGCAGTACTCTACTTATTATATAAAAGAAACACTTTTTTTTTATTATGTGCTCCATCAGTATGGAGATGATCAACATCAATATCTTGAATGCATCCACATTATAATGTTCAGCACCGTTTGCATTCTCAATCAAATGCTGTCCAATAGCAGATGCACACGATGTTGGGATTGATGCTGGGACCTTCCTTCAAGCCCGTACCAGCTGTATTCGCGGACCAAAAGTGTTTTTTCCTGATGGACAAAGGGACGTGCTGTTTGATTCTGCCAGTTGGAATCTAGGCAGTTCTGCCTCCATTCCAAGCATCACACCGGCACTTGAACTCAGAAATAATCTATCTATAATTCCAGCAATGTGTGTGTGTGTGTGTGTGTGTGTGTGTGTGTGTGTGTGTGTGTGTGTGTGTGTGTGTGTGTGTGTGTGTGTGTGTGTGTGTGTGTGTCTGTCTGTCTGTGACCGCCGTTTCTCGACGATCACCGGTCCGATGGGATTGAAACTTGCAAGGAATATTGCCGGGGCCCCGCAGATGTGCCTTGTTGAGGTTTGATATCGATCGGACAAGCGGTTCCCAAGTTACAGCCATTTATCTGTCGGCCAATGACAAGGCACGGTGCTATGACATCACGAATGACGTCACAATTAATGTTTATTTATTTATTTTTTTGCACGATCGGCGGTCCGATCTGACAAACTTGCCAGGAATATTACCGGGGCCCCGCGGATGTGCTTTTCAAGGTTTGATATCAATCGGACGAGCGGTTCCCAAGTTACGGCCATTTATCTGTCGACCAATGACAGGACAACACAATTCTTCTTCGTTTGATTTGACGTCAAAATTGACGCTGGGGACCTGAGTATGTTTCCCAAGTTATGGCCATTTATGATACGGTTGGTCCAATCTAATTGAAATAATGCCCCAATCCAGTCGTCGTTTACGCACCTACGGGCCCGCCCCTACGGGCCCGTACTAGTATTGCAAAATTTTAAGGTAGGCAGAACATCCTTCTTCACTGCAGGAATCAGATGTCGAGAGGTGAAAATGACTTTTGGACAAACAGCGAGATACATGTTTGAGATGCATCTTTTGATTTGTTCCTCATATCTTTGCGTTCAAGAAATGCATTCAAATATTGAGGAGAGGACGAAGTACATCACATATCTGAATACCAGAAGTAGCATTTATCTATTCCATGGACCCTGTGTTATGTCGGCAAACAGACTTTGTCCACTCTCTTTGCTTATTTGTGCAAAGAAGACGAAGAACACGAACTCGTCTCACGATCACAGATGTTGATGAAGAAGATTCTGAAACAGCCTCAGGGGCTCTGCCTCAGACTCAGCAACCTCCAACTGGAGAGCTGAACACTGAACTGAAAGCCTTGTGGTTGTCTATTAAAAGAGTTTAAGAACAAATGTTTATGTCTTGTGGGGTTTGTAAGGGAAAGACTCAAAAAGGGCGGGATGGGGAAATTAAAGGGGTGAGGCCAGCTTTCGGATTGAGTTTAGGAATTGAGCTCTTAATGTTAAAATTGTGGTTTCCGTTATGTTGGAGTTCAAGTCAAAACCACCCATCATTTCACTGATGGGAATACTTAAGAGGGAGGGAGAAAAATAGGGGGGAAGAGGGAGAGAGAGAAGGAGAGAGAGAAAGAGTGAGAGTGAGAGTGAGAGTGAGAGTGAGAGTGAGAGTGAGAGCGAGAGCGAGAGCGAGAGCGAGAGCGAGAGCGAGAGCGAGAGCGAGAGGAGCAAGGCAGGATGGGGAAGGGAAGACAGTGTGAGGTGAGAGGAAGGGAAGACAGACGTGTGGTGGAGCAATAATTACCACCCAGAAGCGACCAGAGAAAAAATCCAGACGTGTCTGGAGCCAAGCTGATAGAGACAAACACTGCTTGGACACGTCTGGAGACAAACACCGCCCAGACACGTCCGGAGACAAACACCACCCAGACACGTCCGGAGACAAACACCGCCCAGACACGTCTGGAGACAAACATTCCCAGGACACCTTCGGAGACAAACACCGCGCACACACGTCTGGAGACAAACACCACCCGGACACGCCCAGAGACAAACCCCGCTTGGACACGTCCAGATAAAACCCTGCCCGGACACATCAAGAGACAAACACCATCCAGACATAACCACCGTGCGGATATGTCCAGAGACAGAGAGAAAGAGAGAGAAGGAAGGGGGAGAGTGAGAGACCTGTGGGAGGAGGGTGCTGCACTGTATTGGGAGGGAGACGAGCAAAGATGGGACAGAGAGAGAGAGAGAGAGAGAGAGAGGAGAGAGGAGGGAGGAGGAGCAAGGAGGGAAGGGAGTGATGAGGGAAGAGGGAGGAGGGATGGGGAAGGCAAAAGAGTGTGAGGTGAGAGGAAGGAAAGGCAGACGTGCGGTGGAGCAATAATTACCACCCAGAAGCGTCCAGGGAAAAACTCCAGATGTGTCTGGAGCCAAGCTGATAGAGACAAACACGGCTTGGAGACGTCGGGAGACATACACTGCCCGGACACGTCTGGAGACAAACACCGCCCAGACACATCCGGAGACAAACACCCCCCGGACAAGTCCAGAGAAAAACACCGCTTGGACACGTGCGGACAAAAACCCTGCCGGACACGTCAAGAGACAAACACCATCCAGACATAACCACCGTGCGGATATGTCCATAGACAGACAGAAAGAGAGAGAAGGAAGGGGGAGAGTGAGAGAGATGTGGGAGGAGGGTGCTGCACTGTATTGGGAGGGAGTCGAGCAAAGATGGTACACAGAGAGAGAGAGGGAGAGAGGGAGAGGGAGAGTGAGAGTGGAGAGAGGAGAGATTCTTTATCAACAAAACAAACACACACACACACACACACACACACACACACACACACACACACACACACACACACACACACACACACACACACACACACACACACACACACACACACACGGCTGATTTTGGCAACGTCCCAAAAACCTCGAGTCGCTTTCACCGAAAAATAATTTTGCATTTATATTAACTTTATATAGATGTTTCAGGGATATGTTCACAAACATTAATCTTTAGAAACAGAAGTGTCTTACGTGTGGAAAAAAGTTTTGCTCTGTAATTTAGAAAATAGGTTAATCTGGAAAACGGCTCGAAAATCGGGTGATATTTCAGAACTCGCTCAGGGTGACGGGGAACGAACCACTCACTTTGGGTGTCAGAGCAGGAACCACTCGCTCAGGGCAGCAGAGCACAAACCACTCGCTCAGGGTGACGGAGCACGAACCACTAGCTCAGGGCAGCACAGCATGAACCTCTCGCTCTGAATGACGTGGCGGGCAAAAGCTTCCTCACTGAATGAACGAATCGCTCAGAAGGACATAGCGCAGGACTGCCATCGACTGTAAGGCGATCAGTATGTGGTTTAATTGCTCATGCATGCAATCCAATTAAATGGTTGATAAGGAACGGTTGGCCAGGTTGTTGCTGCATATCATACAGGATACCTTTTACTTCAAAGCCGGTCTTCACTGTGCACAGAGCAGTTAATGAAATAGAATGAGTTCATTCAATTAAGGACTTTATCCACAAAAGAGTTGCAGCTTAATGAAGAACAACTCCGGCGACATCGCAAATTCAATCGCCCGTGAAATAAACATTGCAGACAATCCACCATCTGCCTGCTCATCTGTGTATGCGTCACTTGCTACATCTGTTCGGGGTCCACGCAAACGCCATAACTTTTTTTGAAACGTCTATTTTTCACGAGAGTTGCTTTGATTCCCTGCAGAGCATCTCGCAAAATATCCGAAATCATTGACATAAATCTGTCAGACGCAATAGATCGGCAGCCCCTCTGGGGGACATGGCGTGAGGTCGAGCAATGAATGTATTGAATCAAAAATCTCAATGAAGCTGGTTAATTTTGGCACGTTCCTGCATTTTTGTTCACTCAATATAATTCTCCAAACAGGAGAAAAAGATAAGTTTAATGATGTGGAAATTTCACATTTTCCTGTGTATCGCTTGACGAGGGAACATAGCCTTGCTTGCTGAAAGTAAATAGGTTTATCGGCTTCATTATAAGACTCTTTATTTCTTTAAATTATCAGATTTCACAACAGATTTCAACACTTATTTAGTCTGAACGATATCCGATCCTCAAAACCGAAATAATATTTTGATGATATACTTTAATTTGGCTGTGAGAGTAGATCGTGGAAAATCGTATCATATAATGCATGAAATCACTCCAAGCTCCAAATGTGAAAACTGGAGTACTTACAAAAGCGATGTACACGGTGATTCGTACCTGTGATGAACAGGTATTCGATAATATGAGTGAGGAAAGTGAAAGAAAATTCTTTATCGTAAAGAAATCGTTGCAGGCTGTTCCAAGTCAGGGCATGGTTGAGAAGGCCAAAAAACATGGCGGCTTCAGACCCCAGCGAGGTTACGCAGGAAACGTCTTTATACCCCAGAGAGTGAGGTGGCTGAGGGTCACCTGATGAAGGATATAATTTAAAAAGGCTATTAATTAATTATTTTCAAAAGGGGTGTTTACATGAACTGAAACAACCAATTTTCACTCTTGCACTTCCTTGGAGTTCACTTTGTATGCATGCACAGTTTCATGATGCTGGGATTTATTATTTTCGAGTTATGGAGGACACACACACACACACACACACACACACACACACACACACACACACACACACACACACACACACACACACACACACACACACACACACACACACACACACACACACACACACACACACAGTTGTATGAGCATTTAACATTTACTTCACTGTTCTCACAGGAATCTGAATATCTCTCAAAATATTCGTTCGAAGATTGAGTATCTCACCGAGCAGGTGATTTTCTCACCCTCATGGGTCATGCTGGACTTGCAACCGTTTCATTCCTTTCATTTACCCCGCAACCAAAGGCGAAGGAGGTTTTGTTTTCACCTCTTTCTGTCTGTTTGGTTGTTTCGTGCAAAATCGAAGATTATTATTCAAGTAAATTGGATCGTCAATATTGTTATGACTTGACGAAATCTAAGATTTTGTCAAGTATGTTGGTCGGTTCAGTTTGTGAGTTTGCTTGTGTGTACGTCTCGCTCTGCAGGTCGCATTTCGAGTCGGAATGTCATGAAACTTCACCAATGGACTTATTGGCCACCAGATTAGAACCTTATAACTTTTGACATGTCAAGGTCAAAGGTCAAGGTCAGGAAAAATTCCTGAAAATCGCGAAAATCCGTATCTTTTAGCATGGGCCGATTTTCAAAAATTCATGTCTCCGCCAAATCTTAACAGATTCCTTTCAATTTTGAAACACGGACGGAGGAGGGAGTATCTTTGACTGGATTAAAAATTGGTCACATCCGTTACGGATTAAAGAGGTGGCAGGTATTTCAAATTAATTTTTTAATTGTTTTGTTTGTTTTCCCTAAAAACTATGTTTAACCCCAAAAATACCTATTATCGCTCAATATTATCCATGGTACGCGATCTTGTTGAATTTCGTAAAGTCCTGGCCCTATGGGCCATTTTTTTCTGTCTGTTTGTTTGTTTATCGACTACAGGTCACAATTTTAAACCGATCTTCAGGAAGCTTCACCACTTGGTAGAGTTTGTCATTAGGATGAAGCCTATTGTTTTTCAGGTCAAAATGTCAGAAGGTCAACATAGGGCAAAGATCAACAACTTTGGTGAGATTTATAAAATCATCAATTTTCATTGATCTACTTAAAATTTGAAGAGGATTGAAATTTCAGGTCAATTACTTAAACCAAGCAATTATTTTTGAGGTCAACATGGACCAAAAGGTCAGCAACAAAGTTAGTATTTCTAAAATCCACAATTTTCATCTGATTGACTTGAAACTTGAAGAAGATATAGATTTCAGTTCACTGAATTCAAACTGCGAATTATTTTTGAAGTCACCATGGAACAAAAGGTCAGCATAAGCCAAAGGTGAACAACTTGGGTGAGATTTCTAAAATCCTCAATTCTTTCTTTCTAAATTCCTCAATTGGTTCTTCTGACCACGTCGGTGTCAAAGTGGACATCTCTCTGGCTATTATCAGAGAACCACCTCACCGCCGTCGAGTCTGGCATTTCACTCAAGCTGATTGGCAGGGTCTCCAAGCAGCCATCAAACTTGCAGATTGGTCTCCTATCACCACTTTCTCCAACATCAACTCATCCTGGGAATTCTTTCAAAGAAACTTGCTCTCCCTCATGCACAGATTTATCCCCTCTCGTCTTCAGTTGTCCAACCCTTCCTCCCGCCCTTGGTTCACTGAAGCTTGTGACGAGGCAGTTGTCCTGAAACAACTTGTGTTATCCTCATGGAAAGCAAACCCAACTGAGGGTAATTTCAGTTCCTTCCATAAAGCTTGGAATAAGTGTGTATCAACTCACAGGAGAGCCACAAAACATCATCTTTGAAAGCTCAAGTCCGAACTTTCAAACCTCTCTCCCTCCTCAAAAATCGTCGTGGCGTCTAATCAAATCTGTTTGCGGTGTATGTTCCCCCTCCATCCCCTCCCTTACCTCAAATGGCCGCGCTGCTGACACCGCCCGTGAAAAGGCTGAATGCATAAACTCGGTGTTTGCAGCTAAATCTTGTGTCCAAAACCCATCGCTTTCTCTACCCCCTTACCCAGTCACACCCAACGTCCCTGGACTTTGTGTCCTTTTCTCCTGACAAGGTGGAGAGCTTGCTGTCAAACCTCAACTCAGATTCTGCAACCAGTCCAGACGGCATCAGCCCACATGTCCTAAAAACCTGCTCTTCTGCTCTTGCTCACCCTCAGTCTGTATTATTCACCCTCTCATTTACCCAAAGTCATCTGCCATCTGCTTGGAAATCAGTAAACATTCCTGCCCTGCATAAAAAAAATGTGCAAAAACAGATCCCTGCAACTACAGACCAATCAGCCTTCTGCCAATCATCAGCAAGGTTATGGAATCCATCATCGCTTCAGACATTAAATCCTTCCTCTTCTCCAATGGCTTGATTTCCGATCTTCAAGTTGGTTTCAGTCCAAGTAACCCGACCCTGGATATGCTGCCTCTGCTCTCCCAACAATGTATGGAGGTCCTCAATGCCGGACATGAAATCAGAACCATATCGCGAGACATATCGCGTGCGTTATTGACACGGTCTGGCACCCTGCTCTGCTCACCAAACTCTCTTCCTATGGTATCCAAGGCCGTCTACGGTCATGGCTCGCAGACTTCCTCTCCTATCGCAGTCAATGTGTGGCCCTAAATGGAGTTCTTTCATCCCCTCTTCCTGCCAGGCTGGAGTTCCTCAAGGTGGCGTTCTGGGCGCTGATGACTCCCCCCTCTGTCAGACCATCTGTCATCCCTCAGACCGGCATGCTGCAGCTTCTTCGCTCACTGCAGATCTGGGTAAAATCACAAACTGGTCCAACACGTGGAACATGTCTTTCCACCCGGACAAATCACACACTCTCACTTTGTCTCTCTTAAAGGACCGTTTCGAAAAAAAACCCCCCATCCACATTCTCAACAATCCTCTGGAAGAAGTCCTTTCTTTCAAGCTTCTGGGTCTCACTCTCTACCATGACCTTTTCTGGGAACCCACATTTCAAACCTTGCCTCCAAAGCCGTTCGCCGACTGGGAATCCTCCGTCATGCAAAGTCCTTCCTTGGCCCACCTGATCTCCTGACCACCAACAAAGCTTTCGTCCGCAGCCTGATGGAGTACTGCTCTCCCCTCCAGGCTGGTGCTCCTGCCTCCCACCTTTCTCGGCTTCACGCTGTGGAAACCAAGACATTTCCGATCATTGGCATCTCCCGCGATGAGACTCAGTCTTTGGGCCTCTCACTCTCTCACCGCAGGCTGGTCTGTGGTCTTTTTGTCTGCTACAGTCTCCTCCCCAGCCTCCCCCCCCCCCCACCGCTCTCTCTGCAATTTGACCCACCACATTTCTAGATAAAAATGATCATTAATCATTTTTACACAATTTTTTTTTTTTTTAAACAAGCTCAAATGAGTGAACATCCTCGTACTCTTTAGGATGAGGTCATAAAAACGAATATGACGTCATTGTGATGTATCAGGTTTGCGATAAATTATCTGTGCGAATGCCCGGCTTGATTCCTGCAAACAAAATTCAAACAGCTTGCCGAGTTTCGGAGATAATGGTATAGGCGATTTCCATTAGCGGCGATATTATGACGTCTACTTTTTTCTGGGAAGAATTTCCAAAATCGGAGATGGTTATTGCCTGTTTGTGGGCTTTCTGCATTTTCATGGCAAGTTTCACGAAGATCCGATGAAAACTCTGGGTTGTGAAACAAAAAATGTCAAAAAATAGGAATAACGTCATAAAAATTGATATGACGTCACAGTGATGCATCATATGTGCGGTAATTCATCTCTGCTCATGCCCTGTTCGATTCCCACAAACAGAATTCAAAAAGCTTGCCTAGTTTCGGAGATAATTTTTTCAGCAATTTCCATGAGCGGAGATATTTTGACGTCATAACTTTTATTTCTGGGAGGAATTTCCAAAATCGGAGATCGTTCGTGTCTGCCAAGTTTCAGGAAGTTTCGATGAAAACTGAAGGCTGTGAAACAAAAAAAGTCCACAAGAAGAAGATGAAGAACAACAATGTGAGTAAGACTTTGAGATCCTCCACGAGGATCTAAAAACTCCACAGGAAGAAGAAGAAGAAGAACAACATGAGTAAGACATAGAAATCCTCCACAAGGATCTAAAAAGTCCACAACAAGAAGAAGAACAACAACGAAAGACTTAGAAATCCTCCCCGAGGATCAAACAACTCAACGAATAATGATTTTTTAAACAGTTTAATATGTTTTTTTTTTGAGCATTTCAAGAATAATACAAGGTCAATGCAGTTTTTCAACTCAACAAAGTTTTTGGTTTTTTCTTCAAGTTCTGCCTTAAGAATGAAGTTTCAGTTGTTTCAAGTTTGAAGAAGTGGAAAGGAAGAGAGATATTGTAAATTTGTCTCAGGAAATCTCAGGTCTTCCCAGCACTTTCTTGATATTGCTGAAAAAGAATAAATAATTACATTACATGTCTCATCTCGAATTAAATAATATAAAACCATTAATTTTTAATAAACTGAACTGACCACTCATCAAGCACCATCCAACCAAGAATGACATGGATAGATTGGTTTAGAACTCCAAAGGTCTCCAAGATAGAACTAATTTTTCGAGTCTGGAAGGTCTGTTTCATATTTTGCACCCTCAACGTAGAACTCTTTTCCTGATTTTCCCGAATTTTATGGATCATCAAGGTAGAATTGATTTGCTGGGTCAAGGTAGAACTCATTTTCTGGGTCTCTGCACACAGATCAGCAAAAGGAAGTGAAAACCACTGCATATCACCGCATTCATAATGTTCATCATGATAATGCCTTCTTACACAATCCTGGAAACACTATTCTCTCCATTGCTTTCTGCATCTTAGTTCAATTTCCCTTTCCTTTTGCCTTCAATTTCACATCTTCACTTTCTTCATCAGAAAGTCACACTGGCTTTTAATTAACGTTTTTCAAACAATTAATTTTAATGCAGAAAAAGTTTATAATTGAAAAAAGCTGAACTTACTACTCATCGGAAGAGGCGACGTTTCGGGAAAAATCCACTCGCCTTGGTCACGGCAGATGAGGAAATGAGGAAGAAGCTGGAAAACTGCCACATGACATCCAACCTGCTTCGATTTAATTACCAAGATTCATCGATTTAATTAATTCATTTAATTGCATCGATTTTTTTTTTTTAACCAACATTCATCGATTTAATTAATTTTAATGATCATCCAGTTGTACACGATGAATTACATACGGATACATTAACACTCATGCTGGACTTTCACCAACTGTTTGATCTGTTTGGTTCTTGTCTGGCTAAGAGTACAGCAAAACATTCGTTTGTTCCAACCACTTTTGAGACACAGACAGAATGGGATATGATGGGAGTGAAGAACATGCAGTTTATACAAAGTTTGGAATAATTTGTAATGTAAGGCAAGAACCTTGGCAACTTACGTTTCAACCGGTAAGATGGTTTCATTCGAGGGGGTGGAGGGGAGTTAACGAGCACCTCTTCTGAGGGGTCTTTGGAAAAAAAACAATGAAAACATAAAAGCATAAATACATTTATATCTTCATGAGTTTGATAACTTGTTCAGGAAAGGGCACAGAAGGGAATGCACTGATGGAAAAGGTAACGACGAAAAGGTGAATAATCCAGTCGAGGGAAGTTAAACTTCTTGTGATTTAACCTGCATCGTGATGACTATGTCAATAAGTTACCCTCCAACCAAAGTTATAATTACAATTATCTCCACAATTAAGAACAGTCTTCTTCATCGAAGGAAGTATGAACAGCAATGTCTATAAAAGAACAAGTGGCAAAATGTAATTCAGCTGAACGTCCCGATCTTGGGGTTTGCTGTCTTTGCACCCAATGTGTTCACCCCAACTGTCCAAACTATAGAAGAGTGCTTACCTGTTGAAGGTCCTGCATGTGGTATGACCTGTCAACACCATGATGTTTCTGATCTTGCTGTTGCTGTTGCTGTTGCTGTTGAAGCCACTCAGTCACATGTTGCTTGTGTTGCTGTTTCAGCCTGTGATCACAATGAGGGTTCTGCTTTTCCTGCAGCCCCTCAACACCGTGCTGCTTCTGTTGCTGCTGTTGCTCCTTTCGACCCTGTTTACCCTAAAGACCTTTAGACCCCACACGACCCTTTAAACTCCTATGTATCCTTTGACCTCTTTGACATTTATACCCACAGATCCTTTAGACCCGTTGAGACCACATAGATCCATTTTGATCCCTTTTTTTGTCAGAGCCAGTATGACCTTTACACCGTTTGAACTGCTTCGACCACTTCAGCACCCTTTACACACACCACAATAACATCAAAATAGTCTTTTTTCCACACACACTACTCTTTTCAGCAGGTGATGTGCAAACTCGTCTGACCCAGAGGGTGGTAAACTGTGCTGCTGACCTTATCTAATCGAAAACTACTTGGAAAAACGACAACTGAAATGAAATCAGATTCCTGAAAGTTGTACAACACAAAATAGAACCTCTCCCCCTCCTCCCCTGTGAACCTGGTGTTCCTGTCCTCAATTAAAATAGTCATTGGAACAAAGACATTCATTGTTCCCATCCTCACAATGAAATCCGTCATCGTCACAATCACATTCGTTGAATACATCGTCGCAATCACATTCGTCGTCATCGTCGCAATCACATTCGTCATCATCGTCGCAATCACATTCGTCGTCATCGTCGCAATCACATTCCTCGTCTTCTGAATCCAATCTGTCATCATCATCTTCCACATCTTTATCCTCCCCATCAGACTCATCTTCTCCATCAACTTTCTTCTCCTTTCTGAGAACACACAAGAAAAACCAGAACTTCGTTGTAGAGAACATTTCTCTGTGTAGCACAAATGTATCAATTAGAGCACCACCAGATATATAAACTCCAATAACAACATATTCATCAGTAGAGAGGTCCATCGGGATCATAATTTGCTGTTCTTAATTTGAAGATCAATTATAAAATGAGGACTTGTGAAGAGCTTTACCGGAACCGTTTGTTCATCCATAAATAAATCACACAAAGCGAGTTGATGATAAGTATCACCATGGAGATGATCCCAACAGCAAACTCAAATCTCGCCCAAAGCGACACGAGTTGTCCAACGTCCATCGGGCCGAAGATAGAACCTTCCCCAAAGATCTGTGGACACAGATATAACAAGTTTAATAAATTAATGTTACTTCATTGAAAACAGGAATCAATTTCCTTCATAACAATCCTGATATGGGATCCTCTCAAACTGAAGTTAAAACACGACGTTCTGACCACAGGCCCAGCAAACGGATCAAATATTCCAGAACAGGTGTGGTTTCCTTGTAACAAGATTTAAGAGTACATTTGTTCACATCATAATAAAACCGTCATAATTTCTTGAATATCACAATCTGCTCCGTTTCTGTAACTTCCTCTTCATTCTCATCAATGGGATCTTTAAACCTTTATCCTCCGTCCATTAGGGGCGGTCTTTCTCTTCATTTCCCACGAACCTGGTAAGACTTCCTCATCGTCCAGACTCCTGGACGCACTTGCAGGTGCGACGGAAACATATCCTCTTGAAATTCTTTGAAAAAACTCAAGAGCACAACAAGGTACGACCACATCGTAGCAGCGAATGTGGCAGAATGGTCGAAATGTTCAAAAAGGTGAACACACAATGCATCCTACCCATTGTCTTTGTGACGCTGCAAGCATTGTTGTCATGGTAACCCCATTCAGTTCCAAACGAACCCATTTCGGTTTTCATTGCATCATCATCCCATGTATAATATGTAATTGTATCATGGTTTGTAATATTTGTGTACATGTTGGCCTGAAAGTCGTTTTACCCCTCATCAGTAAAGCATTCATTCTTAAACTCTTAAAATACAGGTTTTATTGTACAGTACTGTACTTACAATGTAAAAGAAACACTTATTTTAATTTAAAAACATCATTTAAAAACATCTGAAGGGAGTAAGCACTGGCATCAAGGCGAAAAGAAACAGCCTGCCACGCTTCTAGCATGCTTCGGTAAAACAGAGGGATTGATGTCATGTCCACGCGCTTCGTATCAAGAAGAAAAAGCTCGTCACCATAGCCTAGTTTCCCAGCTCGCTTCAGCAAGCAATGGGCAAAGGCTATCCATGGGACTTCAGAGTATAGAAGCCTTCCTGCTGAAAGGAGGCAAAAAGCCATCACTGCTCGTCACATCTATTAGCCCCTGTCCACCTTCTGCAGTCGGCAGACTTCCTATTCCTGGGCGGAGCCAATGCTTTTCCCCCCAGAAAAAATCTACAAAGAAGCTTTGAAGTTTTTTAAGGATAAAAACTGGGGCCTGCAGTGCCTTAAAAACATGCCATAGGATTGATGCCGCAAGATTATTAATGACCAGAGTACGACCCGGTAGTAAAGCTGCCTCAATAATCCCCTCCATTTTCTCAACCGCTGCTCAGTTTTTTGAAATAAAATCTTGAGTTCCAAGAAAGACACCGAGGTCGCATATTCCTTCATTGGTCCATTCAAGCTGCCCAAGTGAGGTTGGAGGGGAGTTTCATTCCGTGGACCGAAGTCGAGATAGCCAGGCTAAATTCCTTGACAGACTCAACCAAAGCACGAACATCATCATCAGAGTGCACAATTGCGCAGAGATCATCCGCATAAGCAATGGTCTTTGCTGGATTTTCTAACGGCAGAGGATAAAACCCTTGTAGCCGTGTACGTAAATGATGTAGTAAAGGTTCAAATGATAGGGAGTATAGAAGGCCAGACAGGGGGCACCCTTGACGAATACCCCTGGTGACAGGGAAAGGCTGATTTAAGATGTCATTTTCTTTGAGCAAGCTAAAATATTATTGTACAATAGTTTAAAAATAAAATTTCCATTAAAACCAAACCCCCGTAAAACAGCAACGAGATAAGAATGATAAATCGTGTCGAAAGCTTTTTCTTGGTCTAAAACACTAGACCAACATTTCTATGTTCAGCAATACAAATATCGATCATGTCAAGTACAATAAAAATGCTATCATGTATTGTCCTTTTTGGGATGCAATAACATTGATCGGGGTGTACAATCTCCCCAATCAGACGTTTGAGGCGGTTGGCAAGAACTTTTGAGAAGATCTTGTTGTCCGTGCAGAGGAGCGAAATGGGACGCCAATTTTTAAGTTGCTGGAGGTCTCCTTTCTTCGGTATGAGAGCAAGTATAGCCCTGCGACAGCTGAGTGGTAGCAAGCCTAATTGTAGGCTACCAATTAAGAGGTCAAGCAACTCGGGTCCCAACAAATCCCAGAAGGCTTTGTAGAAGTCTGCAGGGATTCCATCAAGTCCAGAAGCTTTACCTGTGGGCAAAGTTTGCAAAGCTGTAAAAAGTTCGTCAACAGTCACTTCCTTGTCAAGTTGTTGGCATGAAGATTCCGACAAGGTGGGCAAAGAAGTGGTTAAGGAAATAATCATGTCTTCTTTCGTGTTTCTGGCGCAATACAAGTCAGAGAAGTTTTGTTTCGTCAAGCTTCTGATGTCTTTTGGATCGTATGTTGTTCGGCCTCCTGGTGCCTGCAGCGAAGTTATTTGCTGGTTTCTCTTTTTTTGCACTTCCAAAGCAAAGAAAAATTTGGAAGGAGTATCAATAGAGCTGTAGTTCTCCATTCGCAGCCTAATTAGAGCCCCTCTGGCTTGTTTTGCACAGAGTTGAGCAAGGAGGGCTTTCTTTGTTGCTATTAGAGAAACAGTCCTTTCAGCACAGAGTTGGAAGGCTTGACTGGAGAGACAATATTTCTTTGGCAATTAGAGATTGCAGCGCAGATTCGTTCTTTGTAGAAAAGGAGCTATATTGCTGACAAAGGGTTGTAATATGGGTCTTCGCATTGTCACACCATTGTGTGAGGCAGGAGTAGGAAGGATTCCGTCGTAGTGAAACTCCCCAAAAGGTTTGAAAGGCGACAGAAAACGCGTCATCTTGCAGAAGACTCACATTGAAGGTCCAATGGGCAGTGCCACGATTTCGAGCCGGGGAAAGTATATGAAGAACAACCATGTGGTGGTCTGAAAAACCACTTGGGTTGAGGTCAACATGGTCTATGACATTTAACGAGTCATTATTAATGTAAAATCTGTCTCGCCTTGCAAGAGATAGTCGGCCATTTGCACATCGGCACCACGTGTATTGCCGTGCAGATGGGTTCTGGAGTCTCCATACATCCATAAGGAAGAATTTAGACAATGCTCTATTTTAGGGGATTGTACTTGATGGGTCGGGCTCTTCTCCATTATGATCAATGGTGGGATACAATGTGAAGTTAAAGTCCCCACACAGACAAACAAGACCATCAAAAACAAGGTGTGTGAGGAACATTTCTAACTATGTGAAAAATGCTATTCTTTCCATTCTCGTACTTGGTGAGTATACATTTATTTAAGTGTGTTTATAACCGTTTCAAGGAAATTAACTGAAGCTAAATGCCCTTTAATAATCTCCTTAAAAGTGACATTTTCAGGTCAGAGAGAAGGATTTAAGTAAAAAGCCACTCCAGCACTAGGGCAGATCAAGCTCCGAAAGAACCATTGTCCTTTCATGATGCGAGTCCATTCACTCATGCACGAGGAGCAACATCTTGTTTCTTGAAAAAGA
>NC_140964.1:43043359-43048359 GCF_056783735.1 Eptatretus burgeri | reverse complement strand
ACTGATGTGGATTTTTTTTTTAAAACCCACCTTGTTGTGATCGTTGTCCTCCTGAAGGATTCCAACTGGCCGATTGTGGAATCCTATTTGACTTCAGACAAAGTTTAACGTTTGTCCGATTTGATTATAAAATCCTACAAAAACCCTATCGACACTGATAAAACTGATGTCCAGACAAGTCCTTCCTTGTGAAACAATTTATTTCCTAATTATACACCATACACTTCTCACCCTTGTACAATGAACTTAAGAATCCCCATTTGATTGCAATATTATTTGGTTACATTTCATTTATTCTTACTTTAGTTAACAGTTAGACCAACCCGATTCAATTCACTTCTACATTACATCAGAGAGTTTTATTCCAACTTGGTACTTGGTCAGTTCCGAGGAGTACAAGCCACTGAGATACTATACTTCCTCATGTGCTTGCACTGAAAACAATTTGATTTCAAAGCATTTTATACTTTCGTGAGAGAGAGGTTGGGGGATATTCACCCAGACTGTAGACGTGTCCTTTAGACGAAAAGCCACTTCGTACATTTCTCAGCAAAGGTTCATTTATCAGCTCGGTCACTCTGCTCCAGAACAACACATTTCTTATCATTTAGGGCAAAAGTCTTTTGGCCAGAAATGACAGCCAATTCAACTTGCAGCATAAAAGTTACATTTCTGAAACTCCATTTGTTGCAATTTAAAATAAATTAATATAAATTTTTCCCCCCACACTCCCCTTTTCTTTTTTAAGGAAAATTTGAATAATTTTTCTTACACATGATTACCATGTCCCATTCCTGAAGGAGAAAAGATTTCCATTTTTCAAGTTCAATCAACAATGGCAGCATGTGCTCATATCAGAAAATGAGTGAGTTTCCATTTAATTTATGGCCTGTTCATCAGCATGTGTCACACATTGAAAACATGCTACCCAAAGTCAGAAGATAAACAGGTCAGGGTGTGGATAGAGCAGCACCCAACAGGAAACACAATCAAAGCACTCCTTCAGCTGAGGAGAAGGTAGATGTGGGCAAGTACAAGTTTGGGCCGGACACTGGGTTGAAGGAGGGCAGTGTGGAATTCCAGGCCTGTCGTACATTGAAGCAACCACAGCAAGTTCACGATGTATTTGCAGAGCGGCACTCGAGAGTGTGGCTGAGAACATTCCTCCACGCAGGCACCACACAACGCCGACATTAAGACTTTGCTCAACCTTCCCCTCAGTGAGTTTTTTCTTTCTTTTCCCACATTGCTCCATCTTATCTCCTCAGGAAGGGACATAATCATGTGTTGAATGCTCAATCACCCAAATCTGGGTTCTCCCATCGTCCAATCTTTGTGTGGAAGTTCTTTCCAAACTTCATTTTGATGAAATTGTACATTGCTTCAAAGACTGCTTTCAACACTCCGAAACAAACAAAGCATCAATTAAACACCAATCAATAAACGTCATGGACCCATGTAGTTCTACAAGACTAACAAAGATTCTTATGGAAGCATTTAACTTGCATTATATGTCATATCAATATTTTAATCCCTTTCCTTGTTATTTCCCAAAACAACATGCTAAAATATACAGAAATCCCAGTTGTACGTACACTCAAAACATCCATCTCATTTGCTATTTCCATCGACATTTTAAATCTCTGACATTTCTCCATCTGTCCACTTCTCTCTCACCAAAACAGCAAACATGCTGCCATTTTTCCAATTCACATACACAAACCATCTATCACTTCCTCTGACCTTCTCAATTACGAATCCATTTTCTTTTATCAAAACAAATAAATCATTTTAAACAGTTGTTCAAAAATTGTCAAATCACTTGTCAAATCTGTTATCAGGCGAATATCATTTAAATTGCAGTTCAAACACTCTGTCTACACATGCAGCTTCACCCTCCACAATCTTTATCCCAGTGTGAGAAAAGCATCTGAAACTTCAGACTAATAAACATCCAAACTCTCTTAAACAACTTTTTGGTCAAAACAATAAAATATTTCCTTTTAAAATCCATAAATGAAAAATTAAATCTTCAGCATCTATCCAATTAAATCATGAATTTACCTTGACTGAATCGATCAAAGGGTTACATTGGGTTGTTTGCCATCGCCTTCCCAGCACAAGTTCAGGTAACCTCAACATTCGCAGACGAATAAAACAATATTTCAACGTCCATCCGAGGGAATCATCTATTATCTGTGAATTGCCCCACGTGCTAAACGTCATCAAATCATTAAAATCATTAAAATCATTCCAAATCACGTTTCTACATTTAAATCACATACAGTATATCCACATTCACAATTGTTATTTCACAATTTATTCAAAATCCCGATGGTTGTAAAATAAACTTCAACACTTTTTCCTAAATGGACTTCACTTTAAACAGATTCAGTCAAGAGGGTGCGCCACAAACACCAAGGAACAAGGAACAGGAAGTTCTCTCCACATCCGGTGGGAAGAAAAAGGAAAAAACTCTGAGACAGGCAAAACCCACAGTTAACATTTCTCTGTCATGGCTTCAACATATACACTAAACAGCATTGCATCTCATAGACTCGCGTGTGATCACGTGACAAATACCAATCACATTTCTATCTCATCCTCTTGAATCTGCATATGAATCGAATTTCACACCTAAAGCAAAGGCTCGAACAAAGACTCAGTGTAAAGATAGGCCACCCCCCACAGATCGAGTGGAGGGGGTCTCACACAGTGTAGTTTGCGACCTTCGCGTGGAAATACAACGCCAAGAATGTATAACATGCCATTTCAAACAGACCCAGAGCTCAACTCAGCACGAGTTAAAAAATCGTCAAAATCCCAACAGAACACGTTTCATTGCAGTGAATATTGGACTCGCACAAGTTTCATTTTTTACTCTCAGTAACACATGCATCTCAATGCAAATCACCAATCATGCTCCCAGCTGGTAAATCGTCTCCTGCACTCTACAAAACGTTTCGTGCAAATCATTTCATTTACAAATCCGTAAAACCTCCACACAATATAATATAACAACCTCACTGCCAACAAACTTCCAGTGAGTTCAATGAACAAAAAGTAACTCTTATAACTCTTACAAACAAGTAACTTATAATATTTATCGATTTTAACCCTATCTCGGCGTCTCAGCCATGTCCTCGGCCATCTCTCTCACAGCCGGTCCGTATCAATGCAAACATGTGGCATGTCGCTTCATCATTCCCATTTAATTACGCATCTGGCTCCTCAACGAGCCTCTTCTTGTCATCTGACTCCTCTTCATCTCCAGCACTTTTCTAAAACAACTACAGTACTTATCGTTTACTTTAAAATGGACTCCCTCCGCCGGATCGTCTTCTTTCTCTCAATAAAATTATCTGACAATGAACTTTTCTTTGTTCGAAATGCGTTACCTGCTGAGAGCGCTCTCCCTTACCTTCGCTCAAGCACTTGTGGTTCCTCCAGGCACTGCCTCCGGCAGATTAAGCACCTCCAGTCACGAGCACCGCACCAACGTCGGTTCGAATCCGAGTCTCGGCGCCAACTGATGTGGATTTTGTTTTTAAACCCACCTTGTTGTGATCATTGTCCTCCTGAAGGATTCTAACTGGCCGATTGTGGAATCCTATTTGACTTCAGACAGAGTTTAACGTTTGTCCGATTTGATTATAAAAATCCTACAAAAACCCTATCGACACTGATAAAACTGATGTCCACACAAGTTCTTCCTTGTGAAACAATTTATTTCCGAATTATACACCATACACTTCTCACCCTTATACAATGAACTTAAGAATCCCCATTTGATTGCAATATTATTTGGTTCTATTTCATTTATTCTTACTTTAGTTAACAGTTAGACCAACCCGATTCAATTCACTTCTACATTACATCAGAGTTTTATTCCAACTTGGTACTTGGTCAGTTCCAAGGAGTACAAGCCACTGAGAAACAATACTTCCTCACGTGCTTGCACTGAAAACAATTTTAGATTTCAAAGCATTTTATACTTTCGTGAGAGAGAGGTTGGGGGATATTCACCCAGACTGGAGACGTGTCCTTCAGACGAAAAGCCACTTCGTACATTTCCAAGCAAAGGTTCATTTATCAGCTCGGTCACTCTGCTCCAGAACAACACATTTCTTATCATTTGGGGCAAAAGTCTTTTGGCCAGAAATGATAGCCAATTCAACTTGCAGCATAAAAGTTACATTTCTGAAACTCCATTTGTTGCAATTTAAAATACATGAATATAAATTTTTCCCCCACATCACCAATTCCAAATTATTCACAAGACACAAAGCATTACCACAACACCATTTCTTCTCAAAAAGCTAAACATTCCCCACACTTACATAATTAAATTCGAACTTAAGTCTTGCTTCAACGAACCCTTTAAAAATGGGCATGACATTGGACCTATGACCATTATCAATCTTAATTTTCCTCGATTTATATACACTATATTTTGCAACAGCCACCAAGAAATTAAGCAAGACGCCAGAATCCTTGCATGGGGGGCTAAAAGGTACCCGAAAATATATACATACATATATACATACATATATCTCACTCGTCTCTGCGTGTGCACGATCGGGACAAATTCAGAGCTAAAGTCCTGCTAAACTACAGGTTCGATTTCCGATTCATGTTCAAAATATAACATTCAATTCAAATCAAGTTGTTCCTCAATCATAAACTGACATTTGTCGACAGAGAGATAGAGATAGAGATATATAGAGATAGAGAGATAGAGAGATATAGACAGAGAGAGATTGAGAGAGATTGAGAGAGATTGAGAGAGATTGAGAGAGATTGAGAGAGATTGAGAGAGATTGAGAGAGATTGAGAGAGATTGAGAGAGATTGAGAGAGATTGAGAGAGATTGAGAGAGATTGAGAGAGATAGATAGATAGATAGATAGATAGATAGATAGATAGATAGATAGATAGATAGAGAGAGAGAGAGAGAGAGAGAGAGAGAGATAGAGAGAGAGATAGAGAGAGAAAGAGAGA
>NC_140964.1:43004920-43042859 GCF_056783735.1 Eptatretus burgeri | reverse complement strand
AAATTATTAAATTATCATAATCTAAAAAGTTGGGAGTGAGGAGCATCTTTAAAAGTAAGCAGGTTTTTCCACATCCACTTGAACCAACTACGAGACATCTTAATGAATTTGGGAGATTTTTATGGTTGTTAAATTTTATCTTATTTTCCCAAATGGGTAAAAAATCATTCATTTATACATTTGGAAAACAGGTTATTTAATTTATTATTGGCTTTTTTAGAAACTCTATATTTTATCCTAAGTTCAGGTTTAATTTCAAGATAATCCATTATTTTATTTATACAATATCTTGTGTTGATATTTCCCTGAAAATCACATCCATGAATAATATATAACAACAATCCTTTGAACATTTCTCTAATACGTTCAGTTTCTTCCCTTGTAAGGAAAGGTGTGTTATCACCCTCATACTTTACATTCATTTCTCGAATCAATCTTGTAAAGTAATTCATTTTTGGTGTTAATCGAAAAGAATTATTTTCCTTTTTATATTTTTTATTATCATTAATTAGAAGATAATCACAGAATATACATTGTTTATAGACTTTTGACTCTGTGTTTAATCCCCGTCTTTCACACGCAGGACAATTCTTAAATTTGTCATATGGAGAATCAGGAAAGTCTAGCATATTTATAAAGTAAAACTTTACGTAAACTGAAATTCATCTCTACTTTCAGTTGTATATTGACTCATATTTAATAATATTACCATCGATATCGATATACTTTTTTTCATTACCAGATTCAACGACAACATTTTTTATATTAAAGGTAATTTTAAAATGATCGTTAACTACTATTGAACGAAATGTCATTTCACCTGATATATTAACATCCTTTATTTCATCAGGATTTATATCTTTAGGGTTGTTGAAAAAAATACTAATTTCTCCTTGCATATTACAGATGGTCTTATCTTTTCTTTCTAAAGCTTCATCCATAAGGTTTTTATTTTTTGATACCTTTTCTTGTTTCATTGCTTTTTCTAGTTTTGAATATATTGCCAGAAGGAGAGGAGAAACTTTTGTTAGAGATACCTTAATTGATGTTCTTCCAGGTATACTAAAAGACCTTCCACTGATGTAAATTGAAGAACTCATCATATCCACTATAATTGTTTTTATCCAATAGTTGTTATATTTATCTTTGTTCAATTTTACATCCTTGACATATTTGTCAGTATCTTTAACAAATGAAGAGATTGATTGAAACTTGTCTTTTGTGTCTTGAAACATTGTATTTATTAAGTGAAAAAGTTGGAGGATAAAATGGTTTTAAGCACAGATTCACCTGTAAAATAAACGAAATTTTCATCAAGAAAATTTTAGTTTTAGCAAAGATTTATTATATAAATATGGTGAATACAACATACTGTGATGTTTGTAATCACGAATATAAACATTATAGAAAACACCTCCGAACCAACAAAAACACATTTAATCTATTTCATAAAATATCTCCTCTTGAGTTTGAAAGAAAACATTGTGATATCTGTTCAAAGGATGTTTTGAAGAGTAGTTACAAGAATCACCTTCAATCACAAAAACACAAGAAAAATGAGTTTAAAGTAAAGGGAGACTATTATATTGAAAACACTGATGGTGCATTTAAAGGGCATATAAAAATAAGGATTTTTCAATTTGGAGAACCTGGTCCATCATCAAGAGCTGAATCAATAGAAATAGTGAAACCTGATGTTGAAAAAGTTATTAAAAAGGCATTAAAAGAAATGAAAACTTTAAAGTTTTATATGGGAGTGCAAATGAATATGAAAAGACAAGCTGAAGAACAAACTCCTTCTATGAGAACAGATCTTCATTTTATAACATCATTTCAAGATTTTTTGAATAGTGGGGTTTATGAAGAACTATCAAAACAAGAGGAGGATGTTGATAATACAGTGGTAGGAAGTGGATTCAATATTAAAAAAATCATCTTTTTAGATATACACATTCTAAAATCAAACCCTCTTAAAGCTTCTTCTTGTATTGAATTACCAAAAGAAATAAAACTAAAGAAGGCAGTTGTTAATATTAAGAACAATGATAATAAATGTTTTCTCTGGTCTGTTCTTGCTCACTTTCATCCACCAAAATGTAATTCAGAAAGAGTAAAACAATATATGAAATATGAGAATACCTTGGACATTAAAGATTTTAAATTCCCAATGCCACTAACAGATATTCCTAAATTTGAGAAGAATAATAATCTTTCTATTAATGTATATGGATTAACAGATACAAACAAAGTTCAAATATTAAAAATTTCAAACAACTATAAAAATGAAGAAACACACATTGATCTTTTATATTTTAGTGTTGGAAATAATTCACATTACACATACATCAATAATTTATCAAGATTAATATCTTCTCAGGTATTCAGAACAGCAAACAAAATATATCCTTGCAAGCGATGTCTTAATTCATTTCATACAAAAGAACGATTAGAACAACATTCAAAATATTGTAGTAATCATAAATCAGCTGTAATTACAATGCCGAAACCTGGTGAAAAGATTTCTTTTGAAGATTATAATAAATCTATCATGCACCCATTTGTGATATACGCTGATTTTGAATGTATCCTTAAAAAGATAAATACTGCTTCTCCTAATCCAAAAGAATCATATACAAATAAATATCAAAAACATATTCCTTGTGGTTTCTGTTATTATATCAAATCATCTGTTGGAGAAAAGTATAACAAACTTGAACATTATAGTGGAAAAAAAGCTTCACAAGAGTTTGTAAAACGATTAGAAAAGGATTGTATAAGACTCACTAAATTAATGAAAGAAACAAATTAACCGATGAAATTAACTAAAGAAGAAAAATTAGAATTTAGAAAGAACAATATCTGTCATATTTGTGAGGGGGAAATTAAGGAGTCTAAAGTTAGGGATCATTGTCATCTTACTGGTAAATATAGAGGTCCCGCTCATTCCTGTTGTAATCTTAATTATAAATTACCTTCTTTTATTCCAGTCTTTCTTCACAACAGCGCCAACTATGATACACATCTATTTATAAATGAACTTTCAAAAACACCAGGGAATATTTCTGCCATAACAAACACAAGTCAAAAGTATATTTCATTTACAAAAATGATATTCACAAAACCTTTAACTCTTATTAGGTTTCTAGATTCTTACAAGTTTATGGGAACACCACTAGCCTACCTCGCATCAAATCTAAGCTCCACAAGGACTCAAATCTAAGGACTCTTTTCCAAATCGTAATTCATTCTTTCAAAAAGAGGAAATTCTCACTAAAGAGGAAATTCAGATTAAAGAGAATTCAAAGTAAAGAGGAAATTCTAATTAATGAAGAAATTCTAACTGAAGATGAAATTCTAATTATAAAGAAAATTCGAACAATGAATGAAATTCTAACTAAAGAGGAAATTCTGATTAAAGATGAAATTCTGATTAAATATGAAATTCTGATTAAAGAAGGAATTCTCACGAGAGAGGTAATTCAAACAAGGAATGAAATTCAAAGTAAAGAGAAAATTCTTACAAGTAAGGGAATTTATCCTTATGATTATATAGATTCATTTATGAGATTTAAAGAAACACAACTTCCTTCAAAAGAAAGTTTCTATAATAACCTTTATGAAGAAGAGATAAGTGATAAGGAATATAAACACGCACAAGAAATTTGGAAAATATTTAAGATAAAGAACCTTGGAGAATATCATGATTTGTATCTAAAAACAGATGTTTTATTGTTAGCTGATGTGTTTGAAGCTTTTAGATCACTCTGTCATAATAAAAATTGTTATGGATTAGATCCTGCCCACTATTTCACAGCTCCTGGTTTAGCTTGGAGTGCAATGTTGAAAATGACAAAACAAGATATAGATTTAGTCAGTGATGTAGATATGCTTTTGATGATTGAGAAGTCTAAGAGAGGTGGAATTTCACAAGTATGTTCAAAAAGATATGCTAAAGCAAATAATAAATATCTTCCAAATTATGATAGTGAAAAAGATAGTAATTATTTGATGTACTTTGATGCTAATAATTTGTATGGATGGGCAATGTCTCAATCTCTGCCTTATGGTAAATTTGAGTGGGTGGAAGAAAAGGATTATGAAAAGGCTTTGATGAATATTGTTATTTCTTCTCAAGAGGAATTGAATGAGGAAGAAGAAGGTTATTATTTTGAAGTTGATTTGAGGTACCCGAGTGATCTTCATAAGAAGCATAAAGATCTTCCTTTTGCATGTGAGAAAGAAACCCCAAAGAAAGAATGGTTAAGTGATTATCATAAAAGTTTTAATATTAAAGGTAAATCAACAGAAAAGTTATAAACAACATTCTATGATAAAGAGGGATATGTTTTGCATCAAAGGAACTTGAGACAATATTTATCTGCTGGGTTGAGAGTAGCTAAAATTCATGGAGTTTTAAAATTTAAACAAAGTCCTTGGATGAAAAAGTATATTAAATTCAATAAAGATATGAGAACAAATACAAAAGTAAAATTTGAAGGGGAACTCTATAAATTGATGAATAATGCTGTCTTTGGAAAGACAATGGAGAATGTTAGAAACAGGCAAAACATTAGATTTGCAACATCTTGGAAAGAAGCTTCTAGATTGATAAATAAACCAAGTTTTGAGAGAGAAGAGGTTTTTTCAGAGAACTTTTCTGCTCTTCATATGAAAAAGGAAAGTATTGTCATGGATAAACCAATTTATATTGGAACAGCAGTTCTTGATTTATCAAAGATATTGATGTATGATTATTTTTGTAATGATTTAAAGAAAGAGTATGGTGAAAATGTTTCATCGTTGTATATGGACACTGATAGTTTTATTCTAGATATAAAAACTGACGATGTTTATAGAGATATGAAGAAAAATATTGGAATATATGATACAAGTAATTTTATGAAGAAGAGTGAGTTATTTTCAAAAAAGAATGAAAAGGTTATTGGTAAGTTTAAGGATGAGTTGGGTGGAAAAGTAATGAGTGAGTTTATTGGATTGATAGCAAAGGCATATGCTTTTAAGTATGGTGATCAGATTGATAAGAGGTTAAAGGGAATAAAGAAATATGTAATAAAGAAATCAATAACTTTTAGAAATTATTATAATTGTTTGATGAATAAGAAAGAAGAATATCGGAAAATGAATACAATAAGAAGTTATAAACATAACATATATAGTGAAGAAGTAAATAAAAAGACATTAGGAGCCTTTGATGATAAGAGATTTATTTTAGATAATGGAATAGATTGTGTTCCATATGGATATTGTATGATAGAATGTATAAAATAGATTGTGTTTTAACGATGGGAAGATGGGTTAGGGTTTTTTAAGGGCTACCGCCGCGTTTTTTTGCAATATATAAATTGTCAAACCAAGTATTAATCAAACTAAAGAGTGGAGAAAATCTCAGTCTTGGTATATAAATGGAAAACATAATGAATGTGAAAAATATCAAATAAGTCTTATTGAAAAAATAACTAAAACAAAGGTAAATAAAACAAATAAGCGAATCAATTTAAAAAGTAGTAAGTTAGAGGATGTAAAGAAAAAAAATGAATATCCTTGAATGGACTGAAAACTTTGATGGTTATCAATTGAACAATGAAAAAACAACTTACTATAATCTTAAAATGATATGTCGCTCAGGAGGTGGTCAAACGAGAGCATTAAGAGAAGTTTATCATTTCGTAATGGCACAAAAGGGGTATCTTAAAAAATATTAAGATTCCAATGTTTTGTTTTTCAATATTTTAGATGGGGATTATTGTGCAAAGAAAATCAAACTATTGAAGGAATTTGAGAATGAACAGATGTTTATAGGTTCAATGAGTGAGCTAAACAATATGCATCGGTTATTTGATAAAGAGTGTCCCGAGGCTTAGACGTTTCAGATATTTCTTTAGAATCACTTTTAACAAATCACATTACTACTTTGCTACTTGAACAAATCTTTATCTTATTGCATGGGTTGTTTGAAAAAAAGTGTCCCCAGGTTAAAAGGGGAGACAAATAAATATACCTTGGGATAAAAAGGGGGTTTATTTTTTGGGAAAAAAAATATGAATCGCTGAAAATCCCCCATTCATTTACATGGGGAAAAGTGAGCCAGAACCAGTATATTCACCCTACTAATATTTTTTATGCAATCTTAAAACGTCTCCAAAACATCCGATTTTTACCAAAATTTTGACAACCGAGTTTTAAACGTCCGAAGCGATCGCAAAAACCGAAGACAAAATGAAAATTGAAGTTAAAATGAACTCGTAACGTCGAGCGAAGCAAAAATACTCCATTTCTCCATGTGAATTTATGGAATTATGTTCGACCTCACTGTGACCTTGACCTTTGACCGATTTTGACCAAAATCTAATCAGCACGAGCCATCACCCTCCTGAATCACGTGGTGTAATTTGACATTGGTAGGTTCTTCCGTTCTCGAGTTATCGTGCCTACAAACAAACAAACAAACAAAGACAGAAACGGAAGTCATCAAGAAACAAACAAAATCTTTAGATTTCGTAAGTAACAAACATACAAAAAAACAAACAAGCAGTCATAGACTCATCATCGCCCAGTTCAATAGTTTCTCTCATCTTCACCCAGTTCTATAGGTTAACCCATCATCACCCAGTTCAATAGTTTATCTCATCTTCACCCAGTTCAACAGTTTATCTCATCATCACCCAGTTCAAAAGTTTATCTCATCACTGCACAGTTCAATAGTTTATCTCATCATCACCCAGTTCAACAGTTTATATCATCATCGCCCATTTCAATAGTTTATCTCATCACCACACAGTTCAATAGTTTCTCTCATCATTGCCCAGTTCAATAGTTTATCTCATCATCACACAGTTCAATAGTTTCTCTCTTCACCACACAGTTCAATAGTTTCTCTCATCACCACACAGTTCAATAGTTTCTCTCATCACCACACAGTTCAATAGTTTATCTCATCATCGCCCAGTTCAATAGTTTATCTCATCATCGCCCAGTTCAATAGTTTATCTCATCATCGCCCAGTTCAATAGTTTATCTCATCATCGCCCAGTTCAATAGTTTATCTCATCATCGCCCAGTTCAATAGTTTATCTCATCATCGCCCAGTTCAATAGTTTATCTCATCATCACCCAGTTCAATAGTTTATCTCATCACCACAGAGTTCAATAGCTTGTCTCATCACCACAGAGTTCAATAGTTTGTCTCATCATCGCCCAGTTCAATAATTTATCTCATCACCGCCCAGTTCAACAGTTTATCTCATCATCACACAGTTCAATAGTTTATCTCATCATCACCCAGTTTAATAGATTATCTCATCATCACCCAGTTCAAGTAGTTTATCTCATCATCACCCAGTTCAATAGTTTATCTCATCATCACACAGTTCAATAGTTCATCTCATCATCACACAGTTCAATAGTTCATCTCATCATCGCCCAGTTCAACAGTTTATCTCATCATCGCAAAGTTCAATAGTTTAACTCATCATCGCCCAGTTCAATAGTTTATCTCTTCATCACCCAGTTCAATAGTTTATCTCATCATCACCCAATTCAATAGTTTATCTCATCATCGCCCAGTTCAATAGTTTATCTCATCATCACCCAATTCAATAGTTTATCTCATCATCACACAGTTCAATAGTTTATCTCATCATCACCCAGTTCAATAGATTATGCCATCATCACCCAGTTCAAGTAGTTTATCTCATCATCACCCAGTTCAATAGTTTATCTCATCATCACACAGTTCAACAGTTCATCTCATCATCGCCCAGTTCAACAGTTTATCTCATCATCGCCCAGTTCAACAGTTGATATCATCATCGCCCAGTTCAATAGTTTATCTCATCATCGCCAAGTTCAATAGTTTATCTCATCATCGCCCAGTTCAATAGTTTATCTCATCATCACACAGTTCAATAGTTCATCTCATCAACGCCCAGTTCAACAGTTTATCTCATCATCGCCCAGTTCAACAGTTTATCTCTTCATCGCCCAGTTCAATAGTTTATCTCTTCATCGCCCAGTTCAATAGTTTATCTCATCATCGCCAAGTTCAATAGTTTATCTCATCATCGCCCAGTTCAATAGTTTATCTCATCATCACACAGTTCAATAGTTCATCTCATCAACGCCCAGTTCAACAGTTTATCTCTTCATCGCCCAGTTCAATAGTTTATCTCTTCATCGCCCAGTTCAATAGTTTATCTCTTCATCGCCCAGTTCAATAGTTTATCTCTTCATCGCCCAGTTCAATCGTTTATCTCATCATCACACAGTTCAATAGTTTCTCTCATCTTCACCCAGTTCAATAGTTTATCTCATCATCACACAGGTCAATAGTTTATTGCATCATCACCCAGTTCAATAGTTTTTCTCATCATCGACCAGTTGAACAGTTTATCTCATCATCACAGAGTTCAATAGTTTATCTCTTCATCACCCAGTTCAACAGTTTATCTCATCACCGCACAGTTCAATAGTTTATCTCATCATCACCGAGTTCAATAGTTTATCTCATCATCACGCAGTTCAGTAGTTGTTCTCATCACCACAGAGTTCAATAGTTTGTCTCATCATCGCCCAGTTCAATAGTTTGTCTCATCATCGCCCAGTTCAATAATTTATCTCATCATCGCCCAGTTCAACAGTTTATATCATCATCGCCCAGTTCAACAGTTTATATCATCATCGCCCAGTTCAATAGTTTATCTCATCCTCACCCAGTTCAATAGTTTATCTCATCACTGCACAGTTCAATAGTTTATCTCATCATCACCCAGTTCAGTAGTTGATCTCATCACCACAGAGTTTAATAGTTTGTCTCATCATTGCCAAATTCAATAATTTATCTCATCACCACCCAGTTCAATAGTTTATCTCATCATCACCCAGTTCAATAGTTTCTCTCTTCATCACACAGTTCAATAGTTTTTCTCATCATCGCCCAGTTCAATGGTTTGATGTTCACCCCAGTTCACCCACCTCCCTCCCTCCCTCCCCTTCCCTACCCACCCACCTCCCTTCCACCCTTCCACTCTTCCTCCCACCCACCCACCCTCCCTTCCCCCCAACCCACCCACCTCCCTTCCTCCCTTCCCCACCCACCTCCCTTCCTCCCTTCCCCCCAACCCACCCACCTCCCTCCTCCCTTCCCCACCCACCTCCCTTCCTCCCATCCCCCCTACCCAACCACCTCCCTCCCTCCATTTCCGCCAACCCACCTACCTCCCCACCTCCTCCCTCCATTCCCCCCAACCCACCTACTTCCCCACCTCCCTTCCACCCTCCCACCCAGCTCCCTTCCTCCCTTCCCCCCACCTCCCTTCCTCCCTTCCCCCACCTCCCTTCCTCCCTTCCCCCACCTCCCTTCCTCCCTTCTCCCCCCACCTCCTTCCTCCCTTCCCTTCCCCACCCACCTCCCTTCCACCCTCCCTTCCCCTACCCACCCCCTTCCACCCTCCCTTCCCTACCCACCCACCCTTCCCCTTCCCCCCCTCCCTCCCTCCCTCCCTTCCCCCCTACCCACCCACATCCCTTCCACCCTTCCCCCTTCCCCCCTCCCTCCCTCCCTCCCTTCCTCCCTTCCTCCCTTCCCCACCCACCTCCCTTCCACCCTCCCCACCCATCTCCCTTCCTCCCTTCCTCCCTTCCCCACCCACCTCCCTTCCACCCTCCCACCCACCTCCCTCCCTTCCCGCTACCCACCCACCCTTCCATCCTCCCTCCGTTCCTCCCTTCCCCCCTACCCACCCACCTCCCTTCCTCCCTTTCCCTACCCACCCACCTCCCTTCCACCCTTCCTCCCTCCCTTCCTCCCTTCCCCCTCCCCACTCACCTCCCTTCCTCCCTTCCCCCAAACCAACCCACCTCCCTTCCTCCCTACCCACCCACCTCCCTTCCTTCCTTCCCCCTACCCACACCCACCTCCCTTCCTCCCTTCCCCCTACCCACCCACCTCCCTTCCTCCCTTCCCCCCTACCCACCCACCTCCCTTCCCTCCCTTCCCCCCTGCCCCACCCACCTCCCTTCCTCCCTTCCCCCTACCCACCCATCTCCCTTCCTCCTTCCCCTCACCCACCCATCTCCTTCCTCCCTTCCCCCCTACCCACCCACCTCCCTTCCTCCCTTCCCCTACCCACCCACCTCCCTTCCTCCCTTCCCCTACCCACCCACCTCCTTCCTCCCTTCCCCCCTACCCACCCACCTCCCTTCCCTCCCTTCCCTCTACCCACCCACCTCCCTTCCTCCCTTCCCCTACCCACCCACCTCCCTTCCTCCTTCCCCCTACCCACCCACCTCCCTTCCTCCCTTCCCCTACCCACCCACCTCCCTTCCTCCCTTCCCCCCTACCCACCCACCTCCTTCCTCCCTTCCCCCCTACCCACCCACCTCCCTTCCTCCCTTCCCCCCTACCCACCCACCTCCCTTCCTCCCTTCCTCCCTCCCACCCACCTCCCTTCCACCCTTCTACCCCTCCCTCCCTTCCCCCCACTCATCCCTTCCTCCTCCCTTCCTCCCTACCCACCCACCTTCCTCCCTTCCCCCTACGCACTCATCTCCCTTCCTCCCTTCCCCCTAACCATCCCCCTCCCTCCCACCCATTCCCATCCCCATCCCTCGCCCACCCATCTCCCTTCCTCCCTTCCCCCTAACCATCCCCCCTCCCTCCCACCCATTCCCATCCCTCGCCCCACCCACCTACCTTCCTCCCTTCCCCCCAACCCACCCACCTCCCTCCCTTCCCCGACCCACCCACCTCCCTCCCTTCTCCCCAACCCACCCACCTTCCTCCCTTCCTCCCTTCCTCCCTTCCCACCCACCTCCTTCCTCTCTTCCCCCTACCCACCCACCTCCCTTCCTCCCTTCCCCCCTTCCCCCCTTCCCATCGACTTGGTCGTCCAAAAACCTGGTCCAAATTGATTATAGCTTGGTCATATGTTATCCAGGTTTCACAGTCATGACTGTCATGGAATACCCCCAGTACACGCTCCACCGCCCAGTACACGCTCCATCAATCTATCAAAGGTGGCGGGGGCGTGACAAACTAAATGGCATTATTGTGAATAAATACAGTCCCTTCAGCTGCTGTCACACCTTGACGATTTTGCCAGTGTATGCCGATTTATGAAAAATTTGTCAAACGCTGGCACACGTCGAATACGTTTTGTATACGTTAAGAGCACGCTGAAAAACACTGCCATACGTCGTAGTATGCTGGCTTTAAACGTACTTTTGGGTTGTCCTCAAATTTTTGCATGCTTGAAATTTTACGACGTATGCCGGCGTATGAATCACACATTCCACGACGCTGGCCATAAGTTGTTGGCACGTTATGCGATCGTTGACACACATTACTTGTAAGTTACTCATAAGTCGAAACACGTCGAGGTAATGTTTAGCGTACCCAAAACTTATTTCTGACCTATGAGTAACGTTTTGCAAGCACGCGACACGAACGTTATTCCCACTTCGCAACACGTTACTTGAAAGTTCCTCATACGTCAAAACACGTCAAAGTAATGTTTAGGGTACCCGTGACTTATTTATAACCTTTGAGTAAAGGCCCGGTCACACCTTGACGTTTTAGCCAACGTATGCCGATTTTTGAATTTTTTTTTCTAAAACGCTGGCACACGTTGAATACGTTATGGGTAAGTTTTGATAACATTGAGAGCACGCTGGCATACGTCGTAGTACGTTGCCATACGTCATTGTACGTTGGCTTTAAACGTTGTACTTTTTGGTTGTCCTCAAATTTTTTCATGCTTGAAATTTCACGACGTATGCCGGCGTATGACTCACACGTTCCGCTACGCTGGCCACAAGTTGTAGGCACGGTCTGCGATCGTTGACAGACGTCAACACATGCTACTTGTAAGTTAATCATAAGTTGAGACACGCCGAGGTAGTGTTTAGAGTACCCGAAACTTATTTCTAACCTATGATTAACGTGTTGTTGGCACGTTACGCGATCGTTGCCACACATCGACAGACGTTACTTTTAAGTTACTCGTAGGCTAAAAGACGTCGGTATAATGGATCGTCCTTGCGTCAGCGTCCACGGCCACGGCCAGGACACTTATTTGCAGCATTCTTCAAACTTTTCTTCGGCATGACGAGGATGTTCACACTTCGATGTCTAGCTTGGCTATGATTCCAATTGTCCATCGGCAGCGTCTAGTTAAAATTGTCGAGTTTGAGCGTTTTTACACGTTCAGAAGAAACGCTTCAAATTTCCAAACCCCAGCGTCAAAAAACAAAGGCGAGTGACAGCAATTTAAATCGTTCCTTGTAAACAATGAAAATAGTTGAGTGGTACCGTTTAAAAGTCGGTGAGTGTAAAAAAAATCCAATTGTTGAGCGCAAGCGTCTACTTTCAATAGTGGAGATGCAGCCATTTAAATCGTTGAGTTTATCATTTAAATCGTTAAATCGTTAAACGCAAGGACGATCCATCATAACCCACACCCTCCCCCTCACACTCACCTACTACTGCCAACATGAACAAACTACTACTACTACTACTAATACTAATACTGATACTGATACTGATACTGATACTGATACTGCTGACATGGACATCGACTCAAAAAAGGACTTGAAAACACTGTTGGGTTCCCCTTTTATGAGCAGCATTTTTATATACCAATTCCCAAAACCACTGGGAACACATCTTTATATGGCAGTTGTAACCTAGAAACACGTTCATTTATTTTTTTGTTGTTGACCGGAAGACGTCATTGGAATACGTCTACATACATCAATGTGTGTTGGGACTACGTAAAGAATTGGTTCAAAGCACGTCAAACATAAGTTAGAAATAAGTTTCGCGTAAAAAAGACATTACCGCGACGCGTTTCAACTTATGAGTAGCTTATAAGTAGCCTTTGTGGACGTGTGTAAGCGTCCACATATCGTGTGTACAACTTATCCCCATCGCATGCGGAACGTGTGTCATACGCCGAGTACGTCGTAAAATTTTGAACATGTTTAAAATTTCTTGACGTACTCTACTTACTACGACGTATGATAGCGTACTTTAGCGTTGTACTCACGTATACCAAACTTACTCATACCGTATTTGACGTGCCCCAACGTTTTAGACACATTTTTCTTAGGTTGGCATATGCTGACAAGATCGCCAAGGTGTGACCGCAATGTTGACACTTCCATTTCTACGGCAGTTATGATTCGAATCGTTGTGCGTCAGCCTTTTAATAGGCTACGTCACGAAATCGTCGGCGATGCGTGCAACGCGCTATGCCTAAGTTAGACTATCGTTGGGCATCGGTTGTGTAGGCCGACAACAGGTTCAGCATTCGTTGGTATAAGTTATCTATAACACAACGAAACGTTCTGTGTCCGTTACCAATGTATTATACACAAGACCAAGTCGCTATGAATACGTCCGAATCTTTAAAAAAAAAAAACATCAAAAGTTCAACGTAAGCCAGCGTTTTACATACATTTTAATACGTTGCCATCGCTGGCTAAAACGTCAAGGTGTGACCGGGCCTTAACGTTGCTTGGGTATTATTTGTGAAGCATGTCCTACGCACAAATACGTATGTAGACGTATTTGATGTCTTTAGGACGACCACAGAACTTACTGAATGCATTTCTAACTTACAGATACCGTATAATGGCGTATTGGCAGCGATTAGGGGAATTGGTATATAAAAAGGGGCTTCGCAGGAGGAACCCGTCTTTTTTTTAGACTTTGTGGTGAGTACATGTCCATGTCATTCCGAGAGATGGAGGATACGGCAAGGCTGAGATGACAGTACCTACCTGTCCTCGAACATCAACATGACCTCATCGAGTTGACACTGCACCAGTTGCGTGCAAATTAAGCCAGGAGAAGACGACGTGAATGGAGGAGAAGGAACTGGGTGAGACCATGGATCGGGAGGCGATGCCATTACGGCATATATGACCAGCTCATGGTGGAACTCCGGAACGAGGACCATGCATCCTTCATCAACTTCCTGTGAATGCCCCCAGCGATGTTCGACGAGCTGCTCGCCAGAGTGGGTCCAAAGATAACCAAGCAGTACACCTTCCACAGGGATCCGCTTGAGCCTGGCACTGAGCCTGCTGCTGTTGGTGCCGTGACTGCAGTGCTGTGGAAGCGATTTAACTCGTTCAATGAAAACGATTTCAATTGCCGAGCACCAGCGTCCAAAAACAATAGGCGAGTGACAGCCATTTATTACCTTCACAAACTTCGTTTGACGAAGGTATTGTATTGACCCCTGTGTATTTATTTATTGGTAAATATGTGTGCGGACAACATTGCGCAAAAACTGCTGGACCGATTTGCATGAAATTTTCAGAGATGATGTGCAGTTACTCAAGGACGCCAGGCGAAGCTTTTGGGAGCGATCGGATTAAAGGTCAAGGTCACGGTCACGAAAAGGTCAGAATTGTTTTTTCGCCATTTCGCGGTCAATTTTTATCCGAACGAGATAAAACCAACACCAAAATGTTCATTACTCAATTCTACATTCTAGGTTATGCCACATGAAAGTGTGGCGTAATTATCCTAGGTAGCGGTTGGGGGTCAAAGGTCAAGGGGGTCACCAAAATGGAGTTTTTGATTGGGAAGCGTTGTGGACAACATTACACAAAAACCACTTCGCAGATTGTCATGAAATTTTGTGGATGTGTTTGGCATCACGAGAGGACAAATCGATTAGATTTTGGGAGTGATCGGATCAAAGGTTAAGGTCAAGGTCACAAAAAGGTCAAAATCGTTTTTTCGCGATTAAATTGTCAATTTTGTTTTGGTTTACAGCAAATTAACTCCAAAATGTTTAAAATTAAATTCTCCATCCTCTAATATGACACATGGTATGCTACTTTTGTCACCCAAGGCAGCGGTTGGGGGTCAAAGGTCAAGGGGGTCACACAAATTCACATTTATATCGGAAAGCGTTGTGGACAACTTAACGCAAAAAAAACAAAACGCAGAGAGGCTTTAATTGTTTTGGATTTGTTTGGCATCATGAAAGGACAAATACATTAGATTTTGGGAGTGATCGGATCAAAGGTCAAGGTCACAAAAAGGTCAACATCGTTTTTTTCATGATGAAAACGGTTAATGTTTCCGATTTACATCAAATTAACTCCAAATTGTTCAGTGTTCAGTTCCCCATCTTCTGAAATGACACAAGGTAGAGTACTATTGTCACCCTAGGTAGCGGTTGTGGGTCAAAGGTCATGGGGGTCACGAAATGCATATTTGTATTGAGATGCGTTGTGGACAACTTGATACAAAGGTAATAACTAGAATATATCTCTGTCTCTAAACTGTGTGTCTGTTGATGCAACAAGAGCCATAAGGGCCCTACCAAACTTAGTTACTAAGTAAAATACAACAAATTTTCATTAAGGAGACTTGGTGTAGTTTGATATGCACATAGCTTCGCTCATGGTTTAGTAAAAGGAGTTTTACGTTCTTGTTTAATTAGACGCCAATTAAAATGATGTTTTTGTCCTCGCTCGGATTTGAAAACATGATCTACTTGATCCAGGTCGTGTCTGCGTGGTCAGTGACATTCGACCGAATCCGACCCTACATGCAACAGAGTTCGGCACTCGGGACAACGAATCACCTAAAATTGTCATAATCGTAATAGTTCCAATAACAAAATTCTAATTATTGGATATTAATTCTAATTAAATTTGCGAAATTCCCGAGCAGATTTAGTGGAATTTTAGTTCCTCATTTCACTCTCATGCCATGTTCAAACTCATGGCTGCGGCGAAGGTATGCGCTCTACGAGTGCCCGTTCTAGTTCAAAGTGAAGTTGCAGCCTATGAATAGCAAATCATCACGTAATCGTCGACGATACGCTGCCCCGCTATACATACGTTAGACTATCGTTGGGCATAGGTTGTGGACGCCTAAAACACGCTAATCAATCGTTGGTATAACTTATCTATAAGTTATCGAAGCGTTCTGTGTTCATTACTAGTACATTATGCATTTGTCCAAGTCGTTTTGAATACTTTAAAAACTGGAAAAAAAAAAGATCTTCGTGGGAACGAGAAAAAAAAATTAGCCGAAAAGAACATCGAACAATAGTGCAAAGTCGTCTCCTATTCGTGGACGCAACGAGGATCCATCATCACCCATACCCTCCCCATCATGCTCACCTACGACTATTGACATGGACCTACTACTGCTACCAATACTACTACCACGCTCACCTAATACTACTATATTGACACTACTGACATTGACATCTACTCAACATGGAGTCTGGAACACTGACGGGTTCCTCTTGTGACGCCCATTTGTATATACCGATTCCCCTAAACGCTGCCAAATCGCCATTATATGGTAGGTGTAAGTTAGAAACACGTTCAGGAAGTTCTGTGGTCGTCCGGAAGACAATGAAATTTGTCTGCATACGACAATGTGCATTTGAGAGACATTACACATAGGTTCAAAGCATGCTACACATAGGTTCAAAGGTCAGGTCAGGTATGGGAGCATGTGCCAGAACAGCGCGTCGCTGTGTCCACTTTCCGCCGGTACTGCAGGGGCCTCCGTCTGGCCATCCCCCAGGCAGATGCCAGGCCCATCCCCATCCCCATCTCCTTGAGATGATGGTCAACCTGCTGCAACCACGAGGCATGTGGTCGGCCCACTGGCCTCCTCCACTCATGAGACTCCCTCACTGAGAGAATCTGGTGAGCAGGATCAGCGTCAGGAAAATGAGCCACATGTCCATACAGCCGCAACTGCCGCTCATGGACTATGCAGGTAACAAATCTCATCCGAGTCTCTCTCGGCAACCGCTCGTTGGACACAAAATCCGACCAGCGATAGCCAAGGATTCTCCAAAGAGACCCGGTACCAAAGGAATTAAGTCTCCATCTTAGATCCTTGGTCAGAGTCCAAGTCTCCCATCCTGAGAGCAAGACTGGAAGTACCAAGGACCTGAAGACTCGGCTTTCGTCCTCCCGCACAGGTACTGGCAGCACCACAACCCATGATCCAGTGAATCCATGACTCCCCAGGCCTGACCCAGACATCTTTTGACCTCTGACTCACAGCCAGCAGAGACATGAATATCACTGCCAAGGTAAGTTAATCTCTCCACGACCTCAACATCCTCACCACAAAGACACAGACACAGACAGGACAGCAGCATCCAAGATGTCACCGAAAGCCTGGATCTTAGTTTTGACCCAGGAAACCCATAATCCCAGCGGCTCAGACTCCTCATTCAGCACCCCGAGGGCCCCAAAAAGGATGTCTAAAGTCTCCGCAAGGATGACTGCTTCATCTGCAAAATCAAGGTCCGAGATCTTGACATTCCCAAACGATGCACCGCAGCTTGATCTCTCCGACATCCTCCCTAAAATCCAGTCCATGCAAGTGCTGAAAAGTGGGGGGCAGTACACACCGCTGACGAACTCCAGTAACAACTGGAAATAAGTCAGAGATGGTACCACCACACTTCACAGCACTCTCAGTACCAAAGTAGAGTTCAGACATCAGATCGATCAGTTTTGCTGGCACCTCACGAAGACGAAGAATATAGGTTCAAATCGCGTTACGAATAGGTTAAAAATTAAGTTTTGTGGATGCTAAACATTACCTCGATGCGTTTCGACTTTCGACGTGTGACTTGTGAGTAACTTACAAGTAACGTGTGTCCGACGTGTCAACGATCGCAGAGCGTGCCGAGAACTTATGCCAGCGTATGCGGAACTTGTGAGCCATACGTCGAGTACGTCGTAAAATTTTCAGCATGCTTGAAATTTCACGACGTACGAGACATACCACGGAATATGACAGCGTACTTCATTGTTTTTCAGCATTCTCCTAACGTATACACAACTTACAGATACCGTATAATGGCGTATTGGCAGCGATTATGGGAATTGGTATATAAAAAGGGGCTTCGCAGGAGGAACCCGTCTTTTTTTACACTTTGTGGTGAGTACATGTCCATGTCATTCCGAGAGATGGAGGATACGGCAACTTTCGATGTGTGCCAGCGTTTTAGACACATTTTTCATAGGTCGGCATACGCTGGCTCAATCGTCAAGGTGTGACTGCGATGTTGACACTTCCAATTTTCAGGCACTTATGATTTAAATCGACGTGTGGCAGGTTTTTAACAGAGAACGCCACTCGTTCGTCAGCAATACATGCAGCGCGCAATGCCTAAGTTAAACTATCATTGGGCATAGGTTGTGAACGCCGACAACAGGCTAAGCATTCGTTGGTATAAGTTATCGAAAAGACAACGAAACGTTCTGTGTCCGTTACTAATATGTTATGCATACGACCAACACGTTATGAATACGACCAAAACTTTTTTTTAAAACCTCAAAACTTCAGCGTACGCCAACGTTTTACATACATTTTTATACGTTGCCATTGCTGGCTAAAACGTCAAGGTGTGACAGGGCCTTTACCTGTGGAAAATGCCATTTTCTCCTTCCCTGCCTTATCCATCTCCACCTGCCAATACCCACTCTTGAGGTCCAAAGTTGAGAACCAATTTGAGTCTGCAACGGCATCGAGGGTATCGTTAATTCTAAAGGCCCGGTCACACCTTGACGTTTTAGCCAACGTATGCCGATTTTTGAATTTTTTTTCTAAAACGCTGGCACACGTTGAATACGTTATGGGTAAGTTTTGATTACATTGAGAGCACGCTGAAAAACACTGCCATACGTCATTGTACGTTGGTTTTAAACGTTGTACTTTTTGGTTGTCCTCAAATTTTTTCATGCTTGAAATTTCACGACGTATGACTCACACGTTCCGCTACGCTGGCCACAAGTCGTATGCACGGTCTGCGATCGTTGACAGACGTCAACACATGCTACTTGTAAGTTAATCATAAGTTGAGACACGCCGAGGTAATGTTTAGCGTACCCGAAACTTATTTCTAACCTATGATTAACGTGTTGTTGGCACGTTACGCGATCGTTGCCACACGTCGACAGACGTTACTTTTAAGTTACTCATAGGCTGAAAGACGTCGGTATAATGGATCGTCCTTGCGTCAGCGTCCACGGCCACGGCCAGGACACTTATTTGCAGCATTCTTCAAACTTTTCTTCGGCATGACGAGGATGTTCACACTTCGATGTCTAGCTTGGCTATGATTCCAATTGTCCATCGGCAGCATCTATTTAAAATAGTCGAGTTTGAGCGTTTTAACACGTTCAGAAGAAACGCTTCAAATTTCAAAACCCCAGCGTCAAAAAACAAAGGCGAGTGACAGCAATTTAAATCGTTCATTGTAAACAATGAAAATAGTTGAGTGGTACCGTTTAAAAGTTGTTGAGTGTAAAAAAAATCCAATTGTTGAGCGCAAGCGTCTACTTTCAATAGTGGGGTTTGAGCGATTTTGCACGTTCAATAGAAACGATTAAAATTTCCGAGCGCCAGGGTCAAAAAACAAAGGTGAGTGACAACAATTTAAATCGTTCATTGTAAACAATGAAAATAGTTGAGTGGTACCGTTTAAAAGTCGTTGAGTGTAAAAAAAATCCAATTGTTGAGCGCAAGCGTCGACTTTCAATAGTGGAGATGCAGCCATTTAAATCGTTGAGTTTATCATTTAAATCGTTAAATTGTTAAACGCAAGGACGATCCATCATAACCCACACCCTCCCCCTCACACTCACCTACTACTGCCAACATGAACAAACTACTACTAATACTAATACTGATACTGATACTGATACTGATACTGTTACTGCTGACATGGACATCGACTCAAAAAGGACTCGAAAACACTGTTGGGTTCCCCTTTCATGAACACCATTTTTATATACCAATTCCCAAAACCGCTGGGAACACGTCTTTATATGGCAGTTGTAAGCTAGAAACATGTTAATTTTTTTTTTTTGTCGACCGGAAGACGTCATTGGAATACGTCTACATACGTCGATGTGTGTTGGGGCTACGTAAAGAATTGGTTCAAAGCACGTCAAACATAAGTTAGAAATAAGTTTCGTGTAAAAAAAAAAGACATTACCGCGACGTGTTTCGACTTATGAGTAGCTTATAAGTAGCCTTTGTGGACGTGTGTAAGCGTCCACATATCATGTGTAAAACTTATCCCCATCGCATGCGGAACGTGTGTCATACGCAGAGTACGTCGTAAAATTTTGAACATGTTTAAAATTTATTGACGTACTCTACTTACTACGACTTATGATAGCGTATTTAGCGTTGTACTCACGTATACCAAACTTACTCATACCGTATTTGACGTGCCCCAACGTTTTAGACACATTTTTCTTAGGTCGGCATACGCTGGCAAGATCGCCAAGGTGTGACCGCGATGTTGACACTTCCATTTCTACGGCAGTTATGATTCGAATCGTTGTGCGTCAGCCTTTTAATAGGCTACGTCACGACATCGTCGGCGATGCGTGCAACGCGCTATGCCTGAGTTAGACTATCGTTGGGCATCGGTTGTGTAGGCCGACAACAGTTTCAGCATTCGTTGGTATAAGTTATCTATAACACAACGAAACGTTCTGTGTCCGTTACCAATGCGTTATACATAAGACCAAGTCGCTATGAATACGTCCGAATCTTTAAAAAAAAACATCAAAAGTTCAACGTAAGCCAGCGTTTTACATACATTTTAATACGTTGCCATCGCTGGCTAAAACATCAAGGTGTGACCGGGCCTTAAGCAGGGGATAGGAGTCTGAGTGTCACATTGCTAAGCTGGTGATAGTCCACGCAGAAATGCGTGGTCCCATCCTTCTTTTTAACCAACACAACCAATGACATCCAAGGACTTGCCAAATTTGGGTTGGGATTGAATTTATTTTATTCCCATTCTAAATTCAATTGGATTATAATTTTAAAACACGATTCATCAGGGTCAGGTGTCCAATAAAAGCTGGGTTGCATCAAAGCGGGACGTCTTGGTACCCGGTCATCACTGCCAGCTGTTATAAAGTGTCAGTTCTAATTATGTCTCTTATTAATTGCATAACACACCAGTACACAAACGCCACACAAAACTACACAAACACCCCAATAAACAATTCCTGGCGAGAGTCTGCAATCTCTGATCTCTCTTTTTCTTGTTATATATGGAGCACTGATGTGTGTTCATGAAAGGGTTTTGGAAAGATAGTTTTGTGGCAACCTTTCTATTTAGTATTCTTAGTTTGTACTATCCAAGAATGAAAACAATATCTCTGGTGGACTGTGGTATCAGCATAGTTTACTGAAACTTTGGAGATTAAAGATCGTGTGACATTTTTGACTTTGATTTGGCGTTTAGATGTCTATATTCTTGCACAATATTCTGCTTCGAGGTTTATGTCGAATTAGCACTCTCCTTTCGGTGAAAGTGCTGTTTAGAGTTTATAGCATAGACATGATGGTCCAAATCTCCTTTACGTGTCCAGTATTTATGGTGTTGTTGGCTCATAACTTTACAGGATTGCATAAATAATTAATAGACCTGATTTATTTTGAACAGCATAGCCTGGTGTTGGCTTAGTGGTTCGGCTGGCGGCTTGGGATCCCAGGGTCCTGAGTTCAATACCCGTTGGCTGCTGAATTAACACCAGGGGGTTGACTCAGCCTGTCATCCTTCCGAGGTCGGCGAAATGAGTACCAGTGTACTGGTCCCGGTGTATGCCCCGGTTAGAATAGGTGTACCATATCCCTGTGTGTCGTAAGAGGTGACCAGGGTTGGTGTCAGGAAGGGCATCCGGCCATAAAACATTGCCTCAAGAAAAAGCCAAACCCCTGCACAGCAGGGAAAAATGGCTGTAAAAACGGTCATTTTTTTATTTTATTTATTTTGAACAGCATTGTAAAGTTTTTGTCCCGACAATAGATTGACACTGAATTGTATGCAGGTGATAAATATTCTGTAAAAGTGGAATGCCAACAAGACAACAAAGACTCCACTTATTCAGAAGCTTTGAGGTGTGCTTCTGCAAAGGAAGATCAAGATGATCACCAAACAAACGGCACCGTTTCCTGTTATACAACTGGTGAGCAGAAACGTGTTGTAGATATTAAAGATCTTTCGGTATTCTTGATTCAGATTAAGCCTTCATGAGCATGTATGCATCTTGCTAAATATTCTGTTTGGAACTCAATGTAGGCTATAATGAGCACTATTTGCATTGTGACTATGAGCATTGTTTTAAACCCTTGAATTAAATCTGGATGAGATAATCTGCTGTTCAGCTCCATCAAGCATGATGTTCAACACCAGCAATTCTCACGCTCTCACACTGTCTCTCCACAAAGATTATAAATCTACCTTTCCAATCCAGTTCTCAGGATGACCACTGGAAGGGCTGCAGTGCAGTCCTTTGAACTCTTTGACCTCACTACTTGCCATTATTAACCTCACTCACCCCCCCCCCCCCAAAAAAAATAGGTATTTGCTTTCTTTTCTGAAACTTCACAAACTATGGTGATGAAACTTGGCTGCAACCTTCATTACCAGTGATGTTCCAAAGTTTATCGATCACATCAAAATCTGCGCTCGTTAACGGGTCGAAGGGGGAGTTTGTCCTCCAAAATATGAATTTGCTCACTTCTCCAAAACTACACGCACGATTTGATGAAACTTGATCACAACATTCTTCATCGTGATGTACCAAAGCATATCGACTACATCAAAGTCTACGCTTATTCAGGAGGTCTACAGTGGTGGGGGAGAGGGGGGGGGTGTTTGACCCCTAAAAATAGGTATTTGCTCTCTTCTCCGAAACTATACCCACATTTTCGATGAAACTTCACCATAACCTTCATCACGCATGTTTCACCAAAGTTTATCGACCGCATCAAAATCTGCTCATTAAGGGGGTCTATGGGGTGGGGTTTGACCCCCCAAAATAAGTATTTGCTCTCTTATCTGAAACTACACACACAATTTTGATAAAACTTCACTACAACCTTTATCACACAAGATGTACCAAAGTGTATCAACCACATCAAAATCTACGCTCATTAAAGGAGTCTATGGGGGGGGGGTTTGACCCCCAAAATAGGTATTTGCTCTCTTCTCCGAAACCGCACACACAATTTTGATGAAACTTGACCACAACATTCTTCACCCGTGATGTACCAAAGTATATTGACTGCATCAAAATCTGGGTTCTGATCCCCCAAAATAGGTTTTCACTCTCTCCCAGGCAAAAATGCGACAGTTCGAACTATAGTCTATGAGAGTTGTACTCTTATACACTACATTAGTTGGCAGAGAATTACTTAAGGAAAGGAATATTATTTTTGCCTGGGTCTGATCTACCCTCAGAATTTCAAAAAAAATTCAAAAATTGAAATTTGAAATAAAAAAAAAATTGAAAACTTCATCACCCTTGATATGCCAAAGTTTGTTCATGGCATTAATAAATTCAGGGTCCAAGGTGGTTTGCGGGGGTTTGAGTGATGGTTGCTCTTGATCCAGATGAGCTTCAGGACAGGTGGTCCTATTTTTACTATTTTCGACAGCTGCCACACTTTAGAATAAAGCGTGATGGATACTTATGGATACAAAATTATATATCGTGATTGATACAAAATTATATATCGTTACAGTCGCTGGTCTTCAAGACTGATGTGCCACCAGGCAAGTTAGGGATTATAGGTCTCCACATCCGCCCAGATAATTTGGGTGTAAGTCGGCATCTGAGACACACAACCGCATAAAATTTTCAGACAGGAATAGCCATGCAGAGCTTTGTCAGGAATTCGCTAATGGATGCGTTTTAGTACGACGACCCAAAACTGCCCAACTTACGGGTTAATCTGCCAATTTATTACACACTATGAAGCCCATTTCCCTTTGACTGCACATTGTTCGTCAAAACCAAGGATTTTTTTTTTTAAGAAGAGGAATACGAAGAAGACACGGCTGTACAAGCGACAATCAAACGAATAGTAAACAACCCTTCATACCCTTAGAACCACATCAGAACTTAATATATATATCCCTTAGCACATTCACTTGGTGTGATGAGACGGACAGAGAGAGTAGACAAGACAGAGACGAGAGAAAAACTGTTCCGTGTGGCAATATCCACCATGCACTGGGGGCCAGTTCGGCCTCTCTGTGGTGTCTCCCCAGTCATGTTTGCCGTGCAACACCAAACCGTGAAGGACCAGGAGGTTACCATGGTCGCAGCAGTCAGGAACCAACAGGTGATGGTGACGACAATGACAAAGGCAGCGAGAGGGTCAAGACCAGCGACAATGCAGGCACCGAGGAGACACAATCTCAACTAGTCAAAGTGCTCTGATCACCAGCAAGAAACCGGGTGAGGGCTTGAGGGGGTGGGGGATGTTGTATTTCCCAGTCTCTTTAATTACATAGATTACAACACACATGATAATTTGCACTCTGAAATAACTTTTCTAATTTATGCCGTATTACCCCTAGACCAGATCCATAACAATATAGTAATACTTCTTAAAGAAAGAGAAAAATATCAGGAAGTCAGTGCACCGACTTCCTCTCTCAGGATGGCATGGACACTCCATGAGTTTAATACAACACAAATCCTCAAAAGCATCGAGCAAGATAAAGCTTATAAACCGAAAACGTACCTCCCAGTCGTTGGCGGAGGTTTTTACATCCAACAACATTCATGAAACTCTTGGACAGCATCGTTGAGCTTCAAAACTTGCAGACCCAAAACAGCCTTGATTGCTATTCTTTTTCCTCTTCTTCTTTTCATTCAGCCAAACTCAAAATTGGTTCAAGCTCAGTGCTTGGTTTAACGATAAATCGACTGAATTTAGAAGATCCATGACTATTCAAAATTTTCACATCTTGAAAGGATTCCACAAAGTCGGCAAAGCTGCGAACCTACGTGTTCAGCAATGTAGGCCTCCGATGGGTGGGTGGGACAATGTCTGTCGATCATCCTCTTGGGGGTGGGCCCATGGCGACACAATTGGCGGAGGGCTAATCACACCTAAAGAGGTGTGGTTAATCGTGGAATGTTATTGCTGCCGTGTTATAATAAAATAGTACGACTACTGAATGCAAAAGACCTTTCACACATAATTGACAAGATATTTCATAGTGGAATCAACAAAAAATTCTCCAGCATGTAAATACATTTTTTAAATTATACAAACGAGTCATAAACACACAATTTTTTTTAATGCAAAAGGGTGTTGGGAAGGTATGCCAAAAAGTATGTAAACAAGGTAGTTGAGATCATGAAACCATCAATGTGAAACCATCCCCACATATTTATTTGAATAATGGTTATTCCCTGTCCAGCCTGGTGTGTTGGCGCAGTGGTTAAGGCAGCGGCTTGGGATCCAAAAGGTCCTGAGTTCAAACCCCGTTGGGCCACTGACTTAACACCAGGGGGTTGACTCAGCCTGTCATCCTTCCGAGGTCGGCGAAATGAGTGCCAGTGTACTGGTCCCGGTGTATGCCCCGGTTAGAATAGGTGTACCATTATCCCTGTTTGTCATAAGAGGCGACCAGGGTTGGCGTCAGGAAGGGCATCCGGCCATAAAAACATTGCCTCAAGAAAAAAGCCAAACCCCTGCACAGCAGGGAAAAATGGCTGTAAAAACGGTCATTTTTTTTTTTTATTCCCTGTCCATCCCTGCATCCATTTGCAATGATAGTTATGACAGCGGCTAGGTGTATGCCACTGTGGGGATTTCACAGGTTTCAAGGAACAACGACGGATGACCATGGGTTGAATTCAGAAGCTTTATTTACCAGGGCAGACAAGAAACAGGTCATTTGTTCCTTTATCACCACCTCAAACTTTCAAAGCTGCAAAGCTCTTAAGGCTCAAAAGTCTTCGTTACATCTCCATGAATGCTCCCTCCATTAAAGCTCCGTGAAGCTAGAGTCAAGGAGTTAATAACAATGTATCAGTTCTGGGGTTGGGTGAACAAGCAGAGGATGCGAAGACTGAATAACACCATATTGGTTTGCCCTCATTGCCAACAATCGAGTAACTCTTACTCGCTGAGTAACGACATCATCGCAGATTGGCCGCTGGTATGTTATCAAATTAATCACGACACATCGTACAGTTACCAAAAATGGTTATATATACCACCATGGGTCCTCCAAAATCGCAAACAAATGGAGTCGAAAAGCAACCTTGTGTGCCACGTTTCTCCCGCATCCACTTCCGGTCTTATTTCCTGATTCTGCTCATTACTCTGGTAGAACATTAAACTGTCATCTCACTGCGAGCATTACATCAGAAATTACGTCATCGGCTTACATCGCAATCGTGTGTATAGTGATTGTCCACATCCATGAATTTGACCAGCGACATATTAAACCATCACACACACACACTTTTTATTAATTCTATAGTATCGGCTATTCCTAAAATGTAATATAATTTAAAGGATTTTTTGTATACATTGTGGAGGACAGTGGAAGACCTCGTACACTGAACAGATCAGGACGTAACAGACAAAACAAGATGTGAGCCATGCAAAATGACCAGCAGAGATGCACGCAGTAGAGAGAGGGGAAAACACCAAGAGCAGAATTGAGGACCAAGGTCGAGGGGGACTTGGACAAACAATGGATGTAGGGAGGAATGGGGGGGGAGTATAGGATGCATGGGGAGGACAAGATGGACACAGAAGGAAACTCCAGGTAGGGAAAATTGGAATAAGGGATATGGGTGGGGTTAATGAGGGTAGAAAATATCATGGTTTTGGATTGGGCGATGAACAGCTATCTTGAAGACCTAGAGGGAAGAATGAGACTGAAGAGGATGTGAAAGTTGGTTCCACAGATGGGAAAAAAGAAAATAAATGAGTGGAGGCGAGTAGTGATCCTGGATTTAGGTCGTTTTGCCAGAAGGGGGTTGATGGTGGACCGTGTATGCCCTGCAGAAACCTGGGGGAAAACAAAGCATGGAAAGAGCAGAAGGTGCAAGACCAGAAAGGAGGTGGTAACAGATAGAGTCCACAGAGCTGTCTACGATGGAAAAGTGATTTTCCGATCGACTCGGCTTCATCGCAAGACATTCCAATTATCTTGAAGTCCTTGGTTTCCACAGTGTCAAGCTGAGCAAGATGTGAGGCAGGGGGAGCTCGCCCAGAGGGGGAGAGCAGTACTCCATCGAGCTGTGGATGAAGGCCTTGTATGTCGGTGGATACGAGTTCAGGTTTGCCAAGGAAGGACTTTGTATGATGGAGGATGCCCAGTTGGTGGCTGGCTTTAGACGCCAACTTTGAAATATGGTTTGCCCAAGAAAGATCATGGCTTATAGCGAGTCCAGGGAGTTTGAATGACTGAACCTCATCAAGAGTATTGTTAACAAAGTAGATAGGAGGGATAGAGAGTGTGAGATTTGTCAGCATTGAAAGACACATTCCAAGTCTTTGAACAGCTTGTGATTTTTTTTCCAAGGTCTGAAGAGAGAGTAGAGGCTGCAGCCTGCCTGCTTTAAGGATGAGGGATGTCACTGCAGAGAGGGAAGTCATCAGCAAGAGATAAAGGGGATTTTCCAGAGTCAGAGATAATTTATGAAGATCAGGAATCGGAGTTTCTTTTTTTTTTGTATACGTTGTTTTTGGGAGCTAAAACATGGAACATATAACAAGGAGAGTAGGAGACGAGGGGCAGGAGAGGGAAGCACAAAACAGTGGGGAACAGAGACGTTAGGAGATTTCGTATAACAGGAGATTTCGTATAACAGAGACGTTTCTTTCAGGTCACTGAATTTAATTCGCCAATTATTTTTGAGGTCAACATCGACTGAAAGGTCAATATAGGCCAAAGGTCAACAACTTAGGTGAGGTTTAAAAAAATCGTCAATTTTCATCTGATTGACTTGAAATTTTGAAGAGGATTTTCATGTCAAGTCACTGAATTCAACCAACCAATTATTTTTGAGGTCCACATACCGAATTTCTAAAATTGTCAATTTTCATCTGATTGACTTGAAATGTGAAGAGGATTTATATTTCAGGTCACTGAATTAAACTCGCCAATTATTTTTGAGATCAGCATGGACCAAAAGGTCAACATAGGTCAAAGGTCAACAAATACGGTGGTATTTCTAAAATCCTCAATTTTCATCCAATTGAATTGAAATTTGAAAAGGATTTATATTTGAGGCCACCGAATTCAAGCACCAATTGTTTTTGAGGTCCACATCAGCCAAAACATCAACATGTGTCGAATTTCTGGAATTGTCAATTGTCATCCGATTGACTTAATCTGAAGGATTTATATTTCAGGTCACTGAATTCAATTCGCCAATAATTTTTGAGGTCAACATCGACTGAAAGGTCAATATAGGCCAAAGGTCAACAACTTTGGTGAGGTTTATAAAACCCTCAATTTTCATCCGATTGACTTTAAATTTGAAGAGGATTTATATTTCAGGTCATTGAATTCAACCAGCCAATTATTTGAGGTCAAAATGGACCAAAACGTCAACATAATCCCAAGGTCAACAACTTAGGAGGTATTTCTAAAATCCTTAATTTTCATCTCATCTACTTAAAATTTGAGGATTTGCATGTCAAGTCACTGAATTCAACCACCAATTATTTTTGAGGTCGACATTGGCCGAATTTCTAAAATTGTCAATTTTCATCCGATTGACTTGAAATTTGAAGAGGAGTTGCATATTTGGTCATTCAATTCAATCACCAATTATTTTTAAGGTCAAATTTATTCTATGGATATTGCAAGTATCATGCTCTGCATGATGTCTTCTTCTTGTTACCCTCGCCTAAGGAAGAGGGCATTGCATTCGGATCTGTTTGTCCCCACAGAACTTGTGTTTTTCACCGCAACATTGTCGGATCAAGACGAAATTTTCACCATTGGTGCAACTATTCATGTAGAATGTTTTAATAATAATTATGACGTCATAGTTCACGTCGTGTGACCACCATGTTGGAAAAACGGAAAAACTTTCAACCTCTATCTCTGAAACCACACCAAGGAAAAAATTGAAACGTAGCACATCGTATGAAAAATTTTGAAGGTCATAGGGATAAAATGGTCCACAGAAAAAAAAATTGATGATGACATCGGTCACGTGATTCAGCAGCCATATTGTTTATATATATCTTTAAAAAAACTTTCAAAAATCTTCTTCCCTGAAATGGCCAAACAGATCGAGGCGAAACTTTTGACATATGACCGCCTGTCTATGAGGAACAAAAGGTTCACACATATAATGCCATAGGTCACATGGTTTGGCAGCTATATTGGATTTACCCTAAAACCTATAAAAAAAAAATACACCACTCAAAAGAAATCCAGGCAAGGGTCTACAGTCTCATTGCTCTTTTTCTTGTTTGTTTGTTTGTCTGAATGTGTGCAGGATATCTCAAAAAGTTGTTGATGGATCCGGATGGAATTTGGTGGCAAGGATGGGTGTGCGACATGAACGAACTGATTAGAATTTGATTAAGATCCAGATCTGGATCTGAGTGCAAGACTTTTTAAAAGTGATTCTTTACTATTGAGAGATAGGGATAAACTAATATATTGCAAAATATCTCAAAAAGTTGAAAACGGATTCAGATGACACTTGGTGGACAGGTTGGGTGTTTGACTACGACAAATTGTTTTGGTTTATTGTGAAGATCCGAATCCGGATCTGGACACGAGAATTATTTAATTTTCAAAATGATTCTTCACCATTGAGAGATAGGGCCAAAACGAATTATAGCATGATATTTCAAAAATGCATTGGACCTGATATGTTCTCGTGGAGCAGGCATTACGTGGTGGAGGTCTGCGCGCTACCGAGTGCCCTTCTCGTTCAGTATGTTTTGTGAAGTACAACATGCTCCTTTTTGATTGAACCCCTCAGCAACTCTATGGGTAGGCATGCCTAGAATCTCCAAAGCGACATGAAAAGCGACTTTGCAGCTGGGTATTTTTTTTTTTTTTTTTCGAGCTGAGGGGTTCCTGAGTCACACCAAGTTAAACAGTGTACAAGGCTTTCATACAGAGCTCCTTGGAATATGCCTCCCCCCTCGCTGATGTTCCTGCTTTCTACTTCGCTCCTCTTGAAGTGGTCTAAAAAAGGCTTCTGCACAATTGGAATTTCGAGGCAGGAGTTGGATAACCAGCGCCAAGTTTGTGGGCTCTATCGTTTGTACAATTTTTCATTTTGGCTTTGTTCTTCCTGGACATGCCTACCTCTGCCCTCCCTGAATTATACCAGGATTCACGCACTTCTCAAGACATCTTCGCCTTCTCACACTCCACAGGTCCGGACCTGCCCACCTATATTCATTTGTCCCTTTATTCTTCCAATTGTGGAATAGTCTTCTTGTTTTTTTTTTAAGTAAATACAAACAAATAAAAAGGTGCAAGTGCTTGGTGATGTAATTGCACATACTTTATCCAACAACCTTTACCTGTGCAGTAAGTGTGTTGGGATTAACTTTCAGGTCTGAATAAATAGCCATTTATATTTCACCTGATGTCTATCTTGCAGCATTGACAACTGTAAACAAATGCAATGTGTTGTGTGCAGGTGATATATCTCTTGTAAAAGTGGAATATGCACAAGATGATAATGATTCTTTCACCCGACAAGCTTTGGGTTGTGTTTCTGTAAATGAAGATCCAGATGATGATCGTGCATGTTCTGGTAATGGTGAGCACAGATGTACAAAATATTAATCCTTTTTGTCCAGGTTAAATATGTTTTTTTGAAATTTGGGTAAATATTTTGATGATCACAAAAATCTGATGTTGACCTTATGTTATTTGTTTTTACCAAACTCTCAGGAAACAATGAGGCAAGTAAGGTCCAGCCACTGTTTGACAGTGAACAAGATTGGTGTTTTGAAGAAACAGGTACAAGATCAAGACTCATCACATTTACAACATGAATGCAGTTCTCATCAACACAATGCAAAGGTTGATAAGAAACTTTAATTACACACAAATGTTCTGAAAAGGCAAATGTGTAATGTTTGCAGTAAGAATTTTGCTTGACTGAGCAGCGTGAAAAGACACAAAGGACCCATACAGGAGAGTGAGAAATTCCTCCCTTGTGAGTGATTCCGAGCGACAGCAAGCCATTAAGCAAACCAGTGAGAAAGCGAGCAGGCAAACACACAACCCTGCCATATACCTTCTTGACACGACTCCTCTGAGTGCCATCGGTGATACCTGTAAAGCAGCCTAGGCCCTACGACTTTTTGGGAAAAGCAATATGGCTGGCTGCAGAAAAATATGCCAAACAATGACAATCAGTCACAGAAAATGACAAAAGGGACACAGACCCCTCATACGCAGATGCGTAAGTCTGTACAGCCACACAAACTAGCCGGAATGCGTGCTGAAAAGGATAATGACTGCACCTTCTCCAGCGAAAAGGTGATCCCTGCCTCATGACAGGACAGCGCTCAACACCAAAGCTAAAAAGGTGTCACCTTTTTTCCAACCAACAGCTATTCGGTTCCAGACGAATCACCAAAGATTAAATGAATAGAGCCAGAGCTTAGACACGAAGCAAATGATCCTCCACTGCAAAGTGTATTCTGTGCATGAAGCATGGGGGATTAGCGATAAAGGAGAAAGATTCATGAACCAGTTGAAACGATCAAAGCTGGCAGCCAAGCCCGAAAATGTATTGGGTGAATGACACGAGGGTAGGGTACCAACATGGTACCCTCACACATGATAGGGTACCAACAAAATTCACTGCAGTAGCTTAATGACCCAAAGATACTTGACCCAGGAAAGAATAAAGGAAATAACTGACAAAGCAAAACAGCCTTAAATTGAAGCCATAAATTGGATGACCCAAGAAGCAAGAATCAGCATAAAAAACAAAAATCTGGACAAAGACGGAAAAATGGGAATTACTATGGGCAATGGAATATGCCGACCAAAAGGCATGAGGAAAAAAAAATGAAAACACCTTGAAGCAGATAATCCGATGATTACGACTTGATAAAGATTATTTTAATAGGGCAACACTAAACTCAACGAAAGATAATGTCCTCAAACAAAATATTCACAGAGGAGTAACTAAGAATAAGAGATGAACAAACTGAAGAAGCAACAACAAATGACTTGTCACCTATAAATGGCAACCTACCACCAATGCCACACTGGAATGACGGCATACGTTTGCGATGAGATTTCCAGAGAACAAACTCCCAAAGAAAAGGACAAGCCAACAGAACTTACTGGTGCTACACAGAAAATAGAACAAGAGAGGAAAACAGAAACGGATGGGATTTCAAATTTAGTCACAATAACAGAAACAGAAATTGGGGAAACTGATTGGAGAAACGAATCAAGAAACAAAACTGAGAACTCCACAACAGGACCAGAGAATGGCAAAAGGAAATGCTGCAGCAGCACCCATAGAGAAAGATCTACTACAAGTTACTAACTCTGCTCAAATGGTACCTTTGCAAACAAAACAAAAAGAGCCACAAGGATAGATCACAATGAGGTGAATAATGGACAACAGAGTGAAGAAGAGGAAGAGGATGTTGACAATGAACAGCATTGGCGAGAAGATGAGCTGGCTAATAAAATAGAGGAAATCAAATCAATATAACCACCGCAAAGACCACATCTCCACGAATAAACAACAATAAGCAGTTGAAGACACAAGTAAGGAGAATAAGCCAAGCAGTCACTAAAATGCTCCCAAAATCACAGAATCTGAGAGAAATTAACGATGTGAGTTTTGCAACAGCACTATGTCCAAGAGAAAATGACACAAAAAATATAGATCTGATAATTTGACGAAAAACAAAACACCACCATGGAAACAGACATTTGAGAAGTAGAGAGATTTGGGTGGAAACGGGACAAATATAGCAATTCAAGAGGAGAAACAGCAGTCCAAAGCTCATGAAAAGAATCAGACAATTACAAAAATTAATACAATGTAGAAAACAATGGACTCTTACCTGGCTAAAATAAACTCCAAATACAACAGGTAGCAGGGAATATTTTTAAAAAACAATGATGTGGCCAACAATAGAAGAAATCAAAATCAACAGTTTGAGAACAACCCGAAAAAGCTCTACCGAGAGCGAGGGAAACCGGTAAAACGTGACATCTTCCCTCCAAAAAAAAATCTCAAAATATTTTCGAGAGGACATTTGAAGACGAAAAAGAACAAAATAAACCAATGTCACCCGCAGGGTGACCCGTATCTTGCCAAAAGGTGACCACGTGTGACTTCTTCAAGGTCACACTGAGGTGAACAGAGCTGCTATCCACCAGGAGTGACTCCTTGAGGAATATCTGCCGACGAGAGATTCCGATGAGAATCGTTCTCGAGTAACCATGAAAAATATGCGTTTGCCTCATAACGTCACCAAATGACGACATAATGTCTCAAGCTTGACATATCTTGAAAGCACTCATCGAGGTGTTCAATTTCAAGTACTACACGATATGGTTCCTAAAACTTGAAAATTTGACCTTGGGGTCAAAATATTTCGACCTGAGGCGCGAACCATGAAGGTCAAGGCCAATCGCCACCAAAAACTAATCAGCTGAGCGCCAGACCATATACTACATTCCCATAAAGTTTGGAGATAATTTGATTAAAATTACTCAAAAAATAAGGGTTTCGGCGACCTCCATGATTTACCGCAAAGTGACCTTGACCTTTGACCTTGACCTTTATGGGTGCTGAAGGGTATTGTAATAATACTACGATGTGTACCCACAAGAGTTTCCGATGAGAATTGTGCTCTACAGAGCGATATAAAAGTGAAAAATCCAATGATTACAGACAAAACAAACAAATAAAAAATAAAAATAAAAAAATAAAATTACCAAGTAACAGATCTTGCAAAAACTTCGTTTTGGCAAGATAACAAGGAAGCAGATTGGATATGACACTTGCAAAAGAAAAAGCAACATCTACAGAAAACGCACCCAATGACAACTGACGAGGAAAAAAAATGAGAAAACAGCTCGCAAAAGTGCCAAACTTCAAATGCCAGGCTCGGGTGGGATTCCAAACTTCTGGTTGAAGCATCAACATGCTCTCCACCCTCACTATATTCGGGCAAATAACACCTCCCCCAAGGGGAACAGCCAATGGTTCACAGCAGGGGGACAGCCAATGGTTCACCAAGGGTTCACAAAAGGCAGTACTCTACTAATCCTGAAATCTGAAGAAACCCATCTACCAAATAAACATAGACCAATAACATGCCGACCAACAACAAACAAACTTGTAACAGGTATAATCACCGATGCAATTTACAACCACCTTACTCAACAAGGAGCTTCAAAAGCAGAGCAGAAAGCATGTAAGAGAGGATGCTGTGGAACAATAGACCATTAATTGTTCAACAAAACAATACTTGAAAACTGCACAGAACATCGGGTGTCAGACGAGCAGAGCATGTGAAAACTAAATTATCCACAGCCTGGATAGATTACAAAAATGCCTTTGATAGTGTCCCACATTCATGGATTATAAAATGCATACAAGTGTACAAAATTGACCCTCAAATAGCCACACTGATTGAGAAAGCAATGAAGCTCTGGAATACATTGCTGAGACCACTTTACTTGGAGGGAAAAATTGAAATCCCAGGAGTGAAGATCTGATATGCTATCTTACAAGGTGACAGCCTCCCCACCCCAACCTGTTTTGTCTCACTCTGGACCCACTGAGTGGCCTCATCAATAAGGAAGCACATGGATACAGTCTGACATGCAACAGAAAAATGATCAAAGAAATGAGAAAGGTAACCCATCTCCTGCACACGGATGATCGAAAACTCTTTGCACAAAATGATAAGAAATTGGCAGATCAACTGAAACTAGTTATGCAGTACTCGGAGGACATCCGAATGGACTTTGGTCTTGACAAGTGTGCCAAATGCACATTTGTACAAGGAAAAAGAAAAAGAACATCTCAATCTATCAAAGTACAACAATACAGGAACTCCAAAACTAAGCATCATACAAATACCTTGGAATAGAAGAAGGCCCCCAGGTACAACACAAAAATGCATAAAAATAATCATCAGAGAATACCTATGCTGAATAAGACTAATTCTGAAGTCATCCCTCTCCCCAAGAAACAAAACCAAAGCTATAAACCTACTTGCAGTGCTGGTATTCCAATATTGCTGTGCAATTATAAACTGGCAACAATTGGACATCAACAATTTAGACACCAAAACAAGGAAACTTCTAACTATTAATAAGATATGCCACAATCAGAGTTGGTGTCAAAGCCACCCAATGCTCGCCTGTTTATACATTTGTCATTTTTAAAAGACGAGTCTAATAATATTTTTTTATAAAGCATTTCAGTGAAGTCTGATCCAAATAATGTTAAAGCAATATATGTATTTGTATATTGTAATCAGTGAACTAGTACACATATTAAATGAATGGCAAGCGTTTAGTATAAACAGGCGAGCATTGGGTGGCTTTGACACCATCTTAGGTTGAAATTTACAAAAAAATATTTTTATCATTTGTTAATTTCAACTTCACTACACCAATAGTATACCCCAAACAAACCTCCATGCCAAATATCAGCATCCGAGTACACATATTAAATGAATGGCAAGCTTCTAAATAACTTGCACCAACAACTTTAACGTTGATGTGCTACAAAAAAGTTAAGTTCAAAACAGGTCAAAAATTTAAAACATTTGAAATTATTTTTTAATTTCAACTTCACGACACCAATAGTATTCCTCAACCGAACCTCCATGCCAAATATCAGCATCCGAGTACACATATTAAATGAATGGCAAGCTTCTAAATAACTTGCACAAAAACTTTAATGTTGATGTGCTACAAAACAGTTCAGTTCAAAACAGGTCAAAAATTTAAAACATTTGAAATTATTTTTTAATTTCAACTTCACTACATCAATGATATACCCAAAAGGAAACTCCATGCCAAATATCAGCATCCGAGTACACATATTAAATGAATGGCAAGCTTCTAAATAACTTGCACCATAAACTTTAACATTTTCATGCTCACACCGGGGGTATCGCTATAGCTCTCTGTTCTTCGAACAGGTGAGCTAAAAACCAATGCATACCAAAATTGTACTTACTGAGACGAGAAGGAGGAGTTGGGCTGACGGAGCTTAACCAAGTGCACAGAACATCGTGTGCAGGACTCGCGGAGTATGTGAAAAGCTCATACTATCGGATGAGATTTGTACAAAAGCAAGAAAACAACAAACCACAAAAAGGATCCTTAATCTATTTCGCAAAAAAACTTCCAAAATCAGGTGTCAATGATGGATATTGCACAGGAAAACGAAACAAACAAACACAGTCCCAATGATTGCAAAGCACAACCAGAGAGTTTGTGTCAAAGCCACCCAATGCTCACCTGTTTATACATTTATCGTTTTTAAAAGACTAGTCCAATAATATTTTTTTTATAAAGCATTGCAGTGAAGTCTGATCCAAATAATTTTAAAGCAATATATGTATTTGTATATTGTAATCAGTAAACTAGTATACATATTAAATGAATGGCAAGCGTTTAGTATAAACAGGCGAGCATTGGGTGGCTTTGACACCATCTTAGGTTGAAATTAAAAAAAAAAAATTTAATCATTTGTTAATTTCAACTTCACTACACCAATAGTATACCCCAAAGGAACCTCCATGCCAAATATCAGCATTCTAGTACACATTAAATGAATGTCAAGCTTCTAAAAAATAACTTGCACCAAAAACTTTAACATTTTCATGCTTATGCCGGGGGTATCGCTATAGCTCTGTTCTTCAAACAGGCGAGCTAAAAAGGAAAACTACAAAAAGAAATATCAACAGATGTACTCTGACAAATGGGAGAATGACAAAAGAGCAGGAAGGTTGAAAAAGGAGCTTTACAGGACAGGGATCCACAAAGAAGGCTCATTGTAATGGCTAAGAAGAGGTCAAGTTCGTTGGGATGGAGAACGAGTCATCATATATGCTCAAGACCAAGGACACCACACTAATTCCTTTAAGAAAATGGTGGGATTGAGCCAAACGGAAAAGTGCAGGTTTTGTGGGGTAGAAATTATACCAGTGACAGTTGTACCTTCAGGAATGATAAAGAAAACCCTCACTAAGTGTTTAAAAATCATTCCAGGGATCATCACTACAAACGAGCTACAAGTGGAAGCTGTCGGAGGTTCACTGAAGATTTTGAAAAGAGACCTTGGAACGAGGCTATGAGAACGATGTTTCACAGCTTGGTTCATGAATCATGATCCTTTACCTAAAAATAGGAGGTGGAGATTTTGAGTTCTGGTACAACTTCCTCCCACCTCCTGAAACCCTCAAATGGAGATAACAACGAACAAAAGTGTCCATACAAGTTCATTGAGTGTGGGAAGAGTTTTATTTACGAACACATTTTTGATGCACATAAATTAACCCATACAGGAGAGCGCCCGCATTAAGTGCTTTAAATGTGGGAATGGTTTTATTTATAAATGCATACTACATTGCCAAAAGTATGCGGACACCCCTTCAATTTCATGGATTCGGCTATTTCAGCCACACCCATTGGTGACAGGTGCATAAAATCAAGCACACAGCCAACAATCTCCGTAGACAACCATTGTCAGTCGAAAGGGCTGTACTGAAGAGCTCAGTGACTTTCAACGTGGCACCATCATGGGATGCCCCCTTTCCAACAAGTTAGTTTGTCAAATTTCTGCCCTGCTAGAGCTGCCCCGGTCAACTCTAAATGCTGCTATTGTGAAGTGGAAACGTCTAGAAGCAAGAACAGCTCAGCGACGAAGTGGTAGGCTACACAACTCACAGAACGGGACTGCCGAGTGCTGAAGCACGTAGTACAGAAACATCATCTGTCATCGGTTGCAACACTTACTACAGAGTTCCAAACTGCCTCTGGAAGCAGTGTCAGCACAAACACTGTTCGTCGAACACTTCATGAAATGGGTTTCCATGGCCGAGCAGCCGCACACAAGCCTA
>NC_140964.1:42887420-42999920 GCF_056783735.1 Eptatretus burgeri | reverse complement strand
TTTATTATCTACATGCACTTAGTCAGTTCACTACTTAGTAGACAAGGCGCCACAGACTTTCATACAAAAACCCCAGAAAAGAAAGAAGAGCACCGGGCTCGTAAGCCTTTAAAATTGCTCGGAGCCAGGATGACCGCAGGGGCTCCGAGAGACCGTGCAGGTTACCTTCGTCGCCCTTGAGGCGACTCGATGGTCTTTTTGGCGGCGACCCTCCGTATGTCCCGATTTTGTCCAAGCGGCAGCTGTTGTAATGGCGGTTCGGTTGGTTCAGGCCCTAGCAGTCCGGCCTGGTCGATCGGGCCTGGCCGACGACGCTTCAGAGGAGCGAACGGGCCTTGCTCTGAGTTGATGCTCTTTAAGAGCCCGTTCACTCCTCAGCGTCGCTCGGACCGTTATGTACTGTAGCTGGCTGGCGACTTCTCTCCAGCTGCAACTCTACCAACTCCGACCAACTCTGGCGCTCTCCACACCGACTCCTCTGAACTGGACTCCACCCTCCACCGGACTCCAAATTCCACCAGACTCCAAACTCCACTGCAGGCTCGACTCTCTGGACTGTCACGGCCCAGCCCAACTCCTCCCACCAACTGCTCTCGACGTTTCAGCCCGGCCTTTTATCGGGTTCCGGGGGGGGGGGGGGAAGCTTGGTCTTTCGCCTATGACCCTTCATCCCCGGCTGGCTCTGCCCCTTTCGTCGTCCTGATCCGTTTTGCAAGTCATGCACGGACGTTTTTGAGATCACTCTCACAACGCGGCCGTGTTTGAAAACACCCTGCCGCTGCGAGGACGCCATCGTGCCCGCCCGTGGAGATGCCGGGCGCCGGGGATGCCGTCGCTGGTGAAAAGATGGCGGCGCCGTGGAGATTATGGTGAGGAGATGTTGTTTGTTTTAAAATAAAGATAGAAAAAGAATAACGGCTAACTCAAAGATGCATTGCCCGGTACACGAATAATTCCTGTTAGACATTGGTGTTAGACATTGTTAGACAAATCTAACCTGGAACACACACTTAGACATAACATCTCTGGGGAACCTGAATGGTGTTCTGTAAATTTCCATAACCGTAACAATATGTTATGCTTTATGAACATCTTCAGCAAAAAAAGGCACGATATCACGACAGTTATTGTTACCCTGCACACACGAAGTAAGAAGCAGGGTGAAGCAATTGGTTCAATTTGTCCATCTGTCCACAAACATGAGCTTATGATTGAGGAACAATTTAATATCAATTGAATGTTATAGTCTTGACATGAATCGGAAAACAAACCTGCAGTTTTGCAGTAATTTGGCTCCGAATTGGTCTCGATCACGCATGCCCATAGAGGAGTGAGATAATATTTTTTACTCTGTCTGCCTATCCGGCAGTCGAACAAAATTGAAAATCATTCCAAACAGGAAAAACTTAATGTTTTTAAGGATGTTATAAAGGAAGAACTCATGTATCATCTTAAATAAGATGGTGTGAAAGACGCTGCGTCAATGCAGTTAAACTTGCAAAAAAAATTTTTTCATTTCAACAACCTTTAAAAGCTTTCTTTTATTTAAATTGAATTATATAGTTGAACACGAGAATACAAATCACTTTATTGGCGCTTTCAAAAACCTTTCATTTAACAGTACTTGGACAAAATATTTATTATGTTCCTTTTGGCCTGTTGCATCATAATCCTTTCAGTGGACTCGTACTAGCTCTTCCACGAGCCTCGACTATGCATACAACAAAAAATATAAAAATCACCCTGTATGTCCAAAGCAACCTGCAACTCTGCTTTGTCTGTGGAAAGGTTTCTCTCATAGATGACTTGAAATTTCCTGCGAGGGCCCACACAGTGGAGAGCATCCGAACAAGTGCTCGCTCATTATGGTGGGATTTTCTCAGTCAGGACACATGAACAAACATATTGTGATGGTTTTCAGAGACCCTGGGTAAGCACATACCAAGACACCAAGAAACCCAAGTATAGTCATCTCTGTAGTATATTGTGTAGCTAATTTGGTCTACCTGTGTCCAGTCGGGAAGGGAACAGGCATTGTGGTTGTCATCGATTCAAACCCCATTGTGATCCTTTTCTTCTTTATCTGTCTATCTATCTATCTATCTATCTACCTACCTCTTTCTCTCCCTCTCTCCACATCTCTACAATACATCCACACAAGCTTTATACAAACATCAAGCCTCTTTCATCAAAGGGAAAAAAATGGATAGGGCACCCCAGACAGCGTGGGAAGGGCTTAGCCATGGTGAGAAAAGTCGAGGGAGCGTGAGTGGAGCTGAGGAAGCCTTACTGGCTCAAACAGTAACGTTGAGGGGGACCGAAGAGCCACTGCGCACGACATGGGAAGAAACAACACTGCCAAAATAGATGCCGCCCAACCATTAGTGCTGGCCCACCACGGGACCCCGCCCACCCTGCTGCCAGACTTTGAGGAGCCAATGGGTGTCGCTGGGAGATATGGCTGTCCAATGAGAAGGTGAGCAGATCAAGTGGGCTCCGAACATGGTTGAGGGCAGAATGGGGCTGTAAGAATCCGTACCAGAGTCCACAATGGAGTGCACCTAGGAATGGAGAGACCGAATGAGCTGTAATCTGCAGAATGAACTGGTGGTGGAACAAGCCAGAGTGAGTGAGTTCAGTGCCAGGCAGACGGGCCCATCCAGTGGAGAGTTTCTGGGTGCGTCGTCCAGACACACTGGCTTGCGCAATCTTCCTCGTCTATCACTATTCGACCACGTTCCCTTTGGATGCACGAGCAATCAACACAAAGCATGAACTGGCCTTTTCAGTGATCACTGATTATCACACCTCACACCATTTAACACCACACACATTCACCCTTGCACCACTCAAAACACTTTGCAGTACACCTTTCCTCACCCCCCCCCCCACCTCTTATTTGGACCCATACAAGCCCGCCAGCTCATGTACGGGTAAGAAAGGGGCCGCAGATATGCCCAGTCTTCTCTTCTCGTTTCCTGGCATGACTGTGGAGACTTCATATTTGTGACGAGTGACTGATGAGGGAGCTTATGTGCATAGGATAAGGATTTCTTCATTGTGATACAGCTTTATATGTGCTCTTTGTTAAATCACTATAAACCCCTTCCAAACTGTCTGCTTGGCTGTGTCTATTGGTCAGACGTGTGCAGTAACAGGGAGTTAGTCTCCACCGTTCTGACATGGGTCGTCACTAGCCGGCATTTCCACCTCCGATAACACTCGGCTGCACCTTGATCAAGGTTGTACGTCAGGAGGCTGTCATTATCTGGGGTGATTAATTTTCTGGGGAGCTAAAGTGGAATTTGGATCCTACCTAAATAAAGCATCTCATATGACAGCTGAGCCAAACAAACCTGTCGTGCCATGGAGTTATCCACGGTTCATCAGCTTCAGGATCCTCGACCGGGAAGTAGATCCGAGAACTCCCCTTGCGATCCCTACCAATATGAAGTTTCATACGGAGAACTTCATTTGAAGTATTTTCTTTAGAGAGTTGTTTTTTTTTGATGTTTCACCAATCTTTGAGTCTGGATTCCACTACCTGCAGAATGGCTTTCCATCCAGTAAAGGTTAAAGGCCCGGTCACACCTTGACGTTTTAGCCAACGTATGCCGATTTTTGAATTTTTTTTCTAAAACGCTGGCACACGTTGAATACGTTATGGGTAAGTTTTGATAACATTGAGAGCACGCTGAAAAACACTGCCATACGTCGTTGTACGCTGGCTTTAAACGTTGTACTTTTTGGTTGTCCTCAAATTTTTTCATGCTTGAAATTTCACGACGTATGCCGGCGTATGACTCACACGTTCCGCTATGTTGGCCACAAGTTGCATGCACGGTCTGCGATCGTTGACAGACGTCAACACATGCTACTTGTAAGTTAATCATAAGTTGAGACACGCCGAGGTAATGTTTAGCGTACCCAAAACTTATTTCTAACCTATGATTAACGTGTTGTTGGCACGTTACGCGATCGTTGCCACACATCGACAGACGTTACTTTTAAGTTACTCATAGGCTGAAAGACGTCGGTATAATGGATCGTCCTTGCGTCAGCGTCCACGGCCACGGCCAGGACACTTATTTGCAGCATTCTTCAAACTTTTCTTCGGCATGACGAGGATGTTCACACTTCGATGTCTAGCTTGGCTATGATTCCAATTGTCCATCGGCAGCGTCTATTTAAAATAGTCGAGTTTGAGCGTTTTAACACGTTCAGAAGAAACGCTTCAAATTTCAAAACCCCAGCGTCAAAAAACAAAGGCGAGTGACAGCAATTTAAATCGTTCATTGTAAACAATGAAAATAGTTGAGTGGTACCGTTTAAAAGTCGGTGAGTGTTAAAAAAAATCCAATTGTTGAGCGCAAGCGTCTACTTTCAATAGTGGGGTTTGAGCGATTTAGCACGTTCAATAGAAACGATTAAAATTTCCGAGCGCCAGCGTCAAAAAACAAAGGCGAGTGACAGCAATTTAAATCGTTCATTGTAAACAATGAAAATAGCTGAGTGGTACCGTTTAAAAGTCGTTGAGTGTAAAAAAAAATCCAATTGTTGAGCACAAGCGTCTACTTTCAATAGTGGAGATTCAATATCGTTGGGCATAGTTTGTGAACGCCGGCTTCACGATAATTTTTCGTTGGTATATCGTATCTATAAGTAATCAAAGCGCTCTATGCACATTATTAGTTCATTGTGCATTTGTCCAACCCGTTATGAATAGACCTAAATCGCAAAAACAAGCTATAGCTCATTGTTGAAAAAGCCCCATAAAAAATTAGCCGCGAAGAACTTCGAACAATGGTGCAAAGATATCTCCTACCCGTGGACACTCAGACGCAAGGAGGATCCATCATAACCCACACCCTCCCCCTCACACTCACCTACTACTGCCAACATGAACAAACTACCACTAATACTAATACTAACACTGATACTGTTACTGCTGACATGGACATCGACTCAAAAACAATGTTGGGTTCCCCTTTTATGAGCAGCATTTTTATATACCAATTTCCAAAACCGCTGGGAACACGTCTTTATATGGCAGTTGTAACCTAGAAACACGTTAATTTTTTTTTTTTGCCGACCGGAAGACGTCATTGGAATACGTCTACATACGTCGACGTGTGTTGGGACTACGTAAAGAATTGGTTCAAGGCACGTCAAACATAAGTTAGAAATAAGTTTCGCGTAAAAAAAGACATTACTGCGACGTGTTTCGACTTATGAGTAGCTTATGAGTAGCCTTTGTGGACGTGTGTAAGCGTCCACATATCGTGTGTAAAACTTATCCCCATCGCATGCGGAACGTGTGTCATACGCCGAGTACGTCGTAAAATTTTGAACATGTTTAAAATTTGACGTACTCTACTTACTACGACGTACGATAGCGTACTTTAGCGTTCTACTCACGTATACCAAACTTACTCATACCGTATTTGACGTGCCCCGACGTTTTAGACACATTTTTCTTAGGTCGGCATACGCTGGCAAGATCGCCAAGGTGTGACCGCGATGTTGTCACTTCCATTTCTACGGCAGTTATGATTCGAATCGTTGTGCGTCAGCCTTTTAATAGGCTACGTCACGACATCGTCGGCGATGCGTGCAACGCGCTATGCCTAAGTTAGACTATCGTTGGGCATCGGTTGTGTAGGCCGACAACAGGTTCAGCATTCGTTGGTATAAGTTATCTATAACACAACGAAACGTTCTGTGTCCATTACCAATGCGTTATACACAAGACCAAGTCGCTATGAATACGTCCGAATCTTTAAAAAAAAAAACATCAAAAGTTCAACGTAAGCCAGCGTTTTACATACATTTTAATACGTTGCCATCGCTGGCTAAAACGTCAAGGTGTGACCGGGCCTTAAGCAAAATGGTCACACAAACGACACGATCAAAATTGTATGTGAAGGACATGACAAACACCACCTAACTTTCGGTGCAGCAAATCTAGATTTGACATTGCTTCAGTATGTCACTTTGTTTTTCATTGTTTTTTTTAAAGTTGCAATCTCTAATGTCCACAAGTGAGTGCGAGTGCATTGCAATGCAGGCTTAATGTCCTTTCCAAAGGACTGCCTGCTCTGATGCAGTGCCCATTATAAGTACTTTTCATCAGATTCAATCTGAATTCGATGCCACTTTGCTAAGAAGCAAATATGCTACAAAATGCGTTCACTCATCAATATTGAGAAGACAAACCTGCAGTGAACCAATTATAAAGGTTTACAGCAAATGAACTTTCTGATGCACCCATGAAGCCAACTTCCTCACACCAACACTAATACATACAGTACACTATAGCTCCATTATAGTATGACGAGCAAAGGTAGCCACAGCGTTGCTCGGCAACGCAAGGTCCCTCCTCCCATCTCTTCCCCTCCCTCTGGAATCTCACTCCACTCCACCCCATCCCCTATCTTCCCCATCTCCTTCCAACCTACCCCCTCTCTCCGCACTCCCACCCTCCAGACTCTTGCCTCACCCCTTTGTATTACTCATGTATGACTGCCTGCAATAAAGTTGGAAGTTTTCGACATGTAATTTGGGCCACAACACACGGGGATGTGGTTGCCCCTTGGACATGGTCATCTGGTCTCAAAATGAAACTAAAATGTGTGTGGCTATGTCCCCCCGAATATGTGGAAAATTTCAAGCAAAGCATCAGGTTTGGCAAAGGATGTTTTTTTTTTTTTTTAATATGTTTTAAAAAAAAAAAACACTTTTGATCATCTGAGATCCATTCACTGAACACCAAAACATCAGCAAATCAGTGAAAATGAACGAATCGTTTCATCGAAAAAGAAAACTTCATTGCACGTACTCAAGATAGCTTCCCGTGAACGTTCCAAACACTCCAACCCTCCAGAAAAATGACAAAATTCATGGACAGCAAAGATTATCCATGATAAACTTTTACAAAAAACGTAATAACAAAGATTACTTCTCTGTTCGTAGGCAAAGATAATGCAACTTTCAATACGTATTAAACAAACATTTTCCGAAATCATAACAAAAATATATTTTCTTTAAAAAACAGAAAACACCTCGGATCTGTCAAACAAACTCCACCAAAGTACGTACGTACAAATAATAATAATTGGTGCAAAAGCAAAGTTTCAAGAAATTGCTTTCGATTTGTTAATGGTAAACATTAAATAGATGTTACGAACATCATCTCAACAATCCATTACATATTCCCAGTTGTCTTTGTACGTGCCGTTCGCACAGCCAAACAATGGGCTCAGAATGAAAGTAAAATTGATGACAGATGCCGTTGCGTTCCAATTCAATCTTTTTCCACTGTGGCCGGAAAGCTTGTAGTCTTCATGACGCTGGCATTTTACAGAAATTTCCATCTGTTTTTCCTTCAAATTCCAAATGCCACCAGGCTACATCTGCAGCGATGTAGATTTGTAGGAAAGAAGAAAAAAAAATTCCCACATGTCACTGCAAGGTGCTGATGGTTCTCCTTCAATTAAAAAAAATAAAATAAAAAGATACACCGAACGAGAGAACTGAAATATTATCACATTTAGTGCATGTCAGTCTCAGTGCTTGTATTAAAGAAGAACAAAAAAAAAAATCTGTTTTTGTGACAGTTGATTAGCAGGCAAGATTAAAGCATTTGCTGATTCCACAATGATTAAGCACAATGAGCTAAACATAAAACTACTTGTGTGCTCCAAATTGATCCGAGACTATTGTTTACAATCGACAGAGTGATGGATGTAGTTCAATCGTTTGTGACGGAATTTTAATTGGGAACTAACAGCCACAATCGTTTGATTTTTTTTGCTTTCAGGTAGGTGCATGCCAAAAAAAAAAAAATCAAGGTGGTGGCAAGTGAGAAAGTGGAACAGCGATACGGGCATAACTGTGCAAATCTGTCGACTGTTGGCTGCACAGTACGATAAATGTTCAATCAGACATCTGTATGAGAAAACACCTCTGATGAGAATTGTGGAAAGGAGTGGGGAGGTGAAGAGGAGGCATTTTCGATGAATGGAGCTTTTAAGAATGATGTCTGGCAATGGCAACCTTACACTCGAAATAATCGCACAATGACGGCAGAGGAAAGCTTTCGATCTGATAGGGTGAATGGCATCCAAAGCTAAAGAAAACCTTGAAAAGTAATACAAGGATCCGTTTTGCAATATGCAGCACATACAAGAAGCTTAATGAAGAGTATAAAAACAAAATTACGGGTCAAATTTGAATCACCCTCCAGAAGGCAAGGGTAAATACCTCGAGAAGGGTACGAGGACTTCACATCATGAACCTGAAGAGACATCAGCATTTGTAACTTTGGCTCTTGAGTGAATTCCAAAGCCTCATCAACTCTTCTGGTAAAAACTGATGCGTGACCATGAGGTCTTTCACTAGACATTCAGTGGGGGTCATTTTTAAAACATCCAGCCAGGAACAATAGCCCAATGATTTAAAGCCCGAGTGAGGCATGGCAACAACCCCTGACTTTTTGGCCAACATACCAAAATATACATCATCTATAGGGTACAAGTCAACAAAGGAAGCCGCTTTGTAAAACTTTCGAACTGTTGCGACGCTCATCAAAACCCCTGCTCCACCCACATATGGAGGATAGGTGGATTTGTCATACATCCACCAGGGAATATAGTACTTAGACCACCAAATAAATCTTCTTTGACTACTTGAAAACACATTCCCCAAATAAAGATCAGACAATGGGTTAAAGGTAAGCATTTTGACTACGTTCTTGATGTTGACAAATACATCATCATCACCATTAAAAATAAACATTGCCTCCGGGCAATTGCTGGAGACCCAACGCATGAAGCAGACTTGTTTCAAGGTCAGATTGAAGAAGGTGTCCACAAAACCCCACTGCACAATGTCTCTGTACACAGCACTCTCCGCCTGAACTATTTTCTGAAGTTCTGAAGCTTCGTTATTGCTCGGAAGACCAATCAAAAATAACGTCCGAACTTCAACGCTGCCAATTATCACTTCCTCGCCCCATGTTTCTCTAATTACTTTCCTGCGTTTGTAATGCTCAGGTCGTGTCTTCACGCACAACAGCAACACAGTGTTTTGCTGCCAATTTGGCTCGTGACACTTACGTGGTTCATCAATAATCTGAGGAAATGTGTGGCAGTGTCTGTACTCAAGAAATCTCCGAAAGCGTTCAGGCATAAAAACGATGTCAAGAAAGCCTGAAGGAAGAACCAATGGTGAGCATTCTGAATTGTATGCATTCCTTGGCAAGGTCCAATTTTGTTGCTGCAATCTCCAAGATTCTGAAAATGCCACGAGTTGAGATCTGTATGATACCTGAAGATGAAGGTATGATAAGGAGATGATAGTTAAGATGGTGAAAACTCCAAAGTGTTCTTTGCGTTTCACTTTCAGGAAGATCAATCTGAGGATAAATGGAGGGGAGCAAAAAAAGGCAAAACGTGATTGCAAATTTTTTTTTTTTTATTACTCAGAAAAAAACAACAATTTCTTATTCTCATCACTTTTACTCATGCATTTGCAGAATGGTTAAAATATCTGTGGAATTTAAAGCTCTCCACAATATTGAAATCTATTGAGATGAGGCCAAAGCACAAGGTCTGTTGCTTTCACAATGTAGGCAGGTATGTTGTCCCTATTTTCTACCACCTCCTCTCCGATATTGCTCCCTCTGCTTTCTTGTGTCCTCTGATCCTCCCTATCTTTTCCAGGATGCATACATTCTTCCAGACACACCCTCCTGGTTAAACTTCCAAAATCCAGGCATACTCCACACCACTATTTTGTTCTTCACGACGACACTCCAGATGCAGTGAAATCTGGAGGCTTCGAGTCAGCGGCATGCCACCGTCTCATGCCATTCCCTATCCTGACTCACGATAGCTATTACCACCTTTGAAAATCACTTTTATGTCCTTTTTCGCGTTTTGCTAGGCTGATGGCACCAGTTTAGGTAAGGAAACAACTTTGTTCCTGCTCGAGAGGGAAGGGAGAACACCTTGCCCAACTGACATGTTGTGAGGGGCTGTCCTCCCCTCATCAAATGGGAACATTGTCTAGTGGTGAGTGAGGGAGCAGGGATGTGGCACGTCGTGGATGATGAACGGGGCGGAGGCTTTAAAAGGGGATGTAGCAAGCGGAAGCTTGGAGTTGTCCCGCATCACCCTGGGGAAAAGCTGCACTTCTTTCCCCATTCCTGTCCTGCCAGAGCCATGCCCTCTCCTCTCCTCTGGGCCCCAGCCGCATGGGACACGAAGGGCCATTTCCCTGTCGAGCAGGTCGAGACTGTGTGGACGATTGATCCTGCTGGGAGTACCCGGTATTTCTGTCTCATGGATTCCCTTTGTCTTCTCGATTGTGGTGTGAATGTGGGCCCAGATAAAGGATATAGATAATTAAGGAATCCTGTCTACAGTGCCTTCAGAAAGTATTCACACCCCTAGACTTTTGTCACATTTTGTTATGTTACAGCCTGAATTGAAAATCGATTAAACTTAAAAAAATTGTCACTGTTCTCCACAAAATACCCCATAATGACAAAGTGAAAACATGTTTTTCGAAATTTTTACAAATTCATTAAAAATAAAAAGTTGAAATGTTTTGAGTCCATGAGTATTGAACCCCTTTGCTATGACACTCCAAATTGAGTTCAGGTGCATCCAATTTCCTTTGATCATCTTTGAGATGTCTCTACAACTTGATTGGAGTCCACCTGTGGCCAAGTCAATTGATGGAACATGATTTAGACAAACACACGTTTCTATAAAAGGTCCCACAGTTGACAGTGCATGTCAGAATAGAAACCCCACCATGAAGTCTGAGAAACTGTCCATAGGACTCAGAGATAGAATTGTAATTAGGCACAGCTCTGGGGAAAGGTAAAAAACAATTTCTAGAGTGTTGAAAGTTCCCAAGGGCACAGTGAGCTTCATCATTAAGAAATGTAAATAATATAGAACGAGCCAGACTCTTCCTAGAGATGGCTGTCCGCCCAAACTGAGCAACCGGGCAAGAAGGACCTTGGTCAAGGAGGTGACCAAGAATGCAATGACCACTCTGATAGAACTACAGAGTTCCTTGGCTGAGATGGGAGAACCTGCCAGAAGGACAACAATCTCTGCAGCACTACACAAATCTTGGCTTCATGGGAGAGTGGCCACATGCAAGCCACTCCTGAGAAAACAGCACATGACAGCACGCCTGGAGTTTGCAAAAAGGCACATGAAAGACTCTGAGAACATGAGGCAGAAGATTATGTGGTCTGATGAGATGAAAATTGAACTCTTTGGCCTGAATGCAAAGCACTACACGTGGCAGAAACCGTGCACAGCTCATCACCCATCTAACACCATCCCTACTGTGAAGCATGGTGTGTGTCAGCATCATGCTATGGGGATGTTTTTCAGTGGCAGGGAGTGGGAGACTTGTAAGGATCGAGGGAACAATGAATGGAGCCAAATACAGGCAAATCCTTGAGGAGAACCTGCTTCAGAGTGCAAAAGACCTTCGACTGTGGCAAAGATTTACATTCTAACAAGATAATGACCCCAGGTGTAACACTGAAATAGCTTCAGAAGTTGAACGTGAAAGTCCTTGAGTGGCCCAGCCAAAGCCCAGACTTGAATCCCATTGAGAATCTGTGGAAAGACTTGAAGATTGCTGTTCACCATCAGCACCATGGGCATTTACCACGCTCCCCAGTCAACTTCACAGAGCTTGAGCAAATCTGCAAGGAAGAATTTGAGAAAATCCCCAAATACAGATATGTAAAGCTAATACAGACATACCCAAGAGGATTCGAAGTTGTAATCACTGCCAAAGGCTCTTCTACAAAGTACTGACTCAGGAGGTTGAATACTTATTGACGAAAGACATTTCAGCTTTTCATTTTAAATTAATTGTAGAAATGTCTAAAAATATGTTTTCACTTCCACTTTCAAAAAAAAACCCCCTTCATAGCCAAATCACTTGTTCACTGTCGTGTCCAAATATCAACTTCTGAGCTCAAAAGGTGCCTGAGATATTGTTGTGGGTTGGGGATCGGTGGCGAGGAATGGCCACCAGGGGGAGCAGTAGGGTTGTTTCCATCGAACAACCAAAATTGTAGGTCGTAACCTTCGGACAACTCCGAAGGTCACGGGTCACTTAAGGGCTGTGCTCGCCAATTCTCTCATAGCATGGGATAGGGTTAATAGCCAAATTTCAATATACCTAAGTACCCACGTCGTCAAATTACTGGGAAAGTCACACCCTCAACGGACTCTGTCAAACCGGGTCGCTCGAGCGACCTCAGTCCGGTGTAACCGAGTGGAATTACCAAAGTCCATCGGTCCCAACGACAACTTACAGCCCAATCGGCTTACTGGTTTCTCAAGCATGAACTGTGCTGGGTCAATAATAGAAAGCACAACAACGAGCTGGTACATTGAACAATCGGGGTTTATTTATAATGGGGCAGGGTAGCACAAAAAGAGCAGAGTTAAAATGACGATCAGAAATGCAATTTACAATGAACAAGGCACTTAAACAATTGCTACTTATAGACTGGGCACACACACACACACACACACACACACACACACACACACACACACACACACACACACACACACACACACACACACACACACACACACACACACACACACACACACACACACACACACACACACACACACACACACACACACACACACGAAATGGGGCCGGTTGGGCACCTTTCCGCCTCGTGCGGTCTGGTCGAGACGAGCGGGGGGGGGGGACTCGAACCCACACCTTTGTCACCGCACCAAGCACCAGGGACCGCGCTCTCCAACCAGCCACGCACCAGCGAACCAAGACCAAGGAGAAGACCAGAGACGACGATGACCCAGGACCAAACGAACCATCCAGCACCAAGACCCATGACCCCCCCAAGACGACCAACCTCCCTAGCCTGGCGTTCCTTTATATCTTTCTTGTTCGGAATGAGGAAATCGCCATCTGAGGCGATCTCCACCCTCATTGGCCGGGGTGTCAAGTCGCCCTCTGTGGCCATCTCACCCCTCATTGGCCGGGGTGTCGTGGGAAAGTCGCCCTCTGTGGCCATCTCAACCCTCATTGGCCGGGGTGTCATGGGAAAGTCGCCCTCTGTGGCAATCTCAACCCTCATTGGCCGGGGTGTCATGGGAAAGTCGCCCTCTGTGGCCATCTCACCCCTCATTGGCCGGGGTGTCGTGGGAAAGTCGCCCTCTGTGGCCATCTCAACCCTCATTGGCCAGGGTGTCATGGGAAAGTCGCCCTCTGTGGCAATCTCAACCCTCATTGGCCAGGGTGTCATGGGAAAGTCGCCCTCTGTGGCCATCTCAATCCTCATTGGCCGGGGTGTCGTGGGAAAGTCGCCCTCTGTGGCCATCTCAACCCTCATTGGCCGGGGTGTCGTGGGAAAGTCACCCTCTGTGGCCATCTCAACACTCATTGGCCGGGGTGTAGTGGGAAAGTCACCCTCTGTGGCCATCTCAACCCTCATTGGCCGGGGTGTCATGGGAAAGTCACCCTCTGTGGCCATCTCAACCCTCATTGGCCGGGGTGTCATGGGAAAGTCGCCCTCTGTGGCAATCTCAACCCTCATTGGCCGGGGTGTCATGGGAAAGTCGCCCTCTGTGGCCATCTCAATCCTCATTGGCCGGGGTGTCGTGGGAAAGTCGCCCTCTGTGGCCATCTCAATCCGCATTGGCCGGGGTGTCGTGGGAAAGTCGCCCTCTGTGGCCATCTCAACCCTCATTGGCCGGGGTGTCATGGGAAAGTCGCCCTCTGTGGCCATCTCAATCCGCATTGGCCGGGGTGTCATGGGAAAGTCGCCCTCTGTGGCCATCTCAATCCTCATTGGCCGGGGTGTCATGGGAAAGTCGCCCTCTGTGGGAATCTCAACCCTCATTGGCCGGGGTGTCGTGGGAAAGTCGTCCTCTGTGGCCATCTCAACCCTCATTGGCCGGGGTGTCATGGGAAAGTCGCCCTCTGTGGCCATCTCAACCCTCATTGGCCGGGGTGTCGTGGGAAAGTCGCCCTCTGTGGCCATCTCAACCCTCATTGGCCGGGGTGTCCTGTGAAAGTCGCCCTCTGTGGCCATCTAAACCCTCATTGGCCGGGGTGTCATGGGAAAGTCGCCCTCTGTGGGAATCTCAACCCTCATTGGCCGGGGTATCGTGGGAAAGTCGCCCTCTGTACGTGATTGGACAAGGGGCATGCCCCTGCCTTTCTGGGCGGAGTCTCAATCTGAGGCAATGGAAATCTCCGCCCACGTGTGACGTACGTGGCTGAACATGCCTGTGTAATGGTGCGATGTGCCAAGTGAAGGAGTGATGGTTTTGGTTTGCTGGAGGCTCGATTTGTATTGCAAAAACCCTGACTAAAACATAAACCCGCAGCGCACACATGTAATTCCCATTCGACACTGGTAGGGGACCCTAACCATAAACACATACTTATCGAGATAACTAAACTTGGGGACTGTTGTCTGTTTGTGTGTAAATGGCTTCCAAATCCAAAACAATATTGCCCAGATGAGAAATAAAATAAATAACTTATAAATTGATAATAATTAAGCAATTAATTAATTATTCAAAAAATAAAATATGTAGTTTTTGCCAAAGCACATCTTCACTTTTGTCTTCAAATTTAAACTTCCAAGCTCAAAGGATGGCTGAGATATCGCCCGGAAAAACAAACAAACAGAGTAACAAGCCGGTAGGCAACATGGGTGGTCGCCAGACTAAGGCGAATTTGAAATATGTAGATAAGAAAACACATCAGATGGTATTTTTGCCGTTCGTTGTTCCATATGGGAACATGACGAGCAACTGTCCATTCTTCATTTGTGTTCAATTCCCTAACCCTACGTTGGGGAATCCCAACGCGAACGTTGGGGTGAAAGCATATAGTAATACAATTGCAGACTAGTCATAGTTTTTGACGGATCGGGCTGAAATCTTTTGACAAAGAAGTTGGTTATAGTGCGCATAAAAGCGCGGAAGCCGATTTTTGATTTTCGAAAAAAAAAAATTCCGATTTTTTTCTAAAATTTCAAAGTCCCGTTGCTTGGCAACGGTGGTATCCATAGCAACGGTGCTCAAAAGCATAGAACTAGATCCTAGTATGAACCTACCTGTCAAGTTTCATCAAAATCGGTCGACTCCTCTGGACTCCAGAGCTGTCCATTACATACAAGCAAGCCGGTAGGCGACATGGGTGGTCGCTACATAATTGCATACTAGTCACAGTTTTTGACGGATCAGGCTGAAAATTTTTGACAAAGAGGTTCCTTACAGTACGCATAAAAGCCTGTAAGCTGATTTTTGAAAGAATTGATTTTTTCAAAAATTTCAAAGTCCCGTTGCTAGGCAACGGTGGTGTCCATAGCAACGGTGCTCAAAAGCATAGAACTAGATCCTGGTATGAACCTGCCTGTCAAGTGTCATCAAAATTGGTTGACTCCTCTGGCCTCCAGAGCTGTCCATTACATACAAACACGCAAACATACATGCAGATGAAAAAATGAAAATAAGGGTACTCTAGCGACCACCCAACAAGCTGGTCGGCGACATAATTGCATACTAGTCATACAGTTTTTGACGGATCGGGCTGAAATTTTTTGACAAAGAGGTTGATTATAGTGCACATAAAAGCCTGGAAGCCGATTTTTGGTTTTCTAAAAAATTAATTTTTGAGGATTTAAAATTTTTTTCAGTCCCGTTGCTGGGCAACGGTGGTGTCCATAGCAACCGTGCTCAAGAGCATAGAACCAGATCCTGGTATGAACCTACCTGTCAAGTTTCATCAAAATCGGTTGACCCCTCTGGCCTCCAGAGCTGTCCATTACATACAAACAAACTTACAAGCCGGTAGGCGACATGGGTGGTCGCTACATAATTGCATACTAGTCATACAGTTTTTGACGGATCGGGCTGAAATTTTTTGACAAAGAGGTTGATTATAGTGCGCATAAAAGCCTGGAAGCCAATTTTTGAAAAAATAATTTTTCGGATTTTTCAAAAATTTCAAAGTCCCGTTGCTAGGCAACGGTGGTGTCCATAGCAACGGTGCTCAAACGCATACAACTCGATCCTGGTATGAACCTACCTGTCAAGTTTCATCAAAATCGGTTGACTCCTCTTGCCTCCAGAGCTGTCCATTACATACATACAGACAGATGGAAAAAGTGAAAATAAGGGTACTCAAGCGACCACCCAACAAGCCGGAAGGCGACATGGGTGGTCGCTACATAATTGCATACTAGTCATACAGTTTTTGACGGATCGGGCTGAATTTTTTTGACAAAGAGGTTGATTATAGTGCGCATAAAAGCACGGAAGCGGATTTTTGATTTTCGAAAAATGTATATAAATATTTTTCGGATTTTTTCAAAGATTTCAAAGTCCCGTTGCTAGGCAACGGTGGTGTCCATATCAACGGTGCTCAAAAGCATACAACTAGATCCTGGTATGAACCTCCCAGTCAAGTTTCATCAAAATCGGTTGACTCTTCTAGCCTCCAGATCCGTCCATTACATAGACATACAGACAGACGGAAAACCTGAGAATAACGGTAGTCTAGCGACCATCCAACAGACAGACAGACGGGAAACCTGAGACGAAGGGTAGTCTTGCGACCACCCAAAAACTGAGTACTCCCTCTCTTCGACATCTGTGGATGATGTTATACATCACCTGGATATGGAATTGGGAATGAGCGGTGTACAAAACATTGGAAGTAAAGATTTTAGGGATACCCCATCATTGAAGGAATTTCGATGCAACTTCAGAATGGTGATGGTGGCAAATCTAATGAAACCAGCTAGTGGAGCCAAGTGCTCACAAGATGACAAATTCATCCTCACACTGCAGGCTCTAACAAACAAGGAAACAAATACATTTCAGCATGTCACACCTTTGTAACAACTGAGGAAGAATGTCGAGTTTACCAATGTTTGGCTTAACTTTCCTCAACAGAACACGCTCACATACATCGCTGGGCATCTGTCACAGAATTCTCACTGGACTTGAATAAGCTCTCACCATGCCAGATTTTCAGGGAGGTGCTCCTAACCAACGATGCTGAATTAGATGACCCTGCCCTTCTCTTCATCCACAACAAGGCATACGACACATCAAAGTCAGACTTTAGATCTTTCTTGGTCCCATCAGAAAAGTTCCTTGCCTTCTGGTCACACTGTGAGGAGGTATTTCGCACTGAATTTGATGATGCCAAGATGACAAGTGACAACATCTGCCTTCTGTTGAATCAATCTGTCAGGGGTAGGAGGAGACACACACCTCAGGGGTTTTCCTTCCCTTTGGTGTACATATGTTGTTTGTGGTGCCAGACTCATGGCGTTCTTCAACGACTGCAACCCAAGCTTTGGGCTTCACAAGTCTGAACGAATGTACAGGTCAGCTACCACTTGAATGGATCTTTGTCAGTTGGTGTCTGACTTCTGAGTGGAGTTACAGTGACCACATCAACAGCGTAACATTTTTGAAACTTGTATTTCAAATAAACAGACACAAAATCAAATGAGGAAGTTCACCATCATATACAATGTCCAACTCCGATTCCCACGTTGAGTTATTTCCACCACCCAGTGTCCCAGTCCTGCTGGCACAACTCACGTGTGTTCACCTCGTCCTTCAGGACTGTTGATCCTTCAATTCCTGTCATGGTGTCCTCTCATACGATGGCCCGCCCAGGTTGATTTCAAGAGCTCAAAGGGATTCTTTCCCTATACACAATCTTAATGAGTTTTAAACAACCTGATTACGATCAGTTAACAACCACTCTGGATATTAACACCTCGTTCACTCATTGAACACGGAAACGATTGAACACATGGCTCGTCACATGTCACCCGTCCCTCTACACCTCCCTCTCATGGGTTTATATAGCATCACAGAACAATCCCGTGCATTCCAGCAAATGGGATTATCGTTCAGACTGAAAGTTTCGTCTGAGAACGTTCCAGAATCTTCACAAATCTCACAATACAATACTGCCACCTACAGTCAGAATTAGCTCATGACATCAAGCAGTTTACATTATAATTTACCGATCCATGGTAAACGAAACTTATAACGCATAACCATCAATTTTCATTGTTTAGAGGCATCGACTAATGCTTCAACTTGCGCAACATCTCACTTTTAACTGACACAATCCATGCATAATGTGAATGTCTCCAAGGTATTACAGATGTGCCGTGAACGAGTAAAGTCAAAAATAGTAGCCACTGTATGCTTGTGAATGTTCTATGTTTGTGAATGTTGAGTACAGTATGCACTGAAGTTCAAAAACAGATGACTTTGTGGTGTGACTGTGAAGAGGAAATACAGGAAAGTTCATAAAGTGGTTCATCAATAGAGTTCGGCAATAAAGAGTTGACAGAAGCATGTCGTCGTTGAACATGAAACATCTTGTTGGGTTGCTTTTTCTTCATTCGTTTCATTGGTGGGTGTTTAAGATTATCACTATTTGAACAGTGTTGATAAAGCCAGTAACCAAAGCAACTTCCATCGTAAAAACTTGTTATAACTAATGTTGACGTGGGTAGTTCTTACCAATTTTCACACGTGCCCTACCGAGCAGGTATCCAGTACACTACCTCCCAAACATACGACTCAAAGCAAAGGTGTTGCTGGGCATGTGAATGGTTTTATTGGCATTGAAATCAGACTTTAAAATAGATTCAGATGCCTGAACAAGCACAGGCAGGAATGATGTGCTATGCTGTGGTAACAGTTTATACACATAATTTATATTCTTTGTAAATTCATCAAGGCTGAACACAGGAAAATGGAGGCTACATTTCTATTCTATAATGAGATATTACCATATTTCGCTACATGTGGGCATTGGCAGTCTGCAAAGTGTGCTTGTCCCGATGTGCAGGATATGCTACACCTCCAGACCCAACATCATGAAGTTCACAACTGCTTTTGGAATGGCTTCCATGTCATATGGGGAAGCAACATGTTGTGGGCAAGACTATCACCTAATCTTTTCATTGAACAGGTGCTCGTGAGAAGTATCAATAATCACCGGAGGCTTGACACTCAGCCAGGTATGACAGAGACAATGTCGTGTGTGGCTTCTGTAATTGTTAATACTGTCCATACTGAAGTCAACAATGCCATGCAGTCATCGAACTGAAGTCGATGACTTCAAAGAGGATCCCACTCTGCACAATACTTTGTGAACACCGACAAGCCAAAATAAATTGGTAAGGAAATGTTTCAATTCATGACGAGCCAGTGCTTCAAAGTACACATTTAAGATAAAAGGACAAGCTATCACACCCAATGTAAAGTGAAGTGGGAATATTGAGGGCCTAAATGTATACATTGATCCAATGTTGTTCCGGAAACTTATATCAGCTGACAAACAATGCAGCAAATTGCCCTTGCTCTTCAAAAATAAGACGTACAGTTACCCTGCAGCATTATTTGATTCACTAAGGTGTTATACTGATAACTAACAAAGCTGTTCTACCCAATATTCACTTTAATTTGCAAAGTGACAACCTCCCCCCCCCCCATCTCATCTTTCAGCTACTGATGGTATTGGTTCAGTACGTCTTTTTTTAAAAACAAGGTAAAACACTACATCTCAGTATTCATGTTGTTTACATCTCAAAGAATACAGCATCTCGTGGTGTTTGATGGTCATCAAGCTGATCACTACACTGAAGATGCAGCAAAGCATTCACAGACATCGCACAGCTGGTTCGACAGGACTAACAACACTTTTTTTTTTTTACATTCAAAGTTGCAGTTCATGGAAGAGCCAGAACACAACAAAAAAAAAAACAAGGAAAAAATTATTATAGCCCCTGTTGTAGTAATTTTTCTGTAAGGAGTTAAATGGCAAGCCCATATTTATATACAACTAAAATTGCCACCAGTCTAACAGTCGGCCATCTTTGATCAGCTCATAAAATAAAGTTAGGTGCACATGTACATCATCGTGTAATGTGCTTGTGCCACATTTGGACAAAATTGGACTATGCATGTCCGAGAAATGGTTGGGGACACATTTACCTAACTAAATGGCTGTCAGTCGGTCATCTTGGAAATAATCCTGAAAAAAAAAAAATATGACGTGTGTATGTCAGCCATCATTCATTATCTGTGTGCCAAGTTTGAACAAGATCGGTGGAAACATATCCGACAAATGGTTGAGGATGCGTTTGACATTGGGTTGTTTTTTTTTTTAAAACTAAAATGGCTGTCAGTAGGCCATCTTTGATCACATCGCAAAACAAAATGATGTGCATATGTACACCATCATGTGTTGTCTTTGTGCCAAGTACGAATAACATCAGTCCATACATGTCCAAGATATGGTTGCAGACGCACATACGCATGCACAGACACGAAAATCGAGACCAAATCCATCAGCCCGCGTTTCAAACTAAGTCACACGGGGGCGAATAACCGAATAGCTACAACACAGTGAAAAGTGCAGAAACACACCAGCAGTAGGGTAGAGGGAGACAACAGAGGGACACTTTAAAAAGGACATCAAACTGAAAAAAAAAGAAAAAAATCTGTCATTTCAAATTAACTGGTCATTGCAGCGCTTAGTAAAGAAAAAAATTACCCCCGTGTGGGGGTGACAGTCATCTCTATAATGTTTTTTTACTATCATAATCGATGAACCGTTGCCAGATCTCTCCTAAAATGACAGACTAGATAGGTTTTGAAAATGGCGATGTTCACAACTTTCGTGACCTCGTGACCTTGACCCTGACCTCGAATCCGGGAAAAAATACGTCGTTGGGTATCACTCATCGACCTCGACCCACCTACCAAATTTCATCAAGATCGTAAGTAAAAACTTTTCTTTGTACCGGGAGGTGTTTTTGACCATCTTCCAGGTTACGTGGCGGCCAAATGGGACGGAAATTCAAAAATCTGTCCAGTTACATACAAGATAATATTTTTTACTATCATAATCAATAAACAGTTGCCGAATATCTTGTAGAATGGCAGACTAGATAGGTCCTGTCCAGGAAGTTTCATCTGAATCCGTCCACAACCTTTTGAGATATCGTGCTATATATTAGTTTAGCCCGTTCTAGTTAATAATGTTTTTCCTCTTTATTTGCATTTACCACTGTTCTCATCCCCATTGCTCCACCACTCGCACCCCCTCCTAATTAATTTGATAAACTGTTCGATTTCATTAATGCAGTGTTGATGCAGCACAGGCTTGATGGGCCAAATGGCCTCCTCCTGCATCCAAGTTCCTTGTGTGTATTCCTTATGTTTCAAAGCCTCAATGTGTGGTACGTGGTGAAATTTTATCAAAAGGATCAATGAAACCAGCAAAACTTCGCAAAACTTGAATAGTTTCAGTGAAAATGAACAAGTGAACCTGTCCCCATGTTTCTCACAAACAATGTTACATTTCGCTCAAATAATAGTACGTCTTCTAAAAGCAACAGATCTGTGTTTCGCTTTCCTTGCATCTTTCGATGAAGGTCGTTTAAACGCAAGTTGATGTCAACCATAAAGTGAAATTTCTGCAGCCACTGAGGATCTGTAACCTCTGCACATTCACAGCCCTTTCACTTCTTTCACCTCTCTTCTTCCAGACAGGCTGCAAAACACACAAGCTCTCTTCACCTGAAAAGCCACCGTACCTTGTTGTGCACAAGAGCTTTCGAATATTGACAGTTGATTATAATCGACAGCCGACTCTTCAAGAAAAACACCAACTAATGTGAAAGACACCAACTAAACGTGCTACCAGACGAGACATAAAGCTTAACATCCATCCAAGGATAAACACAACCTGTAATGCAACGCACCAATCGGACACATATAGTCGGGTTGGGAATCAAACCCAGACGAGACAGCTTAAAGGTAAGTGTGTGACATCTGAATAACACAAAGACGCACATAAGGTGGATATTTTGAGACCTGATAAGTCTCCATTTTCTACCTCCTGAAACCCACCCTCAGGTGGAGATAGCAGCCAACAGCAACTTACGCATGCACGCACGCAGATTATAAAACACACAACTTTTCCGTTTGTTGGGAAACTTTGAGAATCTCATTCCGAATCCCTCATAACTCAAAGTCAAGCGTCCATCTTGAAATCTTTACATTGTTACTTGTAAGTTGTCCATCATACGCCAAACAATCCTCCCTATCGGCATGATAATACTGAAGGACCAATTTTGTGCTCCTCCTCGCGGCCGCGTCACGTTTTTCTCGGTACTGTGACCTGAGAAGTTTTGACACAGTGTACGTCAAAGTAGACACGTGCACAAATCAGGGGACTTCTTGACAAGGAGTAGTGTACACCAAAAATGTCGTGTACAAAGACGTTTTGTAGGCCTCATTAGGTAAGGCCATGGAGTACATCAACTGGGATCCGGCTCTTACGAGAGCCGCCACTGGTTGTCATACTGGGGTCATGGAATGGAATCCGTCTGTGACGGGGTTTCGGCTTGTCGGCATGATTGCCACAACAAAATACAGTGCAAAAATTCACCATTTAAAATCCTATTTTAACGAATGCAAATACAATGGCAGCAGAAAGCATCTGAAATGCAAAGCCCATCCACGTCTGCTTTGTATTCAGACATATTATTCTTCCATATGCTAAACATGACAAAAACAGTTGAAAAATACAAAAAGATTGATTTTATGTGAACTTCACCTTTTGACCTCAAAATCAATATGCTTCAGTGACCCAATATGCAAACCCTGCTAAATTTTCACACCAATCACATGGAAATTGACCAGCTTGTGACATTGACCTTTTGACCTCAAAACAATCGGCTTATAGCATTTTCTTGGTGAACCAATTCAAAGAACCAATATACAAACCCTGTTCAAAATTTCAAATCAATCAGATGAAAATTGACGATTTTATGTGGCCTTGACCTTTGAATATATAAAACAATTGTCTTCCATCTTTTGAAGGGTGAACCAATTAAATGACCCAATATGCAAATTCTTTAAATCTCAGGTCAATTGGATAAAAATTGATGACTTTATGTGATGTTGACCTTTGATCTTTTGACCAAATTATGAATTTGACTTCTCCATATTCTCATAGCAAAGCTTTGGTGAAAAAGCTCAAATTATAAAAAAGTTACGGCCCAGACAGACACAGACACATGCACACACATAAGTGATTGCAAAACCACGTCTCCCGCTACACAGGAGCTCGGGCTAACTAGATATCTGCGATCACACAACTACATATCTGGACCACTATAGGACCTTCACCAACATTTTGGGAATAGTTTGTCAATTAAGAAAATGTGTCCATCTATACAATCTATCCATGAAACTCAACATCATGAAAAATCGAAGAAAACTATTCAAGTTATGATCTACAAAGTGTTTTTTGCTATTTCGCTAGATCACAATCCAAAAAAGTAGGTCAAGGATGCACAACAAATATGAAGTGCACAACTTCAGTGTGGATATACTAGTGATGCAAGGGCATCTTGGAAGGCAAAGCAGTCTTTGAGATTCTGCATTGGTAAAATTTAGCAATGAGAAAAAGAGCATTTTTTTTTTTTAATTTCAGACCGCCGTTTGACCTTGACCTTCCACTCGGCGGGATATGATGTAAATCAAGTGTAAATGCGCCTTGCTTCAGGGCCTACGCTTTCTTGAGATGGCAATTTCATTCTGATCAGTTAAACCTTAAGTCGAGTTTTGGTGAAAATGTTAAAATTTATATTAGGTCATGACCTTAAAATTAGGTCAAGGTCAAAAAAGTCAACGACCCTATTTTCTATTCACATTATTGATGCAAAATTTCATTCCGAATGTCCCAGCCAGCTCCAAAATACAGCACAGGAATTGATACAGCTCGGAATTTGGGAGTGTTGGGAGTGTAGAAATATTTTTTTTTTCTTTTCTAAATGGTGGTTTAGTAATCCTCGGGGATAAGAAACCCTGAGGTACAATTAAAAATTGGGGGCGCTAATTGTAGAAAAACCCTCCAACAGCAATAAGCCTTCCCCTATCCTCGAGTCAAAGCCAAGGGGGAGGCTTAACCATGTGTAATTTTGTTTTGTTTCCTTGTATTGTACTCCAGGATAACATGTAAATAATAATAATAACCAAACAACTGTGTGTGGAGTACAACATGCAAGTCATGCTGGCAGAATTTGCCAGTAATGGTTTGTAGTTTTGGTTCACGAGTCAGGAAGTGACCAGTATATTCATTATGTGTGTATGTCTGTCTGTCTGTCCCGAGCATAGCTCCGTGGGTTTTGATCCGATCCTGATAAAATTTTGGTGGGAGGTTTATATCATGATCTTGTTGTGTTCTCCTGAGAATGGGTGTGCTGCGCCCATTATGGGCAGAGACACGCCCAAAAAACATGTGTTTTTAGGGGTAGCCGGTTTCAAGTTACATCTTCTCCGAGGGGGTTTGTCGAATCTGGCAGGGTTCGGTATTTGGTTAGCCCAATGGCACCTGCATTGCCCCACGGAGCTCGATTTTTTATTTTCCTCCCAAGGTCAAGGTCACAAGGTCACGAACTTAGAAAATGTCAAAAAAAAATCAATAAAATGGGCATCGAGCTCCTTGGGTTTTCAACTGTTTCGAATGAAAGTTGGTATGCAAGTAGTGCTCTTCGAGTACTACAACTTTCATCCTTTACGTTTTTCCCGATTCCTGCCGGTTTGCCCGTGGCGTCCCCTCGAAGGTCAAAAAAATAAAAAAGGTGAACCGTGTACATTGCTCGTGAACCATCGCCGTCTCCAAACTTGTCCTGTTTATCATTACTAAAGCATTAATTTTTCCTTCACAACACTCAAAAATATTTTTATGAAAACTGACAATAAGAAAAAAGGGGGATCAGGGTGGGGAGCCACACATAAGTCCGTAAAAGAGCTGCATGCAACTCTGGAGTCGCAGGTTTCCGACCATCGCTCTATACTGTCTTAAAGTTAAAACTCACTGCCTTCTCAGTACACACTTTACAATACAACTTCCTCTGACATTTTCCCAGGTACTATATATATATATATATATATATATATATATATATATATATATATATATATATATATATATATATATATATATATATATATATATATATATATATATATATATATATATATATATATATATATATGCCTGGTGTTGGCTTCATGGTGAGGCTGGTGGGCTTGGGATCCGAGGGTCCTGAGTTCAAATCCCGCTCAGCTGTTAAATTAATACCAGGTGGGTTTAACTCGGGCAGTCATCCTTCCGAGGTCGGCGAAATGAGTGCCAGCATGCTGGTATCCTATGTCAGAGTGGCAACCCATCCAAGATTGTGCCCAATAGCCAAGGAGCCTGCTTAGGCAGCACCAACACTTTGCACAGAGTATGGTCCCAATGGATGGATATGGTCGCATGTGGAGTCCTGGCCAAACGGCCATGTCAGGAATTTATTAACTATCGAGGATGAGCCGAATTACTGGAGCAGACATGAGTCAATTGCCACCTCCTTATCACTATTACATTATCCACAAAGGGATTACCTTTACCCAAATTGTACCTCCAGGGACCAATCAATTGCCAAAATAGTTTCCCGTGTGTTGAATATGGAATGAGATGGTGGACACGTCCTTATCAATAAGAAGCTTTATTGCAAGAAATAATGATGAAACAGGGAGTCGAGGTAACAAAACTTGGATAGATCCAGTGCACAAAGACAACATAAAAGGGGAGGAATGACACAAACTTATGATACAAGAGAAACTAAACCCCACTATGGCATGCACTCACTTACTCACATTGCAACATTGGGGACATGCAAGGATTTTGGGAAGTTTAGCTGTGGTCCTCATGCTGCAGTTGAACCCTCACAAGCTCAGGGCTCAGCACTCTCTGCAGCAGCAGCTCTATTTGTAGCTCACACAGACTCCATCAGTTCTCTGTACCTGTTATGCTTTGCAAGCGCAAGCTGTCTCATCACCGGCTTTATGTCACTTGGAGTACCTTTGCTCTAGTAGCTAGCAATAGCTTTATTTCTTGTAACTCGCTTAATTGCTCCTCGGAACTCGCAGGAACTGGCAATGACTGACTGACTGTCTCTGTCTCTGTCTCTGTCTCCCTGCACTACCTAGTTTTATCCCTCTCTGTGGACCACACTCCACCCCCCCCACCTCCTGCTCGCATGCTTCCCAACACATGACTAGCCCGGTGATTGGCCACCCAATGTCCTGGTGGCGGGTATTCATGCCACCAAACTGTGGCTTCACCAGCAATAGCATATTGACTTCCTTGGCACCAATCAATGCTCGTGTTCCAGTATGGTGGCTGTGCTTCCGGGGCAATATCACTCGATTTACCAGAGCAGGCCCCACGGGAGCATGACCGGTCCATGCTCGAAGGACTATTGAGTGTGGCACTCACTTACCTCCCATCCCTACCTGACCTTGTCTGACAGGAAGGTGCATACAATTCACAATCCTAGCTCTATACCAACCTTTATCGGTAACACCACAGTCTTCCTTGGTGCACAAAAAACAGGACAGATTTAACTTAACATGTCCCTGTTTACATTGGAATAATCTATCTTTTTCGAGCACTTGCACCATTACCTGATTAAGAAAACGAGCCTTTGAAGCAAGATTTTCATGTCTCCCAACGCTGATATCCTTTTGGATAAACAAACTAGAAAAGAAAGAGGAATTCATACAAATCAATGTGGGTAAAATAATAGTTGTATCAAATAACTTGTATTTTCAGTAATACTAATATAATAGTGCGCTCATTAATGCAAACTGTTGCAGCCTGTTCCAACTTGAGGCATTGTTAAGCAGGCCACACAAATTGCGAATTTAAGACCCCAGTGAGGGAGAGCAAGGTTACCAAGGACACATGCACCTTCAGACCCCGTTGAGAGCAAGGTGGCCAAGGATGTGTCTAAGAAAGGACACAATTAAATAAGGCCATTAATTATCTTCAAAAGGGTGTTTTAATTTACCCAAACACCCAATTTACACCCATGCACTTCATTGGAGTTCTCTTGGTATGCATGCAAAGTTTCAGGCTGCTAGGTTTCATGGTTTTGGAGTTATGGAGGAGACATGCACTAAAACAAACCAAACCAAAACACAACACAACACAACACAACACAACACAACACAACACAACACAACACAACACAACACAACACAACACAACACAACACAACACAACACAACACAACACAACACAACACAACACAACACAACACAACACAACACAACACAACACAACACAACACAACACAACACAACACAACACAACACAACACAACACAACACAACACAACACAACACAACACAACACAACACAACACAACACAACACAACACAACACAACACAACACACACACACACACACACACACACACACACACACACACACACGAGATAGGATACTTGACATGTGCCAAGTTTCCATTTTTCCTATGGAGCGGTTTCGGAGATACAAAGGTCCAAAGTTTTTTCTTTTTTCTAACAAGGCTGCCACACCATATGACCTACAGTATGTTGTCATAACTATCATTAAACATTCCACATGAGTAGTCACACCTAATCTGTAAATTTTGTTTCAATCACACAAGCAGTTTCAGAAAAAAGAGAGAAAACTAGAACGGCCACTCGGTGGAGCGCAGACATCCGACAAGCTGAATTAGTTCACGTTTTGTATCCCATCGAAAGGCAAGATCTGGTTTCAGACCTGAATTAAAATTTAATGACTTGTTCTTGTCACCTAACCAACTCATCCACCAAGTTTTGTCCGAATCCATCCATGACTTTTTCAAATATTGTGCTGCACATAGTTTTTGGCCCTATCTCTTAAGAAATTCTCTGATCCGGATCTTCAGCAAAATCTAATAATTAACCTCCGCCATCGAAGATGGATGGAGGTTACCTTTTTCACCCGTCTGTCTGTTTGTTTGTGAACAGTATTATGGAAAAACTCGACGGATTTCGACGAAACTTGGTGGGGGGACTAGGTATGGTCCAAGGATCATGCCATTAGATTTTGGACCTGGTCCAAAATCCAATATGGCCGCTATGGCGGCCATTTTGAAAAAATATTTGAAATTTTTTTTTTTTTGCATTTCTTCATGTTTTAAGTGATTTCCAACCAAAAAAAAATAAATTTGTTAGAGAAAAAAAAAAAACAGAACATTTTGCAACTTTTTTTCCCAGAAAAATTTCGATTTTATCTTTTTGCATTTCTACATGTTATAAGTGATTTCCAACAAAAAAAATGCCAAAATTATAATTGCGGCTGATTTTGGAACTTCAGATGGATATACCCACGTAAAATCAATTTCTGTCTCAAGGAATCTAGTTATGACAAATGAATTGAGTATGTAAAAGTTAAAAGTAAACGGGAAAGTTGCAAACTATAACTCTGTGAGCACTGTTGACGTAAAATTGAATGAATAGGATATCAGGTTCACTTGTGACCTAGCAGTATCGGCGGCGGAGGTTTTGCACTCCACAGAGTGCTCACCCTCTAGTTTCGACTGTCACATACCCAAGCTCTCCACCAAATATCCTCCGAATCCACCCACAACTTTTTGAGATATCCTGTTCACAAACAGACAAACGAAATACAGATGAAAACATAGCCTCCATCAACCTTCGGTGACTGAGGAAATTATCACACGGATGGACGGATGCACATACGTACGCAATGGCGGATCCAGGGGGGGTTCACCTGGTGCACGTGAACCCCCCCCCCTCTCCACCCTTACAATTATGTCACATGATCGTCGTGCGAGATATCACTGGACAATCGGCAATCGCACGTCTTTTGCTTTCACTCGGAAATTTATCCGAGCCGCGATACTTTTCGCTGCTGGTTCTGTATTAATCCCTGTGACTCAGTGTTTAGTTCTGGCTCTGAAGAGAAAAGCACCATTTTCAGGATCGTGTCATAGAGAAAAGCGCAATACAATCCAGAACTATTTCACCAAGTAATTCAAAGTTTTAGTGACTACATCTTCCATTATCATTAATGATCTGATCTGATCCGCAATGGTGAGTTGAGGTTTAGTGATCGGGGGTCATTTCGCCGCATCTTGTGCTCGTCCGTTCGATATTTTCATCGATTTGTATTGGAAACATTTTGTGTATTTACATCGTTGTTGTAAAGATCCGTCGCAAAGATTCCAAAATCTTCAGCATTTCTTTAGAAGTGATGGGTCTGAAGCCTTTTCATCAAGTAGCTCGATATTCCCAAATTTCCCTGTGCAGAAAGTACATTTCTGGTCGGACACTGCTACCTCCAGACAGATTAACCGTTTTTTCCTCGACGATTACTTTGGCGTGAATAAGGCTTAGTGGTATATTTCACAATACGAGAACATCTTGACCTAAAGTGAACGCCCCCGAAAAGAAAAAAAATTCTTGATTCGCCCCCTGGTACATAGTACCCGAAAATATAATGCCTCTGGCGACTTCGTCAGTGGAGGCATAAAAATAACAACCTTTTAAAAACATGGCTTAAAATAGCATACAGGATGTAAAATTATTTTAATACTTTCTATTTTTGCAATCATATCAAAATTTGGCTTGAAGACTATTCATTCTTTACAAGAGTATAATCAATTTACCGTATTCTTTCCAGAGCGTCGGTGCTGCCAAAGCAGTCTCTTGGCAAGGGTTTTGCTGGATGGTTTGGTCATGCGGGGTAGGTTGGTTATGCTGGGGGAGTTGGGGCAGCCGCAAAGGAGAGAGTGGGGGTGGAGGGGGGGATGGTGAGGGGATTGAAGTTGTGAAGTTGAAGGTTGAAGTCATTGCTTATTGGAGTGGAGGAAATCAGTAAGGCAGGTGTGGAGGTGGCCTTGAATACCATAGGCAGAGGAGTTTGGAGCGCAAGTGCACATTGAGTGTGCCATTGGATCCACTCATCAGCCTTGTTATGTTTGCAAATGGATTTCCTGCCAAGCAGTTTCAATTGTTATCAGATTTTCACGTTTCACAATACTGTATTGACAACGAGGATTCCGTAAAAAAAAAAGTCTGGTCTCGAGGAAATCACAGCATTTTATGAGTCCCAAAACAACACCACTGTACAGCCTTAATTCGTGAATTTTTTTATAATTGCCGAGCATTCGCCTTTACAAAATGAAAAATTATTTTTCAGAACCATTGGCTTGGAAGCCACTTCATTAAAAGCATGAGAAAGATGTCACTTTATCAAACACATGGCTTTAGTGAGCCTGAATATCATATACTGTTACCCAATTTGGTTGGCAGGATGGCCTAGATCTATGCTGCCTGGCCTGGGTTCTAATCTCGAACCAGCTATAAACTGCCATCCCAATGTTTCACAGGCATGGTGATCGATCAGTGTGTGCTGTCCCTTGGATGGACATTAAACTGGGCATCCAATCTGCCAGCATTAGTTGGTGGACAATAAGATCCCATGGTGTCCTTCATGAAGAGTAGGTGATCTATCGCTGGCACCATGGCAAAATTCAAAATTTCTGCCACAACTACTGCTGGGAAAGGAGTGGCAAGCCACCCAGTATAGCCCATACCAACAAACTGCTTTGGCAGCACCGAAGCTCCATAGCAGAGTATGGTACATCAGATAAGATCAGATGACCCCATTACAGATTTTACAAACAGTAGAGCAGGTAGGCAGACATGAGAGTGAGACATAAATAACTGAGTTAGGTCAGAAAATAAAAAAACAAAAATCACAAGGTTGCAGTTGTCTGGTTGTTGCCAAAAGCAAGTGGGACCAGACATAATACTGACACAAGAATGGCTTTTTGTTGTTGATGACCATCTGCTTGCTCCCACAAGTCGCGACATTGTCCTTCCCTCTCCTGTCTCACTGGAATGGGCAGAGGTAGAGCATTTACATTTGAGCTGTCTACTGTAGGTTCGATCCCTAACCTGATTATAAATTGTCAAATTGGTGCTTTGCAAGCAGGGCGTTACATCACGATACATCAAATGGACGCTAAACTGAACACTCACCCGGTAGTATTATCTGGCGGAAGTGAAAGATCCCATGGTGTCTTTCGCAAAGAGTTGGCACGTTATCGCCGACACCATGAACAAATGATAAACTCCTGCCAAAATCAACTTCAGTCGAACACCATGTCTGGCCAAACGATTCGTGAAAGGCTTGGCCCAAAACCTTGCCACACGGCCGACCCTACAACAAGAAGGTGGAATTAATTCTGGAAGTTGAAAAAGTAGTTTTATATTCTCTGACTTTCCAGTCCACCCCCTTTATTCCTCACTTCCTGTTCCTTATTCTTGTCTCCCCTCGATTCTTCCTTTTCTCGGTTCTAACCCAATTCTCGCACAAAGTCCGTTGTACACCTTCTTTTTCTCGGTTTTCCACCCTCCCTCTTCCCTCCCGTCCCTCTCTGTACCCGTCAGATGCACACAACCCATTGGAACTTAAGCACTAATTTTTGTTTCAAGATAGTTGATGGCTGATGCGATACATTGTGCTCAATGAATGGTTTCTCTTATGAACAGAAACACGCTCAATGGCTCAAGCTTCTATAACATTCTGTTACCAACAGAAAGCAGTTGTCCAAGTTAAACGGATTTAAATATCACTAAAAACACAGCACATTTTAATCAACTTAACACAGCTCCTCTCCTGTCTGAAAAGCACTATCATCAGGTGGATGATACACCAACTCAAGAAAAGAACGTGTAGGATAAGATTATTGCAAACATCAGTGACTTCCATAGAAATGTGCAAATTACCTCGCAGATAGGTTTGTCTGATCACAACACGATACTTTGGTTCCCAATACTGCCACAAACCAGAAAGCCTCACGTAATCTGATGTTATTACAATCGGCCTATGCCAGACAGTGTCATGCGAGCTATTGGCAAATGGATTTGCAATCATGACAGGATAGAAGTAATAAGCAGTGCTGATGCCAATTCACAATGCAAATGTTCCTACCAACTCTCTGTTCTGCTTGTGAAACATATTTTACGATTCATAAAGTGAAGTTGCATTCATGTGACAAAGTATGGATGACTGAAATGAAGTCACTCATCCACCAATGGCAAATAGCATTTTACCGTGGAAATATTCAGAATTGGAAAATATTAGCAAGGCGAACTCAAGTTTAGTGAAAGCTAAAACAGGGTATTATTTAACGCGTCACATGAATGTCCCATACAAGAATGGAAAAGCCGAACCTGGGCTTGCACTTGTGTCGACACTTTCAATACAACCTCAACGGCTGGAGCCACTGCCACTGTTGCGTTAGTTCTGAAATGCAATAAATATGACAGCCTCAGCCAAACTTATTTCTTCGAACCAATCGCCATCGAAACAACTGGAGTGTATGGCCGATCTACGTCCAACATCAGTGATATCGGTAGCAAGCTCATTGCATCAGTTGGTGATATAAGGCAACTGGTCTGGTTCAAGCAGCAACTGAGCTTGGCCATCCAGTGGGGGAAATGCCACCAGTATTTTGGCTTCGGCACGGGAAGAACAAAATCCAGCATTAACACCATTTTAAAGTCTGTTGTTTTGGGGTTTTAGGTCTGAGGGTTTAACTCGTTTATTTTGGTTTTTTTATCTTTTTAAATACTTCCATTTACTTGGTTGGAGTTTAATATTTTTAAAGTATTTGAAAAGTTATTAACAATTAATTTAGAATCATCTTTCTTAGAAAAAAAAAAAGTATATTTCACGCATGTCCAGCATCTGAAACGTACCGACCCCTCGGCACAGTATTTTGAAATCCCTGTTTTAACTGGAAATCAACGGGATCATATGTGCCTGGAATAGACATGGAGGAGGATTTGGCGATCGTGAGTACTGTTAATGATAATTTTGTTTGTTTCTTCTGATTTAGACCCTCATGATTTTACTTTGCTTCCAACTTACCTTCCAGCACCAAAACCAAATCCAACTTTACCCATGGGAAGTACAAAAGGCATTGGCAATGATTCAGCAAAAAACTTCTGGTGGGCCTGACACAATATCTGCACACATTAATTATCCATGAATTCTCTGTTGAGCAAGCAACATCCTTAACTCATATAATTAACTCCCCTTTTCAACAGGGAAAGGTCCCAAATTTGTGGAAATGCACCAGAGTTGTCCCGATTCCCAAAACTAATCCTCCCTCTGAAAAGGTTAAGACTAATGTCCCTCAAGTTAAGACTTACAACCCATTTTGCTAAGACCACTGAATCATTCATTGCAAGATGGATTCTACAGGATATTACTCCGAAACTTGATCCGCACCATTTTGGTGCTTCGTAAATTGCTTTCCACTTCGCACTGCCTCATGAACATGTTACATTCTATATATGTTAATACAGAAAAGGCCAAATCGTTTTCTTCTGTCATTTTTACGGACTTTACATAAGCTTTTGATCAAATCAATCACGTAATTGCGATTGCGATTGTGAAGCTCATTGATCTCGGCATACGTCCTGCTATGTATGATTCCTTGGATGTGCGATTTATGGTTCTCCCATCAGCAGTGCACAAGCTGTCATGTTGCTCGCTCTTATTGGAGGCATCAGTCAATGCAGGAGTTCATCAAGGAAAATGCTTTGGAGCCATAATTTTTTTTTAGCGATGACAAATGTTGATGACTTAACGATGGCTCAATGTCATCAATCACACCAGCTTTCAAATATACAATTAGAAGCTCATAGCCTTTTGAAATTGCCTCAGTGAAATAATATGAGATTAAACCCTGCAAAATGTGTCAGCATTGAGAGCAATTTATGCAAGATCCTCCAAATGAGCCAATTGTGTGGCTCGGCCACCACAGTTGCATTATGTACGCATGGCGAAAGTTTTAGGTGCTTATGTTCAAAATTATTTCAAGTGGGAAGCACATGTGGTGAATATTGAAAAACATGCGAACAGTAAACTTCACATGTTACGTATTTTGAAACGTCATGGTTTACCACCCCAACACTTGCTTCCTATTTTCAAAAGTAATATTCAGTCTCATTCCAAAGATGCAACACCTGTCTAGAGTGGAGCACTTACAAAAAAAAAAAAAAAACAGCTTTGAAAGAGTACAAAACGTGCTCTTCGCATAGTATTGGAATGCAAATATACAACTTACCAACAAGTTTTGATTCAGTATTCCCTCCCGAATCTGGAAGAATGCAGAAAATCACTTTGCACTGTATTGATGAAGAAAAAAAAAGAAAAAAATTTTAACTACAAATGAATGTCAAAAATTTTTCCCATTTTCCCAAAATTTTTCCCAGCTTCAAAAGGATCCTGAGGTGGACTGCCAAAATCCCAAAATTTTGTTGTAAAACAAACCGTTTGAAGAACAATGTTTTGCCTTACTTAGTTCATACTTTCAATGAAAAGTAGATTCAATGTTATCAGAATTGTGCCAGCTGAAGTTACTCGATGTTAGTAGTGAGTGTATTGTGTCTGTATATTTTTTATTGTAAGTTCATAGTTCAACCTTATTACCTTATTTTTTTTACTAATTTACAATTTCTTACAATTATCCATTTCTTCCTGTTTTATCTTCTTTACTAATGATGTAATCCACATGAAATTCAACATGCTGTTGCAATATGTGACATTGAATAAACCATTATTATTTCTCCAAAATAAGATGCCAACATCTTCAAAAGGGTGGTTGAACACCCAGCTGTTAGCTGGTTTGAGTGTGCTGTTGAGGGGGGCGGGGGGGTTCAACAGAAGTAAATTGGCATTTTATTCAAAAATATTATTCTTCTCGGAAACCGCCAGCCAGATGTAGACCAAGCTCGGAATGAGGTAGTGGGACCATGCCCTAAACCTTAAGCTGTGCTCCTTTTGGGCATAAGTTGTGCTCCCCAAAAAGGGGCCCCTCCCTGAATCCCTCATTTTCACCAAAACATCTTCTCCACAACTACCTGAGCAAGCAATACAGACCAAATTTGGTGCAATGAATCAGGAGGGTTTGGTCTCATGGGGTTGTGCTCCCCATTCAGATGCACCCCCTCCCAGGCAAAAATAATATTCCTTTCCTGAATCAATTCTCTGCAGACTACTGTGGTATATGAGAGTACAACTCTCATATAATATCTTTCTAACTGCAGCATTTTTATCTGGGCTATAAAAGACTGAAAAGAGGGGGGGGGGGGTTCACCTCAAATTCAGGTAATATATCATAAAATCTTCTCAGAAGTTCTTCAGGAAACATAAGGACCATACCATTGACTCGCATTGTTCTCCTCATGACCGTACCACTTCCTCCTAATCCCTCATTTTCACCACGCCTGTTAGGGAAATAACCGTCAGTCCCCCACGGGGGTATTTTTATTATTCATTAATATGAATATTATTATTATTATTATCACATCAATCTGTGACCACTCCCCTTCCTTGGTTCCACTTTCCTTTCTCATTCACAGGTGATCAAGTTATCTCCCTCAACAGATTTATCTCCATTATCTGCACTTCTGGTCATAGTTATACTTTACACTAAAATCACTTTGACCCAAGCCTAGCCCATCTCGAGAGAGGAAGGCAAGGTTAATGGAATCCAAAGAATGCTGCCCCATCCTCCTTCCCCAGCACGGATACATAATTTGTTCAAATTTCATTCTCCCATTGCTTTGTGACACAGCATTCACGGTCCATTGGTGAGACAAGGACATGATAAATAGAATTGAAAAACAGATGAAGAACACTACAACGATAACAATTCCAACAATCATGTGCATAAACCAGACTTTTTATCATATGACTTCAAAATGCCATCACAAGGTGTGCTGTACACAGAATGGAATTGTAGACATGACTCAGACATCACTCAAACTGATGCAGGAAACTTTTTTTTTTTAGGATTAATTTTAAAGGAAACAAATACTACCCCATATAAGGTTACCTTTGGTGGGCTTGCTCTTCATGGAGATTAATTTTGTGAGTAGGTAATATATAAACCAGATGTGGAACCAACATAATATCTGACATCATCTTCAGTGTTGAAGCCTCGGTCAACCATTATAATTGCTGATACTGAAGCAATGAGAATCCTCATTGGACTTTTGAAGATCATGTTCAGTATGATTGTAGAATGTGCTATTCATGGTGATGTGCTGTTAAACCACTATTTTTTCTGAAGATAATCTTTCCAGTGTGAGCTACTGTATCTCACAATGTCACAAGAGGTTGGTTCCTTATTTGAATGGTATGCTTTTTGCACAATTGAGAAAAGTGCGGTTTCAACAGGATGGGGCACCGCCACATTTTCCCACAACTATCCGAAACTGCCTGGATGAAATAATACCTTTGAGATGGATAGGACGCCATGGCCCAGTAGAACGGCCCCCATCCATGTCGTCCAGATCTAACTCCACTAGACTTTTCCCTATGGAGACACCTGAAATCCATGGTTCATAGCACGAGACCAAGTAGTATCGCGGAGGTGAAGAAAAACAATTGGAAAGAATGTGCTGATATCAGCCTTTCCTTCTTTAGAAACGTTCAGAGAAGCATACGTGCAAGAATTGTGTGTATGCATGTTTATGGGAATCAATTTGAACATTTACTAAATTAAAAATAAAATGTGTATTCTTTTCTTGTGGGTCTAGACTTCCACATACGAGCAAGTAATTATCCAACAATGTTCTCACATTTCGAAGGATGTGCATAGTCAGGAATATAAGCAATTATAGTTTGTAAATGCATATGTAATAAAATATGCATTGCTAATTTCTCAACAACAGACTGATAAGTATAGCACCTATCTCTGCTCAAAATAACAAGTTGTGGAACTGCTCACAACTGGTTGCAGAAACATCCACATACAACTCTACAAGTGATATAGATGTCTTTAGCCAAGTCACACAACTAATCACTCGGTATCAACATGGCTTAAAATTCAGAACCTCCGTCCATTGACATTGTTGACAGAGGAACAACATATCCAAAGTTGTGACTGGGATGGAATCCAAACTGATGATCAGAGATCAGACTATTGGAAAGGAAGAAAAAAAGATTATGTCAGCTATGGTAATTGATTTCATGACTTTACTTTCAACTGGAAGCAAACTTTCTGGTCTGTGGTTGAGTCGTGAATCTCTTTTTTTACATCCTTCTTGGCAGATGGGAAGTGAAAGAAGATTGAAAAGAACAGGCAGAGGAAAAAGAAGAGCAGCAGCCGAGTGGGATTTCAGAACATAGGCATCGATGCCAACTAAGTCCGTCACCAATGCAGGGCCGAGACTGCACAGAACATTTTGGAACCCCTTCTCAGGCGAGAATGACACGGGGTTTGGTAGCGGTGAGTGTAAAGGTGCGAGAGAGATAGAGAGAGATAGAGAGAGATAGAGAGATAGAGAGATAGAGAGATAGATAGAGAGATAGAGATATAGAGAGAGAGATATAGAGAGAGAGATATAGAGAGAGAGATATAGAGAGAGAGATATAGAGAGAGAGATATAGAGAGATATAGAGAGAGAGAGAGAGATATAGAGAGAGAGAGAGAGAGAGAGAGAGAGAGAGAGAGAGAGAGAGAGAGAGAGAGAGAGAGAGAGAGAGAGATAGAGAGATAGAGAGATAGAGAGATAGAGAGATAGAGAGATAGAGAGATAGAGAGATAGAGAGATAGAGAGATAGAGAGATAGAGAGATAGAGAGATAGAGAGATAGAGAGATAGAGAGATAGAGAGATAGAGAGATAGAGAGATAGAGAGATAGAGAGATAGAGAGATAGAGAGATAGAGAGATAGAGAGATAGAGAGATAGAGAGATAGAGAGATAGAGAGATAGAGAGATAGAGAGATAGAGAGATAGAGAGATAGAGAGATAGAGAGATAGAGAGATAGAGAGATAGAGAGATAGAGAGATAGAGAGATAGAGAGATAGAGAGATAGAGAGATAGAGAGATAGAGAGATAGAGAGATAGAGAGATAGAGAGATAGAGAGATAGAGAGATAGAGAGATAGAGAGATAGAGAGATAGAGAGATAGAGAGATAGAGAGATAGAGAGATAGAGAGATAGAGAGATAGAGAGATAGAGAGATAGAGAGATAGAGAGATAGAGAGATAGAGAGATAGATAGATAGATAGATAGATAGATAGATAGATAGATAGATAGATAGATAGATAGATAGATAGAGAGAGAGAGAGAGAGAGAGAGAGAGAGAGAGAGAGAGAGAGAGAGAGAGAGAGAGAGAGAGAGAGAGAGAGAGAGAGAGAGAGAGAGAGATGGGTTGGGTACACTTGCTTTGGAAGTGAATACCAAGTTGAGATATTCTGCCTTATCATCAGCAGAGTCTGCAGCGAAGTAGTTTGTGGTTAGTGAGGGGTTGGAGGGGATTGGGGAGGTAGGGGGAGGGGGGGTAACAAGGTGCCATGACATATTTGAGAAAGGAGACGGATGACCTGATGCTTTTTTCTGGCTTGCCTGAGAGTGGATACACATATATTGAGGATCTTGTGAAATGACATAAGATTTCCACAGTCAGGAACAACTTACATGTTGAAAAAGCAACCTGTATGATAACAACAGCCTTGCAACATATTTTTGTTCCAGAGCTGAGAAGATTATAACATCGCTGCAAATGAGATGGGATATACAAGGATAGAGATTAAGATGGAAAAGGCTTTTTGTGAAACCTTTCCCAGGCAGAGTTTGAAGACCGTTGTATTCGAGAGAGTTCAGATGGTAATCTTGGCTAATTGGCCTGAGCAAAATGCCAGACGAGCTCCAAATACAGCGAGAGAGATTTAGACTTTTACAATAATATGGTCAGAGGAACCAAGTGAGGCAAAAGAGAGGGACAGGAGTGGTTAGAAGGAAAGGCCATTAGCAGGTTGAGGAGAGACAATGTGCCATTTGCATAGACCAGGATGGGAAATTCACAGATTCGGAAGTTAACCCAAGGACTCATAAAAAGTCGAAGAGGCTGAATGATCATTGTAGAGCCAGCTCCTCATGAACTGGCATGATGACAGTTTAAATTGCCACAGATAAAGAAGAAAGATTTGGGATGAATCATTATGAGGTGGTTCATGTAAAGAGGAAGGTGTATTTTATCATTGTCATCAGGTAAAGGATACAGTACACAGATAAACATAATGTAGTTATCCAGCGAGAGATGTTACAGGGAGTTATTAGAGGTCAATGCAAAGTAAGAGCTATGGGGGATTGATAGGACCACATTTCTGCTCCCCCATCCCCTTCCACATAGCCTCAAGAGCAGGTCAAACGGCTGTTGCTCAAACACTGCACAGGTAAGGCTCACTTTGATAAACCATACATGGCAAGTTGAAGATGCCAAAAAACAGGTTGATACCTAAGTTGTGTGTGCTTTATTTTTTTTGCAAATACCACTTGAAATTCAGCCCTATCAGAAAAATAAACTAAGCAACAGGAACCATGAGGCCGAAAACAATGCATCACGCAAATGGTTCACGAAAGGTGGTAAAAACGCTATTCGACATGTTGACTAATCAGGAATGATAGGGTTCCGAGTAAGACAACATACCTACGTACATACATAACGTACATGCGTAAACATTTCAAGGTTTTGTTGACTTTTTTTTCGTTTCCAATTATCGTCTGACGCGTGACGTCACATTTACTACAAATAGCGTCCCCACAATAAAGAGCAGTGTTGCCTGGTTTATAGAGACCAGGTCTCATAAATGGTGACGAATGCTTTGTGATGATCTTGATAAATCTTGACAATAAAACTTTGAGAAATGTTCGTTCATTCACAAGCATCAAACCGCATCATGGCAATCCCATTTCATTCATGTTTTAGCTCGCCTGTTCGAAGAAGAGAGCTATAGCGATACCCCCGGCGTGAGCGTGAGCGTGAAAATGTTAAATTTTTGGTGCAAGTTATTTCCTTTCTCATGTTTTTATCTACCACACTATTTTTTTTACTGATTACAATGTACAAATACATATATTGCTTTAAAACTATTTGGATCAGACTTCACTGCAATGCTTTATAAAAAATATTATTAGACTCGTCTTTTAAAAATGACAAATGTATAAACAGGCGAGCATTGGGTGGCTTTGAAACTAACTCTCTGGTTTATTACGGACTGAATTTGGAACGGTAATTTGTGGACACCCTGTGTGTGGAAGAAAATAGATCTGAATCGAATCCTACCATTGAAAATACTCGAAAGTACCGATAAATATCACAGTAAGGAGTCAAAGAGCGAATTGGAAAGCGAATAAGCTTACCGATTGATTTGGGGGTGATGACAAATGGTAGACGAGAGGAAGTGATGCGTGCAGATGAGGATTTTAAAGTAATTGGTCAGTTGGGTAAAGCTCATGATGTCACCCAGCCAATCGCGTTGGACGACAGCGGTACCTTGCATATTGGATAGAGATCGCTACAGATCAGTTTGTGTGTGAATCCATACGAGTGGAATGGAAGCTAAACATTGCGTTTTTGAAATTGTTCGTACTTTTCAATCTAAACGGGTTTTAACGAAACTAAAGCAGGTCCACGGGTTTAAAGAAAGAAAACGAGTCGACTCACAAAATATGGGTCACTTGCCATGAAAGAACAGCTGCAAAAACCCAAGCCCAGACAGTGAAGATGTGTGGATGAATCAGCTACATCTCAATAGAAAGAAACTCTTCCATTTCTCTTTTACCTTAATCCTCTAAAATAATACCAAACAGGATGTGATATTACTTTCTTACTACAAACTCTTACATGGTTAAAGGGCATGACATGACAGATGCAAATGTTTGGGTGTACAGTGGCCTGCAAAGGTATTCACCACCTACCAATAATGGCACATTAAGATGAATTACAAATTATGCAGAAACAATTTTTCCAAATGAACTATTTTTCATAACTGAAGAGATCAAACTAAACATTGATAGAGTTGAAGGAGGTTACATGTCAGGAATACCTGTAAAAAAAGAAAACATGGACAAATCAAAATTCACTGGTTGTAAAAGTATTCAGCCCCGTCAGGCAGTATTTGGTGGCAGAACCTTTTACAGCAATGATTGCTCAGTCTCTTTCTTGGTTGGTCTCTACCAGCTTTGTACAGTGAGATTGTGAAATCTTTTCCCATTCCTCACTTGAAAATTGCTCTCGTTCTGCCAAGTTTGATGGGGATTATCGATGGACTGAAATCTTCAAGTCTCACCTTAAATGATCAATTGGGCTCAAGTCAGGAATTTGACTGGGCCACTCAAGAACATTTATTCTCTTATTCAGCCACACCAGTGTGGCTTCAGCTTTGTGCTTCGGATCATTGTCCTGCTGAAATGTGAATCTCCTACCCAGTTTCATTTTCATGGCTCACTTTAGCAGCTTTTCATCAAGGATTCTCCTGTACTTTGCACCGTGCATTGTCCCCTTCAATCCTGACAAGCTTGTCAGTGCCTGCTGATTAAAAGCAGCCCCAGAACATGATGCTGCTACCACAGTGCTCGACAGTAGGGATGGTGTTGACTGGGAGATGTGCAGTGGTACGCTTGCGTCAGACGTAAGACTTTGAATTTAGACCAAACAGTTCAATTTTTGTCGTCTGACCACAAAACTTTTCTCCACATGCCTGTAGAATCATTAAGTGTTTTTTGCAAACTCCATACGAGCTTCGAGTTGTGTCTTTTTCAGTAATAGCTTTCAATTTGCCACTTGTCCATGGAGGCCAGCTTTGTGAGGGGAATGGGATATCGTTGATTGATGAACACTGAACCCTCATCTCAAACATAGAGTCTTGCAGATCTTTCAAAGTCATTGTTGGATTTACAGTGACATCTCAAACCAGTTTCCTGCTTGCCCAGCTGCTGAGTTTGGATGGGCGACCTGATCTGGGTAGATTATGGGTGGTGCGATAAGTCTTCCATGTCTTAACCCTCTAGAGCCCACGAAATGTTCTGGGTGAACAAAAAAAAAAAATAAAATAAAATCGACCCCTGGGGCTCTAGAGGGTTAAGGATGGATTACACTGTATGCAAAGGGATAATGAGTGCCTTTGAAATCTTCTTATAACCCTCTCCTGAACGGTGATTCTCCACCACTTCATGTCTGACTTCTTTAGAAAGCTCCTTGGTCTTCATGTTTGCCTTGTTGGTTGACCAAGTTTGTTGATAAGTGGGGGAGCTTAATTTTTAAGTTAAACCACTGATTACATTCAGGTGAAAATCATTACACTTATTTTGTAACGTTCAAACAAATAATTTGGTCCTGAAGTGATTTTAATTTTTTATTTTTTTATTTTATTGGGAAAAGGGTTTGAATACTTGTACAACTGAGAATCATCTGATTTTCTCTGTTAATCTAACTTATGAACATTTTATCTTTGTCACTTTTGAGTAGTTTGTGAAGACTATATATTAAGTTTGATTTGAAAGCATCATGAAATAAGCTCAGGTGGCATCAAAAGGCAAAAACTTTGGAGGGGGGTGAATACTTGTACAGGCCACTGTAGAGTAACAGAAACGTGATTATCTTTGAACAAACTTGACCAACATTCCACACTGACACATCAATGAATTACTAACCTGATTAAAATACATAAAATGTTGGGTTTTTACTGGAACATGACATCATTAGAGGTCTTGTTCCCCTCTTGCTTGAAGACATGGTCCCATGATAAGTTTATATTTTGTGGTTTATATTGTTGCGGTTCTGTGAAGCCAGCACTCCACCCCCCCCCCACCAAGGCCATGACACCCAACATATAGCAGTCCCAAGACAGTTATTTCATTAGTATTCGTTCAGCTAGCCCTTCCATCACGTCTCGTGGGTATTGTGATGACTTTGTTAGGTATTTAATTACATCTGCTATTCTTTCATCTATTTTACTTTATTTAACACACGACCTCTCCTTCACGCATGCATGCCAGACTAAATCGCATGCATGCCACAGAAATTACATGTACATCTCATTTACACCTCCCACTCATGCACCATAAACACCCCCAGTTTACTTCCCTCCTCCCTTTCCTAAGCGACTGGGAAGCATGGGCCCATCAGCTACACCTCAAGCTGCCTCTGTCTTTCTGTGCTCTCGAATTTCCTCGGGTGTGTGTCTGATGGCACCTGTTATATTAGATTAAAGATAAGATTGAAGAAGTTTATTATCAGTGCAAATTGCTCTGTGTCCTGTCTTGCCTCTTTGTAGATATTTGCATACATTTTTACCAACTTGTGAATAAAGCGTTTTTAACGTTTGTTTAACTGTATAATAAATTTCTTATGCAACAAATGTACCAAGTTCGCTGTCTTTTCTTCCATTGGTCCAGCATGTTCCGCACGTGAAGGCCCGGTCACACCTTGACGTTTTAGCCAATGTATGCCGATTTTTGAATTTTTTTTCTAAAACGCTGGCACACGTTGAATACGTTATGGGTAAGTTTTGATAACATTGAGAGCACGCTGAAAAACACTGCCATACGTCATTGTACGTTGGCTTTAAACGTTGTACTTTTTGGTTGTCCTCAAATTTTTTTCATGCTTGAAATTTCACGACGTATGCCGGCGTATGACTCGCACGTTCCGCTACGCTGGCCACAAGTTGTATGCACGGTCTGCGATCGTTGACAGACGTCAACACATGCTACTTGTAAGTTAATCATAAGTTGAGACACGCCGAGGTAATGTTTAGCGTACCCGAAACTTATTTCTAACCTATGATTAACGTGTTGTTGGCACGTTACACGATCGTTGCCACACGTCGACAGACGTTACTTTTAAGTTACTCATAGGCTGAAAGACGTCGGTATAATGGATCGTCCTTGCGTCAGCGTCCACGGCCACGGCCAGGACACTTATTTGCAGCATTCTTCAAACTTTTCTTCGGCATGACGAGGATGTTCACACTTTGATGTCTAGCTTGGCTATGATTCCAATTGTCCATCGGCAGCGTCTATTTAAAATAGTCGAGTTTGAGCGTTTTAACACGTTCAGAAGAAACGCTTCAAATTTCCAAACCCCAGCGTCAAAAAACAAAGGCGAGTGACAGCAATTTAAATCGTTCATTGTAAACAATGAAAATAGTTGAGTGGTACCGTTTAAAAGTCGTTGAGTGTAAAAAAAATCGAATTGTTGAGCGCAAGCGTCTACTTTCAATAGTGGAGTTTGAGCGATTTAGCACGTTCAATAGAAACGATTAAAATTTCCGAGCACCAGCGTCAAAAAACAAAGGCGAGTGACAGCAATTTAAATCGTTTATTGTAAACAATGAAACTAGCTGAGTGGTACCGTTTAAAAGTCGTTGAGTGTAAAAAAAATCCAATTGTTGAGCGCAAGCGTCTACTTTCAATAGTGGAGATGCAGCCATTTAAATCGTTGAGTTTATCATTTAAATCGTTAAATCGTTAAACGCAAGGACGATCCATCATAACCCACACCCTCCCCCTCACACTCACCTACTACTGCCAACATGAACAAACTACTACTAATACTAATACTAATACTGATACTGTTACGGCTGACATGGACATCGACTCAAAAAGGAACTCGAAAACACTGTTGGTTCCCCTTTTATGAGCAGCATTTTTATATACCAATTCCCAAAACCGCTGGGAACACGTCTTTATATGGCAGTTGTAAGCTAGAAACACGTTAATTTTTTTTTTTTTTGTCGACCAGAAGACGTCATTGGAATACGTCTACATAAGTCGATGTGTCTTGGGACTACATAAAGAATTGGTTCAAAGCACGTCAAACATAAGTCAGAAATAAGTTTCGCGTAAAAAAGACATTACCGCGACGTGTTTCGACTTATGAGTAGCTTATAAGTAGCCTTTATGGACGTGTGTAAGCGTCCACATATCGTGTGTAAAACCTATCCCCATCGCATGCGGAACGTGTGTCATACGCCGAGTACGTCGTAAAATTTTGAACATGTTTAAAATTTCTTGACGTACTCTACTTACTACGACGTATAATAGCGTACTTTAGCGTTGTACTCACGTATACCAAACTTACTCATACCGTATTTGACGTGCCCCAACATTTTGGACACATTTTTCTTAGGTCGGCATACGCTGGCAAGATCGCCAAGGTGTGACCGCGATGTTGACACTTCAATTTCTACGGCAGTTATGATTCGAATCGTTGTGAGTCAGCCTTTTAATAGGCTACGTCACGACATCGTCGGCGATGCATGCAACACGCTATGCCTAAGTTAGACTATCGTTGGGCATCGGTTGTGTCGGCCGACAACAGGTTCAGCATTCATTGGTATAAGTTATCTATAACACAACGAAACGTTCTGTGTCCGTTACCAATGCGTTATACATAAGACCAAGTCGCTATGAATACGTCCGAATCTTTAAAAAAAAACATCAAAAGTTCAACGTAAGCCAGCGTTTTAGAGACATTTTAATACGTTGCCATCGCTGGCTAAAACGTCAAGGTGTGACCGGGCCTTTAGTTTAGCTGGGAAGTTCTGCCCCACTAATTTGCTCTTGTTCGCCAGCACACACCCACTATATCCACTAGGCAGTAATCCGGGTGTGTGCTGACGGCACGAGACCCCTCTTGGTTTGGCCGTCCACGGGTAAGATATCACGTGAAGTTGTGTAAGTCTGTCAGAATTGGCAGTACCAATCGGCGTTCATGGTTGCTCAGTAACCCACTGGTGCGCGGAGTTATCTGTGTTTGGATCCTCAGGATCAGGCGTTCGGGAGGGACCCGAGTGCTTCCCCTCGTGGCGAGCCTTGAACCCCTGATCCGTAACAATTTTGTTGATGACTATAGAGACAGGGTGAAACACAGTACATCTCCAGCTCAAGTTATTATCCTTCAGTGATAACAAAGGTAATTAAACTATTTGCATAATTACCCCACACATGTGAAGCAAAAAGCAGGGTTAATCAATGGGTCCAATTCTGTCTGTGTTGACAAATGTCAGTTTATGATCGAGGAACAACTTGATTTCAATTGAATGTTATATTTTGAACATTTATCAGAAAATGAACCTGCAGTTTAACAGTACTTTGGTTCTGAATTAGTATGTGTGCAGATGTGCAGGATATCTGAATCACACATGCGCAGAGAGGAGCGAGATAATTTTTTTTACTCTGTCTGCCTGTCTGGTAGTCAAACAAAAATTTTAAATCTTTCCAAACAGGAAACCTGTTTTTAAAGATGTCATAAAGGACACAAACAGGCACGAATAACTAATGAAACGTGAGAGGGTAATGTAACACACTGGATAAAACGGTGGGAAACTTCCAAATAATTTTTCTACAACCTTTAAAATCTTTATTTTATTTCGATTGAATTAGATACTTAAACACTGTAAAATACAAATCGTCTTTTAACACTTTCAAAACCCCTCCGTTTAGCAGTATTTGGACAAAATATTACGGCATTTTACATCATCATGACGAATCTAATTTTCTGCTCACAGACCCCACCAATTTACTCGTTTCTCAAGACAGTGTGGGGTAAGGTATTCTATGAACTCTAGTTACCTGCACCACCAAAGGTGGAAGGAGATTACGTTTTCACCCTGTCTGTATGTTTGTTTGTTTGTTTGTTTGTCTATTTGTGTGCTCAAAAAGTTGTGGATGGATTTGGATGAAATTTTGTGGTCAGGTTGGGTGTGTGACAAGGGCGAACTGATTCGATTTTGGTGAAGATCCGGATCCAGATCCGACAACTACAATTTTTAAAGCAATTCTTCACCATTGAGAGATAGGGCCAAAAACTATACAGAGCACGATGTCTCAAAAAGTTGTGGATGGATTCGGATGAAACTTTGTGTACAGGTTGTGTGTGTGACGAATCGATTCGATTTTGGTGAATTTTTTAAATAAAAATATGGGAATTAAATTTTTTTTTTAAAGTGATTCTTCACCATTGAGAGATTGGCCCATAAACGATGTATAGCATGATATTTCAATAATGCATCAGAGCTGATATGTTCTCGTGGATCAGGCATTGCATGGCAGAAGTATGCGCTCTCACGAGTGCCCTTCTTGTTATTAGTCATTAGATGATAAGCAACTGATACCTACTGGTTGCTCCACTTCCATACCAACTGGTTCAATTCTGAAGATGCAGTGTTCTGGACCCGTCCTCACTAGCTCCACAATCGCTCCATGTTTGATGTTTGACATGGCCCATAAACGATGACATGTTTGAGACACCCTTTTTATATAAAATGTCGAGGCTCTCGGAAGAGAGTTTCAAACAAACATTGGAAAAAAAACATGCTGGGCAGACCTCTCTACGTGTATATGGTCTTGTCCCTGCCCTTTAAGTAGAAGTAAATCTGAAAAAAAATTCAATGGCCCGATAGCTGCAAAAACCCAAGTCGAGACAGTGAAGATGTGTTCATGAATCTACTACCATTCAAGAGAAAGAAGCTCTTCCATTTCTCTTTTGTTTTTAACTGCCTGTGGAACCAACTTCCACGTTCTCTTCAATCTCATCCTTTCATTCATGTACTGTATTCAAGGCAGCTGTTCATCACCATGTCGGATGTTGTTTATATTGAAATTCCAAAACCATGATCTGTCATGTGGCAGGGTAATCCCCGAGGCATGGGCAAGCTGGGCAGTTGCGCAGGGGGCCTCCACAACCAGGAGGCCTCCCCATATTTCATGAAAAAAAAATTGTAAGTAAAAATGTATTTGTGAGTGCCTGAATGGTAGTTAGTGGAACAGATACAAGATATTCATCTTATCTCATTGTCTATTTTATACAGAAGTTCAGATTCTTTGTTCTTGAAAAAAAATATACTTTGAGGATGACTGCAAATATGTCTTGTCACCTTTTTAGTATTCCAAGGTAGGGTGGGCCTCCACTACTGAAGTCTGCCCAGGGGCCACCAAATGTCTAAATCCGGCCCTGGGCTGGAGGGCAGCTGTCTACCCCCTTGTGATGGCCTTACGTGTACCTGACTAGTTTGTGCATGATATCCATTCCCCATTCAAAAACATTCTTTTCTATCCCCATTAACCCTACCCAAGCCTACATCCTTCCAAATTTCCAATTTTTCCTTTTTGAGTGTTTGCTTCTGCAGCCATATTGTGCACCCCGTGTGCCCCCCCCTCTCCCGGTCCTCATCAGGGACGAAGTGTACAAACGTCTTAAAACGAGATCAGGACACCTTATTAATTACTTATTATCCAGGTAAAGTCAATTACAGGAACTCAATTAAAGTTTAAAGGTGTAAATAAAAAAAGACACAATAAATCACACACATTCCAGCGGTCGACAGAACACACCTTATCAAACAGGTGACCCAATCGATAAGTGCAGTCCGGTGACCGAAGACTCGAGAGTTGGACCGCAACTGCTGGGAAATATAACATTGCCGTTTCCGTTCCAGGTGGAATACGTCATCATTACACGAGCACGAGCACGTGCACGTGCGCGTGCTCCGCCCCTCCCCCTCACCTGAGTTATTTTATTCATTTTTACCGCGAAAAGTATGCGCGTTCAAACGCCTTGGTTTCAACAAGCTGTTTTTGTTTTTTTTTACTTTTAAATGTGAGCAGAAATCTTTGTTTCTTTTAAAAAGTTGCGACTCCAACAAGACACTTCCGAGTGAGCGAATTTATCTTTGGAGCTAATTGAGGGGAAAACAGGTTATTCACCCATGGCAGACTTAATTAATTAATTAATTATCTAAGCACTACCTCGCAGACCCCCCCTCCCCCAATCCCCCACCATTTCTCTCTGTTGTAACTTTTAAAAATAACTTTCCTTCATGAAGATCCGAAATTAGAACAACAACGATCACATGAACAAAGCAAAATCACAGCAGCCTTTGAGTTCACAGTATGTTTGGAGAAATAAATAAATAAAGTATTAAATCTATTAAATTATTATTATAATTTTATACGTTGAAGTTCGTGCCTGTCCGCTCGTCGGCAGCTGCTGCTTTCGGTGCTGCTTTTGCTTTTCTAGCCTGGGTTCGAATCCCAACCGAACTTCCAACCGTCATGCCGGTGTTTACACATTGGGTGATTCATCAATGTGGGTGTCGTCCCTCGGATGAACGTTAAGCTGGGTGTCCTTCCCGCCTGCCAGCATCAGTTGGTGAACATTAAAGATCACACGGTGTCCGCGAACAGTCGGCAAGCTTTTCCCGGCACCCTGGGCAAATGATAAATTCCTGTCCCAACATTAGTCGAACGTCAGGCTTGGCCAGCCGATTCGTGAAAGACTTGAGCGACACTCCCTCCCCCCCCCCCCTCAGATAACCCCGCAAGAACGTGATCTTTCACCGGCCATGACTCTTCAGTCGTGTAATGATGAGGAGGTGAGGACGAGCCGACGAGGGTTTCTGCGAAACTGTTTTAAAAGAAGAAAATTACGGGAGAAGCTCGGACCCCTCAACGGACCCTGGGGCAGCGACCCTGTAGTGATGGATGTTAACCTGTGGTTGGGGAAATGATGTGGGCGGCATGGATTGGGGTTTTGAAGCACCTGGAGTCCTTAAGGAGGCAAGGGAATTTCCGTAATGATGGCACTTTAAACTGAAAGGGGTCAGCGAAGTTTGCAGTGGAAATTTAAGTGGGAATCCAGGACTTTTTGAAGCTACAGGAGAGTGGAGATCCTGTTGATGGGGGAACTGCTTCTCATGGCGTGGTCGCTGTGGATAGGTAGGCAGCAAGGGGTGGTGAAAGGAGGGGAATAGTTAAACGTATTACATACCAACACCAAGAGTTTAAATAATAAGATGGAAGAGCTTGAGGCCAAAGTGCAAGTACCAAAGTACTAACCCCCCTCCCCCCAGCCCCTGCAAAAACCCCCCACAAAAAGAGAACCCATACCAGTCAGGTGGCTTACCACCATAAAATAATGAAAATAAAATAATGAAATCATTACAAGAGTGACAAAAGTACAAAAAAATTTTGACGAGTAGCTCTCTCTTCATCGAGTGCAGCCTGTGGCTGCTGGTTGCATCATCGGTTGGGACGCAGCTCTGCCACTGATGCAGTGTCGTCCTTACCAGTACACTGGTACTCATTTTGCCAACCTCGGAAGGATGACATGCTGAGTCAACCTCCTGGTGTATTTTAATTCAGTGGCCAACAGGGCTTGAATTCAGGACCCTAGGATCCCAAGCCGCCACCGCAACCACAAATCCAACACCAGGCTTTATGAGGAGCTATGGATATAAGTATGGAAAAAAAAATCCCATTCTCCAAAAAATCAGTCCATATTAAGGGTATTGACCGACCAATATACTTGCAAGTCTTCTATTTTGCAAGTAACAAACAAACAGAATAATGCACGTGACCAACCAATAAACAGCATTTGAAAAATCTTCGATTTTTGCAAATAACAAGCAAACACACTGACAGACAGACAAACAAACAAGTAGACAAGCCGGTAGGCGACGAGGGATTCGCAAGGATCGAAGCGCTGGATACTATGCTTTTCATTCTGACCGATCCACCTACGAAGATTCATTGCCAAGACGTATTGGTTCACATACAATTGTTCCTCTGCCTGGCAAGATTTTTCCTATTGCGTATTTTGCCAACTGGCACTCCTCATAAAAAAATGACGTTAAATAGACACCCTATATTTGAAGGACGACCATTTGAAAAATAATCAGTTTGCTGGTTTGTGCTGTGGAGCCTTGCGTTGCAGACAGACACACACACACACACACGAAAAACCCGATAAACTTCTCTCAATGCTCTTGTTTGACCACACCTCCTGAGCCACACAATATTTTTCATAAGCCACGCCCACTTTCCATAAGCCACGCCCACTTTCCTACGCCACTCCCACTTTTCATCAACCACGTCCACTTTCCCGAAGCTCTGCCCACTTTCCTAAGCCCCTCATAAAAAATGATGGTAAATAGACACCCGATTTTTGAAGGACTACCATTTGAAAAATAAAACCTCAATCCAAAAATCGGCTCGAGTAAAATTTTCTAAATATCTCGAAGTGTTTAATTCCGAAGTCTCATTTCTTTATATTCAAAACTGAAGGACAAGTATTGAAAATACTGTACACGGTTTTTTGGCCGCTGCACAGCAACGGGAAATTAAAACGCGCACATTCCTAGCACATATTGCACATGTTGGCAAAGTTTCATCGAAATCGGTTCGCTGGTTCGTGCTGTGGAGCTTCGCATTGCAGACACACATACACACACACACACACACACACACACACACACACACACACACACACAAACACACACACACACACACACACACACACACACACACACGGGAAAACCCGAAAATAAGGGATATCTAGCATATATAGCGAATCCAACAGACATGGGTGAAAACATAACCTTTGGTGGGCAGAGGTAACAATGATGTCAGAATGGATCCTGCATAGGTACTTTGCTACCATCTTTACATTATTTGCATCCTTTTGCCTCTTTAATGTTTTTTTCCTTGTATACATAAGCTACAATGGTCATTCTCACGTGTATGTCAAAAATCCCCTTAACCCCACCAACGTTGGTTTGTTTAGCCCTGAATCTGAATTATGAATTATTAATCTGAATTATTAATCTGAATTATGGATATTTCATATAGTGCAAAGTACTCAAATTCAAATCACACATACTGTATGTATTTGCCCATTATTTACCAATGTATTTGTAATCCATGTCAAAGTACATTGATGTGATGTCTACTCATATGTCTTTGTCCTGCAGATTATTTTTGTGCAAATTTCACTGTTTAAATCATTCATTAAAATAAAATCCTCCCATACCCTAGGGTTGGGTAAATGTGATTGAAATTTTGTGCATAGCATTTTCTATGGCTGTTTTCAATGCTGAATCCGAATCCGGTCGATTTTTTTTTTTTACCCCCGATGACCTTTGACCCCCGGAACCTTAATTTATTCAAAATGGCGGCCAAAATTGACCCTTTTCATGTTTTCCTTCTCTAATGTGACGAATAAGGCTTGTAATATATCATTTCATATGTTTTTCAGGTCAAGAAATATGCTAATCACATTTTCAAATTGATTGGATGTTGTATAGTACCGAAATCAAGTAATTTAGGAAAAAGGAAGACTTGAAGAAAAAGAAAAATACTAGGCTATTGAATGTGATACAAACTTGCAAAAAACACAAAGGACCTCTGACCCCAGACAGTCTATATTCACTGAGTACACTATCGGAGAAAGAACATCTTGCGGAAGTGACATATTTACGCTTAACTGTAGCCCCAGACATACGCCAACAAAGACGTGTGAAGGATGGAGCAGGGAAATTCCGCACTCAAAAATTCAGTTTGACCGAACTACACAACTCAGTGCTGGATTAACCATTAGGCAGACAAGGCATGTGCCTTAGGGCCAGCCAAAAATTATTTTCACATTAAATATTTGTCTTTTTTTGTATTTAATATTTTGTTCTTGAATCAGTTCATCTTTTGTCTGGGGTCCATTTCCATGAGCCCGAGATCTAATTTAAAATTTTCAGGCCATTCTCTAAAATTTCGAAATGTGCCTTCAGGCCAGCCGAGGCTTAATCCGGCACTGACACAACTCTCTAAAGAACGCTATCAAACCCGATGAATCCGTGCAGGATAATGTTAATGAACTTTTGTTGGCGGCACCGGTGTGATCTCGGTCTTATGTTGATCTGAGAATGACAAAAACAGTTCAATTTTAGCAAAATATTGTTCGGTTTTCAAAAATTGTGTTTTAAAAAAATCATCAAATCGTTGCATAAGTGTCATTTTCGTATTCCCTCATCGGAAAAACCTATAAATTGATATATTACAAGCCTTATTTTCTCTCAGTTGGTCAGAAATTAATTAAAAATATATCATTTTTTGGTCGCCATTTTGAATAAATTAAAGTTCCGGGGGTCAAAAGTCATCAGAGGTTAAAAAAAAATTCCAACGTTCTCAGATTCAGCATTGAAAATGGCCTTAAAAAATGTTCTGTGAAGACACTTAACCGAAAAAAAAACACTTCACTATTTACCCAACTCTACTCATACGTATGTGGGCAATCAGCACAACTCCAACCACAATTGTTTTATGATTTTTAGATTAAAAGTTGACTTTTTACCTCAGAATTTATTCCGATCTTCCTTCTCCGACTTCCTTTGTGAGTGCGTTGGTGCCTGTCTCTTGTTTTGTACGTGTCTGCACGCCATGCGAGTGTAGTTAACGGCAGTTTATTTCACGGAATGGTCGATGGCTCTTCAACTATTTTCCTTATAAATCCTAAGATTAAGTTAACGATACAAAAATTTCGTGGCAGTAATTTTGTCCACATATCGGACTTGGTGAAGCGGATTTTGAGATATGCTGTTTTCAGTGAAAGAAAGGAAGCAGATCGTTCGCGCCCTCCTCGGGTTTTCTTCTGGCGCCATTTTCTGTTTTGTGGTGAAGTTGAACGTGGCCCGTTTTTCTTGCTTCTTTTAAACGCTTTATCGCGAATTCAAATAGAAATGGCAGAATACATTCGCGTTGCGGACGATGAGAACGAAGAGCCGATGGAGATCCCCTCTGAAGAAGACGGCACGGTGCTTTTGTCAACCGTCACGGCCCAGTTTCCTGGCGCCTGCGGCCTAAAGTACCGAAATCCGGACACGCAGACCATGCGCGGAGTACGTCTTGTGGAGGGAGTTCTACACCCGCCCGAACCCGGCTGGGGAAACATCATGTACATTGTCAGTTACCCCAAAGGTGTGTTTCAGTTTGTAGGTCGCTTCACTTACACAAATGGCGATGGATGTATGTATTTGGTATCGTTTTCGGAATGTCACAAAAAAAGGTTTTTTTTTTTTTAAATCAATTCCATTATCATCTTTTATACACGAACAGTACCTACAGAAAGTGTCCACCTCCGTTCAAAATTGGTTAGTGGGCGCCAGCAGTGACCACTATTTTCGTTGTGTCTGTCTGTTTGTGACTCTCCAGAGCATAGCTCCGTGACGTTTGACGCGATCTTTATGAAACTTGGACACAAGATAGAAATCGATGGTGTAGTCGTCTTTTTTGTATGAGGGGGCGTCCCACGCCCCTTGTGGGCGGAGCTACGCTCACTTAAACTTTTTATTTCTTTTTATTTTTTTTTCTTGACTTTTTTTTTTCCTCTCAGTTTCATTTCCTAGAAGCTGTGCGTAATGTCCATAAGTACAACATATAAAAAAATCCCATTTGATTTGGTCAATTTTGACGGAAGTGATAGGTTTTTACGGTAAGGCTTCCTCAAAAGCTTCCACTAACTCAATTGTACCTATCGTGGCATTGTTCAATAATGTCCGCGAACCATCGTCGCCTCCCGGCTTGTGTTCACCTTTTGTTGCCTTGTATCCTGGAATTAAATTTCATTAAATCACACTCCCCCCCCCCTCTTTATTTACACATCGTAACCCACGACTTCCAAATGAAAAATAAATTGTACAAATTTTCAGAAAATTAATTAAAAATGCAAAACTCGAACATCTTTGTTGGATAAGCGTCCACCACCATTATAGCAAAAGTAAATTTGTTCAGGTGGAACCGTTCACCTTCAAAACCGCACCAAGTTAATTGGCCTCCACCTACCTGCATTACATTGTAGTGATTCTGATTCCCTCTGCTACCGAAGGTGAAAGAGGTCATGTTTTCACCCCTTTATCTCTGTCTGTGTGCAGGATATCTCAAAAAGTTGCAGACGCGTTCAGATAAAATTTTGTAGACAGGTTGGGTGTGTGACAAGGACGAAGTGATGAGATTTTAGTGAAGATCCGGATCCGGCTACTAGAGTTTTTGTAAGTTTATTCCACACCATTGAGAGATCGGGCCAAAAACGATACGGTATTGTATAGCATTATATTTGAAAAATGTATTGGCCCGGATATGTTCTTGTGGATCAGGTGTGGCAAAGGTATGCGCGCTACTGAGTGCATGACTTAAAGATTGCTGTCCGTCAACGCTCCCCACACAACTTGACTGAGCTTGAACAGTTTTGTGCGGAGGAATGGGCAAATAATGCCCAATCAAGGTATGCAAATTTGGTGAAGACCTATCCCAACAGACTCACAGCTGAAATTTCTGTCAAAGGTGCTTCCACCAAGTGTTAACCTGGGGGGGGTGGTGAGTGAGGGTAGTGGACACTTATCCAACCAAGATATTCTAGTTTTGTAATTAGGGCTTCAAGCATGGCTGAAGCCCTATTGAATTCGTTAGTATTATTATTAGGGCTTCAAGCATGGCTGAAGCTCTATTGAAATCGTTCGTATTATTATTATTAAAGGCGTTTTTATGTTCTACTGACCGATTTTGTGGCAGATCTGGAGGGAAAACTGTCGGATGAAATTCAACGAAACTTAACAGGATAATTACTCACCACCTGAAGTTTATACTATGAAACATTTGATGACGTAGGTCACGTGGTATGGCGACCATATTGGATTTTATCCAAAACCTAAAAACATCTTCTCCAGAAGGGATAATCTGACAGCCTCAATCTTTTGCACACATTTGCTAAGTTGCATGGGAATGTAAAGTTGTTAATTTGGTTGAAATCGTTATTTAATTTATATGATTTAAAATGATGCCGATTCGCCTCATTAAATATGCAAAATATGCAAATGAGAGTTGAAAAAATTTAATGACAGATTTAGATAGCACATAAACAGGGGACTCCCAATATATTTATACGATGTCTGTATTTGACCCCAGTGAGCCCCCAGAGCTCCCCAAAGTTGAAAATGACCAATTTTTGAAATGTCATAAAATGAAAACAACGCTTGGATGAAATTCAATGAAACTTATCCATTTTATAACTCTCCAGCTGAAGATTATACTTTGAAAATTTTGATGACGTTGGTCACGTGGTATGGCGGCCATGTTGGATTTTCTCCAAAATCTAAAAACATCTTCTTCTCCAGAAGGGATAATCTGACAGCCTCGATCTTTTGCACACATTTGCTAAGTTCCATGTTAATGTTAATTTGGTTGAAATCGTTATTTAATTTATATGATTTTAAATGATGCCAATTCGCCTCATTAAATATGCCAAATATGCAAATGAGAGTTGAAAAAGTTTAATGACACATTCTGATAGGCCTTGAAGAGGGGACTCCAAATATGTTTACACTATGTCTGTATTTTACCCCAGTGAGGCCCCAGAGCCCCCCAAAGTTGAAAATCACCCATTTTTGACATGTCGTAAAATGAAAACCAAGAAAGATAGACAAAAAGTGACCACAAATTCTGGAAGATATTTTAACGTTCTACAAGTTCGCCATTTACATTAATATGCAAATGTGGAGTTATTGGACTTTTTTGGGGACTTGAAAATTTGTCCAGCCTCGATTTGTCCAATGTGAAGTTTCTTTCTCTATCATGTATTGCAATGGGCTTTTCAATCTTTCATTGATATAACATGAGGGACCCCGTAGCTGGGCCCCATTGCAGACTTGAACTAACTTTCTAACTCTGAAAACCCATATCATGTGACAGGGTGATAGTGTTGAAATTTGTTAAAATGGAGGCACGCCTTGAAGCCCGGGATTACTGGTTTACCAGTTTTAATTTAATTTATTTTCTGAAATTTTTAACCTTCGCCATCGAAGATGGACGGAGGTTACTGTTTTCACCCCTGTCTTTGTTTGTTTGTGAACAGTATTACGGAAAAACTCCTGTACGGATTTCGACGAAACTTGGTGGGGGGATTAGGTATGGTCCAAGGATCATGCCATTAGATTTTGGACTTGGTCCAAAGTCCAATATGGTCGCTATGGTGGCCATTTTGAAAAAATATTTGAATTTTTGTTTTTGCATTTCTACATGTTTTAAGTGATTTCCAACCAAAAATAAATAAATTTGTTAGAGAAAAAAAAACAAAATTTTCCACCTTTTTTCAAAAAATTTTCGATTTTATTTTTTTGGCATTTCTACATGCGTGTCGATCTAGTTTAGTTTATTCAATCGTGGTTCAGTAGAGTCTGATCCGTTTTGACCTACAATGAATAGGATATCAGGTTCACTTGAGTGACCCAGCAGTATTGGCGGCGGAGGTTTTGCACTCTACCGAGTGCTCCCCCTCTAGTTAGAATTTGTTCTTCACTTGGAAGTTGTGGATTACAATGTGTAAATAGAGGTGGAAAGAGTCTTATTTAATTCCAGGCTATAAGGTAAGAAAAGGTGAAAATTTTGCAATGGTGTGTAGACTTTCTATAGTTAATGTAGATGCAAGGAACTGATACCAGTGGAGGCCATTTGGCCGATCATGACGACGCTGTGTCATCGCCACATGAGTCTATATCAATTATCTGCTTGATCTCACTGGAAGGGGGAGGCATTTGAAGGGGGGTTGGGACGCACACAATCATTTTTATTTTGTTTGGGGAGAGCGGTTCTGGGTGTATGAAGACAGTTGTGTGGTGAGAAAAGAACAAATACCGACAGCACACTCGCCTCTTTATGAGACCCCTCTCCCAACCATCGCATTCACTACACATGTCATCCATCCATCCCAAAACTACCTGCCAGTCATACCAATATCAATGTACCCTTCTATCCACAATGATTCTCGGGACCTAATTCAAGTTTAATCCAATTTGACATTTATGCCTCCACGACCTTTCCAGGGAGAGCATTATATATGCATGAACTACTTCCTGAATGAAAGACCCCTACCTTATTTACCAGCGTTACTATCATCTCTACTCCAAGACTGTGAACTCCAAGACTGTGAACTCCAAGACTTTACTCCTGTCACTGTTGTCTATTTTACTGAGAAAGTCTGAAACATTCACCTCAGTGTTCAAATACAGCACGTGGTTAGCCTCAGTTGTTCCACTGGTGTGGCGATTCTCCTAATGCTGGTGGATGGGGTACCCAGTTTCACGTATATCCAAGGGATGGCACACAATTTGCGATCTAGCTCTGCCTGCGAAACACCAGGACAGTTTATGGCTCGGTCGGGATTTGAACCCAGACTATACAGCTCAGAAGCAAGTGTGCATACATCTGGTCCCTCGTGTGCACTGATTATAGCGGTCCTTTGAAAAATTACATTTGTGGTAACTGTTTCATCAGTTGCTTAAACTAAAATGGTCCCCTTAATGGGAATTCTTATTGTGAGCTCTTTTCACTTAGTAAGCACATAATGCAATAATGAATGGTCTTACCAGTGCTAACACTGTCTTGCCTTATGGCTTGCTGCCTGGTTATCAGCTCACTTCCATGGACCTGTGTAAAGCCAGCGATTTCCCGCGATCGTGGAAAACAGCCGGAATTCACGTGATCGGTGACTGAGGAAAAAAAAAAAGTGAACATTAAACGAGGCCATCAAAAACTCCACCGACTTGATTCTCATAGAATAAATAGGAAAAGTAGTAAATAAAAAACAATAAACCACAATTAGATGCACAGCCATCTATACCCAGAGCTCAAGTGTGAGAATAGCCAATGCTCCGCTCCCGTCGATTCCAGCTGCTCTGGATGTCACTGTGAATCTAAATCTCTATATCTATTTCTGTTACTAAATACTGAATAGAATTTCTTCGAACAATCTGGAGAGCCCAATCAATGGAGAGTTCGGCAAAGCAGCCGCTTCCAGAAAAATGACGCAAACAGCCGCCACAAGCTGCATACGAAACAACATGCTTGAAGATAATCTCTAGAACCGCTGAACCAATCGATCTGAAATGTTGTGTAAATCCTCAGTGGACCGGCGCACTCAGTTTTTGTGAAGAAGTATATCTGAAGGACTATGGCAAACATGGGCCAATCAAATTTGACCTTTTCTTTTAATACATGTGGGAAGTTGATGGCTGAGCAAGAGAGATGCAGTATATATAGATTATAACCTCTAGTGTTAGAGTTGGCTACCTGAAATAGTCAGGTCGCTGCCAACTATGGTGCTGGCCAACGATGGCAGTCGTGACAATTCTCTTCATAAAAAACCACAGACATCATACAAGTGTGCAATTATCCTCCTGAATACATTGTATTGTTTGTGTTTTACCTCTATACACTCCTGAACCCCCAGATGGAATGAGTCAAAATCTGGTGTTTTTTTACTCAAGCTGTGGAGGGGAATATTTCAGAGGGGAAATTTAGTTTATTTTATTTTTTAGTTTTGTGGATTCAATCTGGGTGAAGGACCCCAATTTTCTTCATAGATGTGTATCGTATAGCTCCACCTGGTAGAAGTAGCTATTACAAGTTATTCTAAAATACACCATCATCTATCTATAATTCCAGGTGTGTGTGTGTGTGTGTGTGTGTGTGTGTGTGTGTGTGTGTGTGTGTGTGTGTGTGTGTGTGTGTGTGTGTGTGTGTGTGTGTGTGTGTGTGTGTGTGTGTGTGTGTGTGTGTGTGTGTGTGTTGTGTGTGTGTTGTGTTTGTGTGTTTGTGTGTTTGTGTGTTTGTGTGTTTGTGTGTTTGTGTGTTTGTGTGTTTGTGTGTTTGTGTGTTTGTGTGTTTGTGTGTTTGTGTGTTTGTGTGTTTGTGTGTTTGTGTGTTTGTGTGTTTGTGTGTTTGTGTGTGTGTGTGTGTGTGTGTGTGTGTGTGTGTGTGTGTGCGCGCGCGTGTCTGACCGACCGCTGTTTCTCGACAACCGCTGGTCCGATCTAATTGAAACTTGCCAGATATATTGCTGGAGACCTGAGGATGTGCCTTTTCAAGGTTTGATATTAATCGGACAAGTGCTTCCCAAGTTATGGCCATTTATTTACCAAACCAATGGCAAGACACGTTGTTGCGTGGGCGTGGCCGATGGGGAAGGGAAGCTCAGCCGCGTTCCCCATTACGGGTTACAACGTACGGGCTTCCGGAGAGTGATGACTTCGTGTATTCTAATAATTTCTCGATTTCTTATGCGCATTTATAGATAAACACAATGCCCCAAGTTATGATCGTTTTCATATTAGACGGTGCATAAATTTCGGTAACATCAGAGTATTGGTATGCTCCGAACCAGGAAGTAATTTTTTTTTCTCTCTCTTCTCTTCTCTTTTTGTTTTTCCTTGCCACGACATTGCGAAAAGGTAAAATACGTTGGCGCTAATTGAATGATTGGGTATTAAAACTAAATTGCGAATAATCGTAGCTGCGAATAATATGCTAAGTTCCGGGCCACGCACGTATGGGCATGCCAGAGCGAAGAAACGGCCTGTGTGGTTGTTGTTTGTTGCTCGCGGTTTGAGTATTTATTTATTAATTTTTTTTTTAACGGGCACGTACTAGTAATTATAAAGGTGGGGTTTTAACCCGTCCACAAGGACGGGTTCTATGCTAATGCTATGAACTTGCATCTCATGGTTCCATGAACTCAAGTTGTTACTGTTTGGAGGCCTTGAGAGTTAGTAGCAACTAGTTTCAATTTGCTACTTACAGAGTCTTGCTGATTCTTTTGAAGAATGTCAACATATGCCTGTTTGATTGTAAATACACTTGCGATTTCCAATTGAATGTATGTGATATGTATGAATATATTTGTTGCTTTTGGACAGACAACAAACGCAAGATGGACGAATCTGACATCTCAAATGTGATAAAGATAAAGCGCTCGGTGCAGAAGACGTCTGATCTCATTGTGTTGGGGCTGCCATGGAAAGCCACAGAGCAGGACTTGCGTGACTATTTTGGTGCTTATGGGGAAGTTCTCATGGTTCAGGTACATTTCAGGCTTTATCATTTACTTCAACTCATTTTACTTCTCATGCTTGTAATAATTTACTTTGAATCATAGTTTGGAACTTTAAAGTCATTGAATGTTTTGTAACATGAGTAGAAGCACCAATCTGAGACATTAAATGCTTGCAGGTGAAGAGAGATGTAAAAACTGGCAATTCTAAGGGCTTTGGTTTTGTCCGATTTGGTGACTACGAGTCCCAAATGAAAGCCCTGTCTCAGCGGCATATGATAGATGGTCGGTGGTGTGACTGCAAACTTCCTAATTCCAGGGTGAGCCAACAATAACACCTTCCAACACTTTTTTTCTCTGAGCTTTGCACCCTTCCTCTTTTATTGAGCCTCACATCCATGTTTGTGTTTTTTTTTGTTGTTTTTTTAAGTCTTGCATCCGTCCGTTAATTTTTGAGCCTTGCGCCTGTCATCTAATTTTGAGCCTTGCGCCCTTCCTCTAATTTTGAGCCTTGCGCCCTTCACCGAATTTTGAGCCTTGCGCCCTTCACCGAATTTTGAGCCTTGCGCCCTTCGCCTAATTTTGAGCCTTGCGCCCTTCGCCTAATTTTGAGCCTTGCACCCTTCGCCTGATTTTGAGCCTTGCGCCCTTCGCCTAATTTTGAGCCTTGCACCCTTCACCTAATTTTGAGCCTTGCGCCCATCAACTAATTTTGGGCCTTGTGGCCGTCTTTGTACCCCGAGCCGAGCGCTCCCGGCCTCGTACCCCGAGCCGAGCGCTCCCGGCCTCGTACCCCGAGCGGAGCGCGCCCGTCCTGGGACCCCGAGGCGAGCGCGCCCGTCCTGGGACCCCGAGGCGAGCGCGCCCGTCCTGGGACCCCGAGGCGAGCGCGCCCGGCCTCGGACCCCAACCCACTTGCGCCCCGCGTTCGGTCCTCCCCGCCCCCCTTGCGCCCCGCGTTCGGTCCTCCCCGCCCCCCTTGCGCCCCGCGTTCGGTCCTCCCCGCCCCCCCTGCGCCCCGCGTTCGGTCCTCCCCGCCCCCCCTGCGCCCCGCGTTCGGTCCTCCCCGCCCCCTTGCGCCCCGCGTTCGGTCCTCCCCGCCCCCTTGCGCCCGCGTTCGGTCCTCCCCGCCCCCTTGCGCCCGCGTTCGGTCCTCCCCGCCCCCTTGCGCCCCGCGTTCGGTCCTCCCCCGCCCCTTGCGCCTCGTGTTCGGTCTGCCCCCGCCCCCTTGTGCTCCGCATTCGGTCCGCCCCCCGCCCCCTTGCGCCCTGGCCACCCTCCTTTGCCAATGCGTTTCCACCCTTTTGAGCCCTGCTCTTTCCTTTCCAACCCCTTTCAAACTTCCCTCCTTGCTTGAGAATAACTTGTCTTTTATTATTTCTCTTAATTTTCTCTCAACTTCCCCTCCATTTCTGAATCTAACTTTTTACCATCTGTCATGATGCGTTTTGCTGTTTTCTCTGTCTTGCTGTATTGATCTTGAACCAGCATTTGAAGGTTTTCAAGTAAGCAAGTGGATGGCAGTTGTGCACCTTGAGGACTTTTGTAGATCGGGAGGGGATCTCTCACCCCATACTCTTGGAACATTGGGAGGGGAAAATATACAAGTACAAGCCCAGTGCAGTCATTGTTTGTGATGTGGGCCAAATTGTTGATTTGGTTTGGGGTGGGGGGGTATGGGGCGTCGGTGGGACGGTTTAATCTCTCAGTTAAATTCCCATTTTGCTGTCTTTTAATTTTGGTCCCTCCGTCTTTTCTATTTTACGTAGCTTCCTGAATATGACTAACTTGGCTTTCTGATGTTAGAACTAGACAATTTCTTTTTCTTTTGGTTAAGCTTAAACCAACACCATAATACATCAAGATGATCAAAATATAATTTGGAACATTTGCCGTATTTTCATTTTGTCTTAAATTGCAGCACATTTTGTGTGGAATTCTTAATGGTATTTAAACCCTGGTGTTCGCTTAACTGTTAAGGTGGTGGACTTAAGATCCTCGGGTGTTGAGTTCAAGCCCCTGTCTTTTCGTTGAAATAGCACCAGGTGGGTTGACTCAGCCTGTCATCCTTCCGGGGTCGGCAAAATGAGTACCAGCTTAGGGGAACGGAGCACTGTGCATCAGCGGCACAGCTGCGCCCCCAGAAAATGATGGAGCCAAGCAGCCATAGGCTGCGTACAAATAAATAAAAATAAATGGTATTCAAATCGAAAATTCCCATTTTTTTGGGGTGGGCAGGGGGGGGGAGGGGTCGTGAACACAATTGGACAATTTTCATTTTGAATGACATTTGTCGTGCACAGTCCATATTGAAATTATTTTGTTGCCCGTCTTTCAATCGATCATTCTCATTTCAATTTTTTTTTTCATTGAGCACTTTCATTTTGAGCAATTTGGGAAAGAAAGAAAAAGGATAGGAAGAATATATATATATATATATATATATATATATATATATATATATATATATATATATATATATATATATTTAAGAGAACCACTGACTGGAAAGAGATGGGACTGTCACGTTAAGGGGTTTAAACGATGGACGAGGCCGCAAGTTTTAAATGGCCCTGAGTACCAGAGCAAGAGGCATGTCTACGGCATGCTTGATCACCAAAAGTCTTAATTTTAGTTTGAATAGCCCAGTGGATTGCCATTGTTAGGCCGTAGTGTTTGTGTCCTTTTGGTATCTTAAAAGTGAAGATTACGTACATTTGTGTTGCTCCTTATATTCTCTTTCCACTATTTTTCTTTCCTTGCATCACAAAACCGATTCTTCCTTTCTCCAATGTTGTTTTTGACTTGCATTTATTTTGCTCATTTCATAGAATTGCATAAATTGTGGCTCTTTCATTGGAGCGCTTTTTGTTTTTTTTGATATGTTGCGGTCGGTCTCATCCTCGAACCCAAGGGTTTTGGGCCTGAAGGCTGATGTTTTAAAGTCGGGCATTGATTTTGGCTGTCATTTTGGTGTGTGAAGGATTTTGGGGATCAAAGTGACCTTAAACACGTTTTGAACATGTTTGAAAGAGAAAGAGGTTTTTCCGTTAATTCCTAAATGAGGGAGTGGGAGGTATGGGGACAAGGAAGAAGGTTGGGGGGGGGCAGAGGGTGAGAGGAAGAGGGGGGGACGAGAGAGGGATGGGAAGAGGGAGGAGCAGGTGGTAGAAATTGCGTAGGGGTCTGGGTGGGAGAGAGTCGGAGAGTAGAAGGGAATCTGTATTGTATGGATGGCCCGCTTGCTTATTCAAACTTGAAGGGAAGGTTTAGAGGGATGGAAGTGGGAAGTAAGGGATGGAAATGGGAAGTAAAAATGTATTGCTGCAGATTTTAGATGAATTGTGGGTGTGGCTTGGTTGATGATTTTGGTTGTGAGTGGTGTTGGGGACTGGTGGTGGGAGGGGGGGGGTCAGGAAAATATGTTTCGGAGGCATTTTCCAGCCTCGCGGATGTAAAGCTGGGGGCATGTAGCTGCGCCAGCCTGCAGGGGCAAGAGCAGGCGTTTTACAAGACGCCAAGAGTTTTCTCTCTCTGTTTGTCAGCTGAACAACGTACCAGCCGAGTTTGCTCTAAACAGGACGTACTTGGTGAGTACGGGAGTGTTAGCATTGTTGTCAACACGACAAGTTTGTTTGCAGGCTGGAAATGTTGGCCTCATTAGGCAAGCAGAGATTTTTTTTTCCTGATAACCCAAGGGTTCAAATCCTTTTCCTGATGTTTTTCTTATTGGCTCTGCAGATGTGCCATTTTGATGATGATGGTGGTGGTGGTAATGGGAATCTCATTTTGTTATTTTCCGTTAAGGGTCTGACATTAACTTGCAATTAAAGAAATTAATTGGAGAGTTCATAAAACACCTTAATACCCTACGTAGTCTTGAGAAAAAAAGGATATGGGAATGGTCTACGAGCAGAAAATTTGATTCGTCAAAAATGATGGAAAATGCCTCAATATCTTGTCCAAGTGCTGCTAAACGAAAGGGTTTTGAAAGTGTCATAAAGGCGATTTGTGTTTTACAGTATTCAATTATATAATTCCGTTTGAAACAAAATAAAGATTTTAAAGGTTGGGAAAAACCTTTTTTCAGAAGTTCAGTACCGTTGATGCAGCATCTTTTACACCACCTTATTTAACACGTTACACGAGTTATTTGTGCCTGTTGTTTGTGTCCTTTGACATCCTTTAAAACGGTGATTTTCCTTTTTGAAATGATTTTTAATTTTGTTTCATTGCCAGATTGGCAGACAGAGTAAAATGATTACCTTGCTACTCTCTGCGCATGTGCGATCGAGGTGAGATTCCATAAAATTTGCCAAATTCAATGCCAAAGTACGACTGCTGAACTATGGGTTTGTTTGCCGATTCGTGATCAAAATATAACATTCAATTGAAATAAAGTAGTTCCTCAATCATAAACTGACGTTTGTCGAAAGACAGGCACAAAGTGAACCAATTGCTTAATCCCGTTTTTCGCTTCACGCCCGTGGGTTAATTATATCTACCTCTGGTATTTTCCATCGTTCCAGAGACTGTTGTAATAGTTGCGCATTGAAACCTTACCGTAGTCAATTAAAACGTACTGTCACTTCGAATACACCAAAATTGACGTCCTCTGCTCACAGGCCCTTTCCCAATGGGGTCCAAGTTGAACATGGTTTTAAATTTATTTGCAGTTGTGACATTTATTTTTCTTCCTCTCTGGTATTTTCTTAAACCCACCTTGGCTTTGCTTCCAGAGTTGTTTTTTTTTAAAATACACAGTAGACTACGCGCAAGTCGGCAGCGTGTAACTTGTCACTTCACCTAAGTCGGCAGCGTCAAAAAGTCCCGAATTTATCGAATGTTAAATCCCTTTGAATAAAGTCTGTAAGTCGTCATCTCTAAGTCGTCACTTCCTCGAAGTCATCAGATGTTGTCCATTCCCGCGTGAATGGAAACTCAAGTAAATTACCATGCCAAACTCGTCACATGGAACTGCTACCTCGTGAGAAGCCCAATTTCATGGAATCGTGATGCGTGCTCATTGGTGTACACCGCCAGTGATAGGCTATTTATAACTGCGCTACGTTCGGTTATTTATAACCACGTGCGACTTCATCCTTCACCCCACAGTCATCATGAATGTTCGCATACGCGCAAGTCATCACACGTCTAAGTCGTCACTTTTTTCTTGGTCCCGATGGTGACGACTTACGAGTAGTCTACTGTATATTTATTTTTTTTACTTTTTTTAATGCTACGATGTTGCAATCGATCTAAGAGTCCACGTCACTCCTGGCAGGTTGGAGAACCGCTGCTATTTTCACATTCTGCCCGATACATCTCAGTAGTTGTAAAATGAAAGCAATAAATCTGGCCTTAAATATCACGATGCAAATGATTTTTCTCCAAGTGGAGGCATTGTCATCAAAATGGTGCATCGACCAAAGTTCTTTTCAGCCTCCCTTCTTGAGACAGGATAGTGTAAGCTTTTGCAACCCTTGGGTTCTCATTTTGCCCCCATTCCCATGTCGATAGAAAAAAATTACCATGACAACATCACACAGGTGATGTTGGGAATTTTAAATGTATTGTGCTGATAAAGGTGGGGGAAATGTCTTGCATGTTGGTCAGTTGCTTTTACCTGTGCACTTCCAAGATCTAAATTTGATTTGCAACATCATTATTGCAAAATGTACTCATGAAACGACACTATTTGATGCTGGTTGGTGCCTGATGATTCTTCCTTATATTTGCACACATTCTCCAGTTGACTTTTGTTTGGAACTCAGCGTTTAATTGGAAACCATCGCTGTTACAAATTGCCCTGTACGTTAAGAGTAAAGGTTGTGCTGATGCTCTTCGAATAGTGAAACTATACATGTTACGTATGCAAAAGGGTGGAATTTCTGGTTTCCCCACTTCATCCTTTGCTGCATTGTTCCATACATACATGCATCCCTCCACTCTTGCTTGCTTTGCTTCTCTTTGATCCTATTTCCTCCCAACACTTTTTTAAAACCTATTTTTCTTTCTTTCTTTTTTTTCCCCTCTTCCACAATTCTATTCACCCTTTTTCTTTCCCTCATCAATTTACATCTCCCCCACAAAACTTTTCCCCTTACTCATCTGTATATGTAACATGGTATAAAATTTGAAAAGCTCTGCCCATATGGATATTGTAGACCTTGGGAATATTGTGGTTGCACAGTATGAGGGAAGTTTAGCAGAATGAGTTGCATTTCCCCTACCTTTGTACAGTTACTGATTTTCCTTTTATGATCAAGAAAATATTTAACCAAAGTGTGTTGATTATATGGATTCATAAACATTGCTTGTGATGGACTGCTGCAGAAAACCAAGATATTCTCCTTGCAAAAGATTCTGCTGTTGTAAGGTCCAGTGACCATTTACAACCTGCTGATGACCTATTAATGCCTTTCCACCACACATTTCAATGTTTAAATTTTTTATTTTATTTTTTGCACTCGTGTAACAAGAATTGATTGAAGAAAAACAGATTAACAGTTTTTGTTTTTATTTTATTTTTTTACGTCTGCACAGCCGAAGGACGGACACATTATGTTTTCACATTATCTCCATGTGTCCATGGCTTTTTTGGGGGGGTTTTTTCACGTTAACTTTTGAACCACTGAAAGTTGAACCACTCTAGCTATTCATGTAAAAGCATACTGATGTCTCATGTCCTTATCCTGCATGTGATATTTTCACATTGTTCAGCATGAGATTTGGATATATAATTTAGGCAAACTTTTCTGGGTTCCGAATCTGCTTGTAACTGGGATAAGTTTGCAAAAAAAATTGTATTTATATTTTTTTTTGCATGATCGGGGCTCGTGGAAAAGCTAGAATCAAGTCTATGTAAATTGATCACATGGGGGACATATCGCCTCAATCTAAGCTGTGTTGACAGGTACAGCTGTTCACAACACTGCTCACATTACAATACAACAATCTCGTATGCAGTAAATGATAATGATTATTTGGTTACTTGATAGTGCAAAGTTTATTTCCATTCCTTCCATCCTATATGCTTCTATTCACTCGAAACTAGAAAGGGTTTCTGCTGTTATTGAATAATAAAAATGGTACCGTTGGAAAGAGAGTATCGTTTTGAAATTGACTATGGCGGTTTACTTTGTTACAATATTGTTTTACAATCAATTTACTTTGTTATAATATAATGAATTTACTTGGTTGGAAAACGAATAATCAATTTACTTGGAATAAAAATTTGCTGGGTTAATCACAAACCTGCCTGTTTTAAAAGCCTATTTTCGAGTTTGACGAAGTGCGCATGGTTTCTTCACCCAGCGGTTCAAACGGAAACATTTATTCTACCGAAGCAGGAACCCTTTAAATTTTTAGAAACCATGGAAAGAGCACACAAAATATATAAAAGGTAATATTTATCGAAGAAATATAAAAATATGTAGAAGTGCACTGAGGGAGCACACAAACAACTGTAATGGCACTCGATAGAGCGCATACTTTTGCCAGGCTGAAAATTTTACTTTTTGTATCCCAATGATAGGCCGGATCTGGATCCGGACCATTCGTCCTTGTCATACACCAAAATCTAATCTGCTTGATCGTTTCACCTACCCAACCCATCCACAAAGTTTCATCAGAATATGATCACTTGAACAATTCTAGTTTCCGGATCTGGATCCTTTTTTTTTTGTATACATTGTTGAAGCTCGTATGAGAACTAACACAACACGCAGTAAGAGGGGTGGGAGAGGGAAGGACAAAATAGTGGGGAACAGAGACATGAGGAGAACTGTGGAAGGGAGAGGGATGGGGCGTGGAACACGGGGTAGAGAAGATGGACATTACAGGGACTTTCAGGAAGGAAAGCAGGGAATTTGAAGGAGGTGGGTTTGGGGTGGATTAACGGGGTTAGAAAAGATTGAGGTTTTGGCTGTGAGAAGATAGGTGGTGGTGAACAGCTGTTTTGAAGGCCTGGAGGGAAGAATGGTAGTGAAGAGTGTGGGAGCTTATTCCAAAGATGGGAAAAAAGAGGAATGAAAAAGTGAAGGTGATCAGTGATTCGTGATTTTGGTAGTTTTACCAGAAGGGGGTTGCCGGCGGACCTTGAGCGCCCTGCGGAAATATGGGGGGGAGGGAGGGACATATTCGCAGACAGAGCAGGGGGGCCGAGACCGGAGAGGAGACAGTAGAAGACAGAAAGACCACCGACCTGCCTGCAGTGAGAGGCCCAAAGACTCAGCCTCACCGCAGGAGATACCAATGATAAAATATCTAATGAATTTGTCGTCACACGCCCAACTTTTCCAGCAAGTTTCGTCTGAATCTGGCTATGTCTTTTTTGAGATATCCTGCTCACAGACAAACAGGGGTGAAAACATTTATCTCCGTCCACCTTCGGTGGCAACGGTAACACCAACAACAAAAACAACAACTACAGACGATTGGAGTTAACCCAGGGCTTATCCGTATTGTTAGACCCGGGGCCTGTTCCATTTGCAAGTGACTTGCTATTGCTTGTTATGGTTTTCGAAGGTAGCCGTTCTGTATGAACGACTGTACTTGCCTAACCGGCTCCCCACGACTGGCAAGCAATTAAGAGAGGTCCTTTCGTATGTTTGCAAAAATGGCTACCGTAGTCAAATTCAAAACTATATTGCAGCCATTGAAATGTTCAAATGCATATCCCTGTTATGTATACTCATAATATTATTAAAAGTTGCAGTTCATACTTTTTTTGTTACTTCTACTTTTCATCCTAATTCTTTAAGATCTGCAAACATGCAGAACCCTCCATCCCCCTCCCCAAAATGTGCCAAGCACTCCATTCCACTGCAGTGATGGCTGAGTGCATTGAATCAAGAGTTGCTTGATGAGCGGAAAGCAAACTGCTTGCTCACCAAACACGCCCCTGTGATAACACTGCTCGACAGGTAACAGACTTATTCCCGATTATGGTAATATTTTTCTTTGAAACTCGCAAATAGAAACACCTTGAACATTCAAAGCACATCCGATACATACACAGTACTTACACAATTCTACCGCATACACTTGCAAAGTACTGCAGTTATTTCATATCATGAAACAGGGAAATATCCAAGTTATTTCCCAAGTTGACAGCCAAGCCCAGCTTGACTAGGGCTCGGCTTGGGAGCACAACTGTTCGAGTTAGTTTCAGAACTCGTTTCAGGTACAGTACGAGGAACAGCAACCCATGAAATCACTTTCACACCATGCCATTTCCCCATAAGTGCCGTGGTGTATTTGAGCCAACATATTAATGTTCAGCCGTTCGTTGCATTTGGCCAACTGAAGTGATCAGTAATGCTGAAAGTCCCCCCCCCTCTCTCTTCCGCCTTGCCCCCATCTCTCCCTCTTCCACCTTGTACCTCTTCCACCTTGCTCTCTTCCACCTCGCCCCCTCTCCCCCTTCCACCTTGCCCCCCTCTCATTCGTCCACCGCGCCGGCGCTCCTCCTCTTCTACCTCGCCCTCCCTCTCCCTCTTCCACCTCGCCCGCCCTCTCCCTCTTCCACCTCGCCCGCTCTCTCCCTCTTCCACCTCTCCGCCCTCTCCCTCTTCCACCTCGCCCCCCTCTCCCTCTTCCACCTCGCCCCCTCTCCTTCTTCCACCTCGCCCCCTCTCCTTCTTCCACCTCGCCCCCTCTCCCTCTTCCACCTCACCCCCTCTCCCTCTTCCACCTCACCCGCCCTCTCCCTCTTCCGCCTCACCCGCCCTCTCCCTCTTCCGCCTCGCCCGCCCTCTCCCTCTTCCGCCTCGCCCGCCCTCTCCCTCTTCCGCCTCGCCCGCCCTCTCCCTCTTCCGCCTCGCCCGCCCTCTCCCTCTTCCTCCTCGCCCGCCCTCTCCCTCTTCCGCCACGCCCGCCCTCTCCCTCTTGCGCCTCGCCCGCCCTCTGCCTCTTCCGCCTCGCCCGCCCTCTCCCTCTTCCGCCTTGCCCCCCTCTCACTCTTCCGCCTCGCCCCCCTCTCACTCTTCCGCCTCGCCCCCTCTCCCTCTTCCGCCTCACCCCCTCTCCCTCTTCCGCCTCGCCCCCCCTCTCCCTCTTCCGCCTCGCCCCCCTCTCCCTTTTCCGCCTCACCCCCTCTCCCTTTTCCGCCTCACCCCCTCTCCCTTTTCCGCCTCGCCCCCCTCTCCCTTTTCCGCCTCGCCCCTCTCCCTCTCCCTCTTCCGCCTCGCCCCCTCTCCCTCTCCCTCTTCCGCCTCGCCCCCTCTCCCTCTCCCTCCTCTCTTCCGCCTCGCCCCCTCTCCCTCTCCCTCCTCTCTTCCGCCTCGCCCCTCTCCCTCTCCCTCCTCTCTTCCGCCTCGCCCCTCTCCCTCTCCCTCTCCCTCTCCCTCTCCCTCTTCCGCCTCGCCCCCTCTCCCTCTCCCTCTCCCTCTTCCCCCTCGCCCCCTCCTCCTCTCCCTCTTCCGCCTCACCTCCTCTCCCTCTCCCTCTTCCTCCTCTCCCCCCCTCTCCCTCTTCCACCTCGCGATGAACACTGCTAATATCTTCTGGTTTTTGAATTCTCTGCTGTAATAATTTGCAGAGCCGTGCTCATGGAGTGTAGAAAGTTTCGACACCACATTATCACATTGCAATGTAGTTTTAGGATCATTGGTATATCCTGCGATGAAGCCGAGTCGTTGGGTCTCACTCTCACCGCAGAGAGGTCAGTGGTCTTTCTGTCTTCTACCGTCTCCTCTCCAGCCTTGCGCCCTTCCTCTGTCTGTGCTCTGTTCCCCCTATATTTCTGCAGGGTGCTTAAGGTCTGCGAACAAAACTCTTCTGGTGAAACTGCCTCAACCAAGAAACACTGCTCACCTTCACTCTTTCATTCCTCTTTGTTCCCACTTCTGGTACAAACTCCCACACACTCTTCAATCTCACTCTTCCCTCCAGGTCTTCAAAACAGCTGTTCACCACTATCTCATATCTTTCCACCATCCAAAACTATGATCTTTTCTACCCCCGTTAATCCACCCCAAACCCACATCCCTCAAATTCCTTGTTTTCCTTCCTGAAAGTCCTTGTAGTGTCCATATTGTTCACCCAGTGTATCCTGCCTCATCCCTCTCCCTTCTCAGATCTAATGTCTCTTTTCCCAACTGGCTTGTGCCTCCCTCTCCCACCCCTTTTGTCTCATGCTACCTTTGTTGCATGTTCAGTGTGTTAGCTCTTATACGAGCCTCGACGATGTATACAAAAATAAGCGATAACCAAATCCTCATTTTGAATATTCCATACTTCATGAAGCCAGTGAGGATGCTTTATCCACTCAACCAGTAAGCTATTCTGAAATGAGTTGTTTTGCTTTGGAGGTTTTGCATTTTTTTTTTTGACAATTCGACACAAAGCTGCTCAACGGGACACACAACACACCACCACCCATGTAATACCTTGCTCATTTATTTTGTATATAATTTTTCTGTTACCAGAGTGCAATTTTAGTTTTTGAACTATGAAATTTGTGGTGGAATTGGGCCGTATGGCTGTGAAATTGTTCATACTACCTTGAGTGTTTTGATTCCTTTACCCTGGTGCTCACTTTGAGTCCAGCGACGACGTGTTAAAATATTTTGCAAAACCCTTGAGTCCTTAACTTGCCATGATCACATCTAATGCATTTGACAATTCATTTCTTGTTTCTTGCAACAGCCCTTTATCAAGATTTTGTCAACTATTTGCTTGATCGTAACACCTTTGGTGGTACAAAATATATATATATATATATATATATATATATATATATATATATATATATATATTTTTTTTTTTTTTTTTGGAGACTTGTAAATTGGAATGAGGTGAGTTGAGTGCTGACTTGATAAGTAGACCAAATTGAGCATGACCATCGAGGGTAATCGGACATTTGCTCAGTATGTCAGATAAGGGACAATCCCATAAACTGATTCAAACACCAGATAAGGCAGCAAAAATTTCTGAACATTTTGGTGGTGCAACAGTTGCATTGGTTGCTGGTGGGAAAAGCATGTTTTTCAATTTTTTTTTTTTTTTTGTTAGTCAGCTTGAAGCATTTTGGATTTGAAAACAAATTGTAATTGTCAAAATTATGATTGTTTTCTGTTGTTTACTCTCAGGCAATATGAAATAGGTTGTGGGAAAGAAGCATTGATAAGAAAAGGAAATGTGAAGCAATAGAGGAAAGGAAATTGCAGCTTTGAATACATATTGTTTTGCGTAATGAGAGAAACTCAGGTAAGGGTATATTTTTAAAGATGATCTCAGTCGCATTTTCAAATTTTGACAGTTTTGTTTCCTTGCAAGTTAAAAAAATATATAAAAAATTCTATAAAATATTTTCATCAGCTTGATTACTGCGATATAAGGTCTTGCAGGCCCTGTGTGACGAAGGGGAGCACCAAGTGGATGTTCCTCTTCTCTCACCAGCAAAACATGGCTGACACATACCGCAGTCGGAAGATTTTTGTGGGACGCTGCACTGAAGACATCACTGCCGAGGATCTACGGCAGTTCTTCAGCCAGTTTGGTGATGTTACGGACGTCTTCATTCCCAAACCTTTCCGTGCCTTTGCGTTTGTCACGTTTGCTGATGATCAAGTGAGTTGGTGCAATTGAATTTATTTATTTTTTTTTCATGACAAGAGCAAGGCTGATTCGGCTTGCTTTGATTTGAAGTCTGTTTAAAAGTATAATTTAAATTATCTTGCGCCATATGTATTTTTTTTTCTTCAGTCTGTTGGCATTTTTTTCAAGTTAATTTGAGCTGGTGGTCCTTTTCAACATCAGTGAAATATATATATATATATATATTTTTAATTATTCTCCCTTTCAGATAGGGGTATCACCTAACTTGTCTGGACCAAATGTTATTTCATTTGTACTTGCAGATTGGATAATTGAACAGCTGTAGTATATTAGTTTCTTTATTCCTTCAAGTACATGATCTTCTTCTTGGGTCATCTGTCTCCCTGTTTACCCTTGCTTTGTACCACCCTTTTCCTTGCAGATAGCTCACAGTCTTTGTGGAGAAGATCTCATTATTAAGGGAACAAGCGTGCACATATCCAGTGCTGAGCCCAAGTTTGGTGCTGGCCGTGGTGGCATACACGATGGACCGGCTCGCTTCGGTGGTGGTGGTGGTGGTTTTGGGGGATTTGGTAACCAAGGGGGCTTTGGAAGCACTCATGGAATGGGACTTGGTGGTGGGAACTTTGGATCTGCAGGAGGTTCTGGTGGAATTGGGGGCCCTCCAAGTACGGGTGTTGGAGGTGGTCCAGGGAGCGGTGTTAACTTTGGTGCGTTTAACATCAATCCTGCAATGATGGCCGCTGCATTACAAAGCAGCTGGAACATGATGGGCATGCTTGCCAATCACCAAGGGGGTGGCGGTGGACAACCAGCTGCCCCAGGAACTGGTCCCCCTATTGCTGCGCCTGGCACCGGTGGCACCACAGGTCAAGCCCAGGCACCAGTACCGATGGACCAGAGCAAGGGTTATACGGCCGCACCAGCAGGTACGGGTGCGAGCTCTGGAGCAGGGTACAACAATCCCGCTTCAGCAACCTCCTTCGGCTGGGGCTCCGGCTCAGCGGGGAACAACCCGGCTGGCTTCGGCGGCTCCTTTGCCTCAAGCATGGATGCTAAGAACTCTGGATGGTGATTTTATATTGAGGCGATTGAGTGATTCAGCATGATTATGTTTTTTTTTAATTATTTTTTGTAAAATCAAATTTTTTTATTTTGTTATTTTACATTTATTGCAAGGGTAACTATGGTTGGGTCAGAGTAAGGCAATGGATATGTCATGTGTTTGGAACCAATGCAGGAGATATTATATGGAGTTGTGTGATCAAATAGGTGTGGATGCAAGAATGAAGGGCTTTTATTGCCTTGAAATTTTTGGAGCAGGATTGAGAGAGAGCGTGTGCTTGTATTCTGATTGCATGTTCACCCGTAGTTCTAAATTAATTGGTTGAAAAACCAAATGGGGATATAGTTTTCACCAGCTACTATTTTGGTCTCTCGACTTTTATCTGGGTCATAATTGTGCCACAAAACGGCCATTTTTATTTTGCTCTCAGACAGACAAAATTGTTACCAGATTTGGCACGGCATCACCATAAGCAGGTGCTTGCTTGGACTTGCTGTCTTTCACCGTTCTCCCCTATCCCCTTTGCCCAACCCTTTCACCTAATAACCTTTCTGTGCTATACTCTACCACCACCAAAAGGTGTCTTTAATTATACTGGCTCACTATCCTGGATGTGCAGTGTCTTTTATTTTATTATTATTATCATTTTTAAACATAGTTGTATTCAACTGTCGTACTAATCCTCTTGTCATATCCCATTGTTTTGTGGTGGAGGTGAGTATGGGGAGAATTTTTTTTTGAATGGGAGAGATTAAATAATTTTCTTTATAATTCGAATTGGCCTCGATTGTAAGCCAACGCTGTGAAAGTGATTCACAGCTTTTCAGTTGATCTCAAACTGGATATTTTTAATTTTAATTTTTCCCAGTATGACAATTTATTTATTGTATACCACACCATTAATTTTGGAATGTTAGGGGTTTTTTTTGGGGGGGGAGGGTTGCTCGTGTACATGTCTGTGATGATGGCAAGTACTGAGTGGTAGTTTTGTGTTTAGCTTGCTGGTATTCCCAAATAGGGCTCGTCAAGTGTTGCTGAAATTGCAATATTGTGCACCCATAGTAGAAATGGCTTCAGCGGAGGGTCTTATTATTATTATATTTTTTTTTCAGTTGCAGCATTTTTGGAATTATCTTTTTTGAATATCTTGACATATTTGTATGCGTTGAGTATTTCAAATTGACTCAAACGAGAAAGTCTGAAGTGTTGGTTTGAGTTGTGATGAAGCATTTGCATTTGGTTTAATGCCAATGGACTGGTGTGTTTGCCATGTTTTTTTTTGGTTTATTTGTTTTTGTTTCAGGTGGCTTGCTATTCTGCATGTTATAAATGACTGACTATCACTGCATTTTAACCATTATTACAGACGTATAATTTAAATACTTTGATAAAATTTCCATCTTGTTGTAGACTGTCATTGGGTATTTTTTTTGCTTTTCCGTTTTTCCAATCTACCTGAGCATGCGCTGACAAAGCAAGCACCTCTTATTGAAGAGCAAATATGAAATGGTAGAGAATGTGGCTTGAAAACATTTTGTTTTGTTTTTTTAACCCAAGGGGGCTGTTGACAATTAGCAATTGCAATGCAGAGTTGCTTTGCTGTAAAGTGTACTTTTTTCTTCTTTTTTTTGCTTGCTTCATCTTCATCTTTATTTTCCTTCCCCATTTTTCTGTCTATCTTCTTTCCTCCCATTACTCACCCTGATGCAGCAACTTTCACTGGGCCAACTAAACCATTTTAAAGTATTTTTTTATTTGCATTTGCTTTGTTTCTGTTTTACTCATTCTCGCTGCCGCTGCATTTTTGTTGATTATTTGGCTGCTGTTAACATGCAGCAGCACGGAGATGTTTTCACACCAGGGATGTGCTGAAGGCACCTGGCACCCTCCCCTCCATTCCCGCTCCCCCTCCCCCTCCCGACGACCCAGGAAGCTTTATCCACAGCAACGGCTGATCAAGCGGACCTATGTTTGTTCCTGAGCTGGTGCTTTTCCGAACAGAGTCCGAGACTGGCATGTGAGCAAAAGACCAAAAGAGATCCCAAGGCAAGTAACTTTTTGCAGAGCGCAGAGTGATTCTGCATTTTGTGGGGCACGACTGAAAAGAGGTGAAGAGTGCGGTTGTTTTGCCTGCCGGCTTGCTGAAGAGGTGTTGCTGAGGGCGTGCCAGGGTGCCCGGTGCTGGTGACAGCTGAGTGCGGTCTGCCTGGCGCTGCATGACTTGGAGGAGATAGGCAATGGCTTAAGAGAGGAAGGAAGGAAGAGAAGAACGATGCTGATGGCGAGACTGGAATGTTGACTTGGAAGACTAAAAAAAAAAATTGATTGTTTGTGGTTTTGATGTGATGGTGTATTATCGTGGTGCTTGAACACAGCGGCTGCAATCTTGCTTGCTTGAAGACTTCATCTTGCATGGATGATGATTGTTTTGATTCATCACCCTCAAACCCAAAACCACTCCCTCTGTCTGTTCACCTAACCTGTTTTTATGCCTGGTGTGAATGCACACGTGGCTGGGAAATGATGGGCTGATATTGTAATTAGCACAGAGGGGCTGAATGAGGAGAGATGCAGGCGAATAGTGAGAGAGGATGCTTGTTCATGCTGTTTTCTCATCAGAAAGTTGTGGTTATTAAACTGTATGCTGATTGGCACAGTGTGCAAGTTGGGTGTATGGCAATTTGTGCTGCATTTTCTGCTGATTTGATTTGTGTGCAAATGCAATGCTATGCAAAAAAAAATTTGAGTGCATGTTATTGAAGCAAAAAAAAAAATGGAAGAAATGTTTGTCATTTGCACAAAATTGCCTGCAAGTTTATTTCAAGTAACAAATTCCACAACTTTCTATGCCAGGTGTGCATTTTGCTCCCCTGTAAGGAGATCCAGCAGGCACCGACTCAGGTAAGGCTAGTCTCCAGCCAGCAGCACGTGGGACATTGGAGGGAGTGTTGCTTTAGAATGTTTGACATTTGCTATGTTTAATTTTCCCCTTAACATACAAACCCAAGCTCAAGTTGTCGACTCTTGACTGTTTTCATCGTGTTTAAATTTAAGCCAATGTAAGCAAGCTGAATGTGGCTGTGCTGTCAGATTACACTTAGCTTTGTTAATTTGCCCAAGTATGGTATTAGTCTGTAAAGCAAGTAGCTGAATGATTCTTCGTTATATTCTGTTTGATCGTGGTGCTTGCCTATTTTGCAGTGTGGGTGAGTTTTTGCAATAAAAAATTTTTTAATCCAGGCATTTGTCTTTTTAATTGAAAGTCCACTCAATCACATCATATATTTGTTGTATCTATTACATTTAGTGAATTTTGGATGTGTTGAGGCAAGATTAATGCCAGCCTGCGATGTCAAGACTCAACGGAACTGTTTTTATCCCCCACCGCATGGCGGAAGGGGGATATTGTTGTCACCCAGGTTGTCCATCCGTCCATCCGGGCGTCAACATTTATAGCTGTGAGTGCGATAACTCAACTGTTCGCCATATTGATTTGAAATTTGGGTCACATGTACCACCTGAAAAGGAAGAACCTTATTGATTTTGGGCATGGCCATATCCAAGATGGCCGACTGGGGCAGCCATCTTGAAAAAAGTGTTTTTTCGCCATATCGATTTGAAATTTGAGTCACACATGTACCACCTGAAAAGGAAGAACACTTGATTTTTTGGCGTGGCCATCTTGAAAAAAGTTTTTTGTAATAAATGAAAACCGCTTATCTGATTTCAATTATTTTTCAATGGCTTTCATCAGAGATGGGATTCCCCATCTCTGATGGTATATTTGTTGGTTTTGGCGTTACTTCACAGAAATCCTGTGCAAAGTCGAGAATGCATTGAAATAAAACTGAAAACTGGAGTTCATTGAAGCCGTTACCCCATGCAGTGTTTCGGTATATACTTCAATTGAAATAAAATAATGATTTTTAAAGCTTGTTAAAAATTCCAGAAGCGTAGCGCTATTGAAGCAGTCTTCGCTTCTTGGAAGTGCAAAGAAGACGATAATTTGTGTTCTACTGTACAGTGTTCAAGTATATAGTCATTCAATTGAAGTTGGAAGATTATAAAGGCCGTATAAAAAAATTATTTCTGCCGTTGACGCTGCACCGATAACACCACCCTATCTAACACATTACATTCGTTGTTCATGCCTGTTGTATCTGTCCTTTATGACATCCTTAAAAACAGTAAATTTACTGTTTGGAATGATTTTCAGTTTTGTTACAGGTAGACAGTAAAAATAAAATTAATCTCGCTCCTCTACGCATGTGCGATTGGACAGATTCAGAGACAAAGTGCTGTTAAACGGTAGATTTGTTTCCCGATTCATGTTCAAAATGTAACATTCAATTTAAGTCATCTCGACACTAAACAAAATTTGGCTCACACCTCATTCACCTCATCCATTCCCCATCGTTCCTAATCTCATTGCAATGGAAGGAAGAAAGTGTCTATCCTATTGTCGGTCAATTGTGAAGAAAATAATTAAAATCCCATATGTAAATTTTAAAAGGTTTAGAATTATCCCTTCTAATCCTAATCATCATCACTCCTGTCAGCCTGCCAAGTTATGGCCTCTACCGAATTACGCCTGCTGGGTGCTGTGGATTTCCCATACAGAACCCAGCAGCCACCCTCACCCAACTCTCATACCGCATGATCCACAGAGACTCCCAGCACCCACTTTGGCTGTGCACCCCACACGAGCCTCCTACGTACGCTGTGTGCTCTGCACAGTCTGCTTTATACTGAGCATTATTAACCCTCTCTGAGCCATTTCCACAACAATCTTATGTTTGTGGGGTGGAGGGTAGTAGTTGATTCAAAGGCATCAACCCCCTTCCTGTATTTTCATAGGATAAGGACATTTTGAACCATATATTAAGGACATCTATTAGGGTTAAGTTGTCCTTTGTGTGGCTTTCCAGGAGGAGGATCCTTGTCTATCTTGGACTCGACAGGTTATGATGTCTTGTCATTGTGTTATGTCAAACTGGGCAAGGCTCAGTAAGAAATGGTAAAGACCCCTTCCCCTAGCTGTTTGTCAGCATGTGGGAGGTGGACCTTTGAGTGTGTTCATGCCATGATTCGTTGGACACCTGGGTTGGTGAGTGGTCTGCTGTGCCTGGGGTAGAGAGACTCCTTTGGCAAGAAATTGGCTAGCTTTTGGAATAGAAGGGGGGATTGGCAGATATGATGGTTCTGGTGGGATTAGGCGATTAGTCAAATGCCATCAGTCGGCAGGGAGGGGGAGCAGTTCATAAAATTGTGATTGCCACTTGCTATCTCTTGTATATTGGGACACTGCACTCCCTTGCTTTGGGTACATGGCTCTTGAATGCTGAAACTCACTTGCTGGGAGGACAGCTCGATGCTTCTACTCCCCACGTTCTCGCATTGGCTCTTGTCAGCATTTATGAATCCTTCAACAACTTAGGGAGGGAAAGGGGGGGGGGTGTGCTTATATGCCAGTTGGTCGTCAGTCACCATAGCCAGGGTTTATTGTATTGTTAATTCAAGCTTTCTTTGTGTGTGTCCTTGTCTTGTATAAATATGTTATTTATTTTGTGAGACCACTCATGATCCTGTCATTTTGCCATGCTGACTGTTTGGGTTTTATCAATGCCCCCTGGAGGATACATTAGCAAATTAATCATGATTTATAACCTGCGTGTTAGAACACACACAGAAAACACTGCTCAGTTGTTGATTCATGCATATTATAGACCTCGGTAATTCTGGAATATCTTCCAGCAAGGTCCCGCTTCAAAAGTGAATACTCGCTTTGGTGTGTCCACATGACAATACCTTTTAAAATAGAACGATCCTTGTGCAGTTTTATGTTGTCAAGCTCCACATGCAAATTTAAATGTATTTTCACATCAGGTTTATTGAAGGCATATGTACACACACGTGTGCGTGCACACAAATACACACCTACCCGTTGTACAAGAACCATCACTTAAAAGTAACAACCACTATTACGATTGCCATGCGTTATCAGACTGCAATACCCTGGTTTGTCCGCTGATTTGCAGGAGTGGAATATTCAAGTTTGCAAGTATTTTGGGGAATGGATTGGGTATGCTTCACAGTTCATAATTTCACTTTTTTTCTGCAGTGAGCTTGTTTAATATTGCAAAGTATCCTTGCAGTTCTACAGTTTAAACTGTGGTGTATAGCGATGATGTGAAAGTCCATTTCTTATTACACTAACAGGGTTAGTGCTCAGTTCTTCGAATAGACTGCTAAGAATTTAAAAGATTTTTTTAGCAACTACTGATTCTTAATTAGGAGAGAAACATACCCATTGTCATCAGCTGTGCTGTGGATGGGGCATCTCCCTGTAAGATGATTGTGCAATAACTACAGGTAGTGGACAAAAAAAATGGAGACACCAATGTAAAGTCACTCAGTTGAGCATTGGGGATGACCTGTATGTGCCGTGGCATAGAGTCCACCAGCGTCTGGAATTCTGCAGGAGGGATGCGGCACCATTCTTCCACGAGAAAGTCAATCAACTCACACCTGTTTGATGGAGGTGGAAAATGCTGTCTCGGGCAACAATCCAGAATATCCCATAAATGCTCGATTGTGGTCAGATCTGGTGATTAGGAAGGCCATGATGCATTGGGGGTGGGGGCGGAAAGGGGGGGAGTCTCCACTTGCAGCCCTGCTAGTCATAATTATAGGCAACAAGGCCTGTGCAGCATTTTTATGCATGACCTGAAATATGCTGGGATGTTATTTGCTTACTTAACATGGGCCACACCTGTCTGAAAGCTGTTGCTTGGTGTCCCTCATCATTACCCAGGTTTTTCCCTTTTTTGTCCATTACCTGTTGTACTTGAGAAACTTGGTTGTTACAAATTGCAACAGCATAGTATGTAGTTTGAAGTTGTGTCATATGGTGTTCTGCTGTGTTTGAAACCGGGTGGTGGTAATTCAGTGGTGTGTGAAGGCGCGGATAAGTGTGTCAACGTCCCGACGCTCGGCTGCCTGGCAAAGTGTAGGCCTTCCTAGCCCAATCAGAGCCAGTCCGAGTGCAGCCCAGATGTTATCGGATGCCGCAGTCGGTTGCCAGCGCTGAAAGCAGTTTTTCCTTTGTTTCACTAATGCTTCCAGTAAATCTGCCACTGCCTCCCTGGAAGTATGGGGGAGTGTAGAAGGCAAAGGATATGAAAAGTTGTGGTGAAAATATGTTTTGATTAGTCAGGCTATAACTCTGCTTTAACACCATTCAACCAGCAACTACTTCATAAATGGTTCAGAACCCAAGTATTGGCTGTGACCAGCCAATGATTATAATTTTGAGCACATCTTCACATTCTCTTAAAGTCAATCCCAAATTTAATGTCCAGGATTCCACCACCAAAGAATATGATAAAATTCATGGCTTTGTATGTTGTCTCTTGGTTTAAAGAATGTGGTCTTGTCTGATTTGTGAGCTGGTGTTTAAAAAAAAAAAATGTATATTGTGCTTTTATGAAACCATTTTATGCAGGTTTTTATTTGGACAAACAATGATCTCAAAGAAGCAATTGTTGCTTTCTCACTTTGGAGATGCATGCCACATTGTGGGTTAGTTACTATTTGCAACAACACAATATTTGCTTTTAAATTGTGTTACCTGTGTGCTCCTTGGTTGAGCCAACTAATGCCCATGTTGTACCATGAACGCACATAGCCTGGCCGTAGCTGGAGGGCACGCCGGTAGGCTTCCACGGCTTCGGAGCTGCGGTTGCCGTTTGCCAGGGAAGCACCAAGCTTATTCCACAGCAAATGGTCCTATGAGAATACCAAAAATAAGAAATGCAGTCATTGGGATGTGAGCAATCAATCACATTTTGATGTTGAAATACAGTGCTGTTGAAAATTAGGAGAGCAAAGTCGATCACAAATCCCCACACTTCCCACCTTAAGCAAAGTTGAAAGATGGCAAAAAGTTCCACCAGGAATGACCCAATATAAAATTTAGTTGAAAAATATTTTCCAATTTTAACCTCTGTGACCCTAAGTCCCCACCCCCCTGGGGCATGAATCTGGGGTCAAATGAAAAAACGTCGTTACATACACGACATGGTCTAAAGTATGTGGACACCTGTTCCAACATCTCATTCCGAAATAATGGGCATTAATATGGAGTTGGTCCCCCCCCCCCCATTGTTACTATAACATCCTCCACACTTCTGGGAAGGCTTTCCATGAGATGTTTGAACATTGCTGCGGGGATTTGCTTCCATTCAGCCACAAGAGCATTAGTGAGGTTGGGCACGCAGTCGGCATTCCAATTAATCCCAAAGGTGATTGGGGTTGAGGTCAGGGCTCTGTGCAGGCCAGTCAAGTTCTTCCACACTGATCTCGACAAACCATTTCTTTATGGACTTCGCTTTGTGCATGGGGGCATTGTCATGCTGAAACAGGAAAGGGCCTTCCACAAACTGTTGCCACAAAGTTGGAAGCACAGAATCGTCTAGAATGTCATTGTATGCTGCAGTGTTAAGATTTCCCTTCACTGGAGCTAAGGGGCCTAGCCCGGATCATGAAAAACATTCCCAGACCATTATTCCTCCTTCACAAATCTTTACAGTTGGCACCATGCATTTGGACAGGTAGTGTTCTCCTGGCATCCGCCAAACCCAGATTGGTCCGTCAGACTGCCAGATGGTGAAGCATGATTCATTGCTCCAGAGAAAGCATTTCCATTGCCCAGAGTCCAATGGTGGTGAGCTTTACACCACTCCAGCCGACGCTTAGCATTGCGCATGGTGATCTTAAGCTTGTGTGTGGCTGCTCGGCCATGGAAACCCATTTCATGAGGCTCTCGACAAACGGTGCTTGTGCTGACGTTGCTTCCAGTCAGTTTGGAACGCAGTAGTGAGTGTTGCAACCGACGGCAGATTAATTTTCCGTGCTATGCGCTTCAGCACTCGGCGGTCTCATACTATGAGCTTGTGCCATCTTCCGCTTCCTGGCTGAGCTGTTGCTCCTAGACGTTTCCACTTCATGACGGTAGCACTTACAGTTGACCGGGGCAGCTCTCGCAGGGCAGAAATTTGACAAACTTTGTTGGAAAGGTGGCATCCAATGATGGTGCCACGTTGAAAGTCACTGAGCTCTTCAGTACAGTCCATTCTACTGACAATGTTTGTCTACGGAGATTGATGGCTGTGTGCTTGATTTTATACACCTGTCAGCAATGGGTATTGCTGAAATAGACGAATCCACTAATTGGAAGGGGTGTCCATATACTTTTGGCCATGTAGTGTATTTCATACATCCCCCAATGTTCATTGCATATCCAAAGTTTCGTTAAAAATGTGCTCGCAATTGCATTTGTTGGTGTTTTTGACTCTGCCCAAGGGAGCAGGGCCAAAAGTGATGGTGCTCTTGCACATTCTTGCGATGTGGTGATCATGACTGCCAAGTTTGAATTTCTGCCCAACCGTTTGAGGAGATAGCATGATGGACAGAGCTGATTACAATACTCCCCCCCCCCCGTTTTTTTTTCAAAAAGCAGAGGAATAATTAGGCATGCCTTCCTCGCTTTGCTTATCGGTTTAATAAAAAGATAGCATGTTGTACTTCACAAACATATTGCATGTCTATCTGTGAGTGTCAATGAGGATGTAAAATGAAGTAAATATGTGAAAAAGGATCTTTTATAACATAACTTATTACCTCTGCCACCTAAGGTGAGGGAGGTTGTGTTTTCACCCCTTTCTGTTTGTTTGTTACTTACAAAATCGAAGATTTTTTCAAGTGTATTGGTCAGTCGATTTTGTGATTCTGTTTTGTCTGTTTGTCGCCTACAGGTCACAATTTTAAACCGATCTTCACGAAACCTCAGCACATGGTGCAGTTTGGCATAAGGAAGAAGCCTATTGTTTTTGAGGTCAAAAGGTCAACAACTTGGGTGGTATTTCTAAAATCCTCAATTTTTATCCGATTGACTTGAAATTTGAAGAGGATTTGCATATCGGATCACTGAATTCAACCTCCATTTATTTTTAAGGTCAAGTTTGTTTTCATGATTTTGCAAGTATCGTGCTATGCATGACGTCTATCTTGTTACCCTCGCCAAGGGAGAGGGTATTGTGTTTGGGTCCGTTTGTTTGTCTGCACAGAACTTTCGTGTTTTTATCCGCAACCGCTTGTCAGATTGAGACAATTTTCACCATAGACTACTCATTTAGAATGTTTTAATCATAATTATGATGTCATATGTCACGTGGTATGGCAGTCATGTTGGAAAAACTGAAAAACTTTGGACCTGTATCTCTGAAACCGCACAAAGGAAAAAATTGAAACTTGGCACATGGCAAGTACTTATGGGGAATAAGTGCGATTTTTTTTTTTTGTTTGTTTTTTTTTATTTTTTTTTAATGATGTAATGTTACGAATCTGGAAGCCATTTGCACACAGACAGACAGCAGCCCCTGCAGTTCAGTTATTTCGATAAGTATGTGTTTATAGTTAGAATCCTTCCCTATGTCTAATGGGAATTTAGTGTGTGCGCTGTGAGTTATTTTATAGTCAGGTTTTATACATCTACTACTACAACAACAGCGGCACCATCCCTCACTCAACCCAGTCGCCATTGCCCATGTGTTTTTGGCTGAAGGCGTGGGCGGAGCCTCCATTGCCTCAGATCGAGGCTCCGCCCCGAGGAAGGGCATGGAACGTTTCCTCCAGCCAATGAGCGAAGGGCGAGCATCGCACGCACGCCCCAGTCAATGGGAGGCCAGCGTGCCGAAAGCTACTACGGAGCCTCTTTGGGAGGCGGGCCTCCGAGACGCCTCGACACCCCCCTCCCCCCCGAGACGCCTCGTCCAATCAGGAGGCTGACCACCTCAGGGGCGGCCCCGCCCAGCCAGATGGGATGTTCGCCCCTCGTCCAATCCGGAGGCGAGTCCCTCAGAGCGGTTCCTTCGACCCGCGGGGAAGGATAAGAGTAGGTGGCGAGCCGTCGAGAAAGGAGGAAGGAGGAGAGAAGAAGCCTTGTCTTGCCTGCTGGCGTTCTCGTCTACCAGCGGGTGCTCATCTCTTCTGGTCCGTTCCTGTGCTGGCTGGCGTCCGTTGCGTCGTTCCTGGTCCCTGGTGCTTGGTGTTGCGTTGTTGGCAGCGGGTTCGAGTCCCACCACCGGACAAGCTCGACCAGACCGCACGAGGCGGACAGGTTCAAGAATAGCCCCCTGCCCTCAGATCGCCTTTCCCTCTCAAGCTGAAGGGCCAAATAAAGGCTGTGGCCACCATTTCTTTGGGTGTGTGTGTGGCGCCAGTCTTTTAAGTAGAATTGTTACGTGCTTTTCGCTCACTGTACATTGCCTGCATTTATTTTATTCGGATAACTCTGCTCTTTGTGTGCTCCCCTCCCCGATTATTGTTTATAAATAAACCCCCGTGTTAAACGTTCCAGTTCGTCTGTGTTTTCTTTCATTGGCCTAGCATGGTTCGGGCTTGAGAAATAGTAATGCCGTTGGTGCTGTAAGTTGTCATTGGGCTCTGGTAACTCCGCTCAGTTACGCCGGATCTGAGTCGGTACCTGCGACTCAGTTCGGACAGAGTCGGCCGAGGGTGTGATTTCCCCGGTAATTTGACGACGTGGGTACTTATGTATATTGAAATTTGGCTACTGACCCTAACCCACGCTGTTGGAGAATTGGCGATCACTGTCCTTTAAATGGCCCGTTGACTCTGAGTTATCCGGGGTGACGACCTTTTAATTCCGGGTGTTCGGTGGGAGACGGCTCTACTGCTCCACCTCGTGGTCATTTATCGCCACCGAACCCCGGCCCACAACAATAATTGCATATGTAGAACGCTACATCTGATCAGTATGAATAAATTTTTGAGGATAATCTAGGGATAAAATGGTCCACAGAACAAATTTTGATGATGGTCACGTGATGTGGCAGCCATTTTATTTTTTATTTTTTTTTACCTCAAAAAATCTCTGAAATTGCTGAACAGATTGAAGCGAAACTTTACACGTATTACCACCTATCCATGAGGAACGAAAGGTTCGCACATATGATATCATAGATCACATGGTTTGGCAGCCATATTGGATTTACCGTAAAACCTATTAAAAAAAATCTCCAGAACGGCTGGACAGATCGAGGGGAAACTTTACACAAATGTTCCTCAAGCCTTGGATGTACAAGTTTGTTCAGGAATAATTGATAGGTCATATGGTTTGGCAGCCATATTGGATTGAAGACAAATATTAAATTATGTTTTCTCTGGAAACGCTTAATCAATCAACATGAAAGTTCACAATCATGATCTAGTTGTGACGGGGAATACGTGTTTTAAATTTCAACTTGATCAGATACCTTTTCGGGTGGCCAGAATTATTTGATTTTTAACCTCCGCCATCTTCGAAGATGGATGGAGGTTACTGTTTTCACCCCTTTCTGTTTGTTACTAATGAAATCTAAAGATTTCGTAAGTATATTGATGACTTCCGTTTCTGTTTGTTACTTACGAAATCTAATTTCGTATAATATATATTTTCTATATATGATATAATCTATATATGATATATATATATATGATATAATTATATATTATATATATATAATATATATAATATATAATTATATCAATATAATTTCGTAATTATATTGATGACTTTTGTTTGTTTGTTTGTTTGTTTGTTTGTAGGCACGATAACTCGAACGGAAGAAGCAACTAATGTCAAATTACAACACGTGATTCAGGAGGGTGATGGCTAGTGCTGATTAGATTTTGGTCAAAGGTCAAGGTCACAGTGAGGTCAAACATAATTCCGTAAATTCACGTGGAGAAATGGAGTATTTTTGCTTCGCTCGACGTTACGAGTTCGTTTTAACTTCGATTTTAATTTTGTCTTCGGTTTTTGCGATCGCTTAGGACGCTTAAAACTCGGTTGTCGAAATTCTGGTAAAAATCGGATGTTTTGGAGACGTTTTAAGATTGTATAAAAAATATTTCACTCGACGCATCACGGGTCGTCCCATGATGCAGTGCGATCGAGCAGACGCGTCGTTGAGTTGCGTTAAGGTATAATTGCATGGAGAAATGGAGATTTTTGCTTCGGTCGACGTTACGATTTTTGATGGTTTGACACAGAATCATCGAAGAAACTTCTGGTTTGCATCGCGACCTTCTCTCGAGACAGCTTTTATTAGACAAGGTCAGAGGTCAAGTTGACGATTTCGTAAGTACCAGTCTATGACTGCTTGTTTGTTTGTTACTTACGAAATCTAAAGATTTCGTAAGTATATTGATGCCTTCCGTTTCTGTTTGTTTGTTTGTTTGAAGGCTCGATAACTCGAACGGAATAAGCTTCCAATGTCAAATTACACCAAGTGATTCAGGAGGGTGATGGCTAGTGCTGATTAGATTTTGGTCAAAATCGGTCAAGGTCACAGTGAGGTCAAACATCCAAAAAATGATAACTCGAGAACAGAAGAAGCTTCCAATGTCAAATTACACCACGTGATTCAGGAGGGTGGTGGCGAGCGCTGATTAGATTTTGGTCAAAATCGGTCAAAGGTCAAGGTCACAGTGAGGTCAAACATCCAAAACATTCGATTTTTTGATGGTTTGGTACAGAATCATCGTAGAAACTTCTGGTTTGTGTCGCTACCTTCTCAAGAGACAGCTTTTATTCGACAAGGTCAGAGGTCAAGTTGACGATTTCGTAAGTATCAGTCTATGACTGCTTGTTTGTTTGTTTGTTTGTTTGTAGGCACGATAACTCGAGAACGGAAGAAGCGACCAATGTCAAATTACACCACGTGATTCAGGAGGGTGGTGGCTAGCGCTGATTAGATTTTGGTCAAAATCGGTCAAAGGTCAAGGTCACAGTGAGGTCAAACATCCAAAACATTCGATTTTTGATGGTTTGGTACAGAATCATCATAGAAACTTCTGGTTTGTGTTGCTACCTTCTCAAGAGACAGCTTTTATTCGACAAGGTCAGAGGTCAAGTTGACGATTTCGTAAGTACCAGTCTATGACTGCTTGTTTGTTTGTTTGTTTGTAGGCACGATAACTCGAGAATGGAAGAAGCTACCAATGTCAAATTAGACCACGTGATTCAGGAGGGTGATGGCAAGTGCTGATTAAATTTTGGTCGAAATCGGTCAAAGGTCAAGGTCACAGTGGGGTCAAAAATTCCATTTTTGATGGTTTGGTACAGTTTCATGGTAGAAACTTCTGATTTGCGTCGCCACCTTCTCCAGAGACAGCTTTTATTAGACAAAGTCAGAGGTCAAGTTGACGATTTCGTAAGTACCAGTCTATGACTGCTTGTTACTTAAGAAATCTAAAGATTTCGTAAGTATATTGATGACTTCCGTTTCTGTTTGTTTGTTTGTTTGTATGTTTGTTTGTTTGTATGTTTGTTCGTTTGTTTGTCGGCACGATAACTCGAGAATGGAAGAAGCGACCAATGTGAAATTACACCACGTGATTCAGGAGGGTGATGGCAAGTGCTGATTAGATTTTCATCGAAATCGGTCAAAGATCAAGGTCACAGTGAGGTCAAATATTCGATTTTTGATGGTTTGGTACAGATAACTCGAGAACGGAAGTAGCTACCAATGTCAAATTACACCAGGTGATTCAGGAGGGTGATGGCTCGTGCTGATTAGATTTTGGTCAAAATCGGTCAAAGGTCAAGGGCACAGTGAGGTCAAACATCCAAAAAATGATAACTCGAGAACAGAAGAAGCTTCCAATGTCAAATTACACCACGTGATTCAGGAGGGTGGTGGCGAGCGCTGATTAGATTTTGGTCAAAATCGGTCAAAGGTCAAGGTCACAGTGAGGTCAAACATCCAAAACATTCGATTTTTTGATGGTTTGGTGCAGAATCATCGTAGAAACTTCTGGTTTGTGTCGCTACCTTCTCAAGAGACAGCTTTTATTCGACAAGGTCAGAGGTCAAGTTGACGATTTCGTAAGTACCAGTCTATGACTGCTTGTTTGTTTGTTTGTTTGTTTGTAGGCACGATAACTCGAGAACGGAAGAAGCGACCAATGTCAAATTACACCACGTGATTCAGGAGGGTGGTGGCTAGCGCTGATTAGATTTTGGTCAAAATCGGTCAAAGGTCAAGGTCACAGTGAGGTCAAACATCCAAAACATTCGATTTTTGATGGTTTGGTACAGAATCATCGTAGAAACTTCTGGTTTGTGTCGCTACCTTCTCAAGAGAGTTTTTATTCGACAAGGTCAGAGGTCAAGTTGACGATTTCGTAAGTACCAGTCTATGACTGCTTGTTTGTTTGTTTGTTTGTAGGCACGATAACTCGAGAATGGAAGAAGCTACCAATGTCAAATTAGACCACGTGATTCAGGAGGGTGATGTCAAGTGCTGATTAAATTTTGGTCGAAATCGGTCAAAGGTCAAGGTCACAGTGGGGTCAAAAATTCCATTTTTGATGGTTTGGTACAGAATCATGGTAGAAACTTCTGATTTGCGTCGCCACCTTCTCCAGAGACAGCTTTTATTAGACAAAGTCAGAGGTCAAGTTGACGATTTCGTAAGTACCAGTCTATGACTGCTTGTTACTTAAGAAATCTAAAGATTTCGTAAGTATATTGATGACTTCCGTTTCTGTTTGTTTGTTTGTTTGTTTGTATGTTTGTTTGTTTGTATGTTTGTTCGTTTGTTTGTCGGCACGATAACTCGAGAACGGAAGAAGCGACCAATGTGAAATTACACCACGTGATTCAGGAGGGTGATGGCAAGTGCTGATTAGATTTTCGTCGAAATCGGTCAAAGATCAAGGTCACAGTGAGGTCAAATATTCGATTTTTGATGGTTTGGTACAGATAACTCGAACGGAAGTAGCTACCAATGTCAAATTACACCACGTGATTCAGGAGGGTGATGGCTCGTGCTGATTAGATTTTGGTCAAAATCAGTCAAAGGTCAAGGGCACAGTGAGGTCAAACATCCAAAAAATGATAACTCGAGAACGGAAGAAAGCTACCAATGTAAAATTACACCCCGTGATTCAGGAGGGTGATGACTAGTGCTGATTAGATTTTGGTCAAAATCGGTCAAAGGTCAAGGTCACAGTGAGGTCAAACATAATTTCGTAAATTCATGTGGAGAAATGGAGTATTTTTGCTTCGCTCGATGTTAGGAGTTCGTTTTAACTTCGATTTTAATTTTGTCTTCGGTTTTTGCGATTGCTTAGGACGCTTAAAACTCGGTTGTCGAAATTCTGGTAAAAATCGGATGTTTTGGAGACGTTTTAAGATTGTATAAAAAATATTTCACTCGACGCGTCACGGGTCGTCACGTGATGCAGTGCGCTCGAGCAGACGCGTCGTTGAGTTACGTTAAGGTATAATATAATTGCGTGGAGAAATGGAGATTTTTGCTTTGCTCGACGTTACGATTTTTGATTCGTTTGATACAGAATCATCGTAGAAACTTCTGGTTTGCGTCGCTACCTTCTCGAGAGACAGCTTTTATTAGACAAGGTCAGAGGTCAAGTTGACGATTTCGTAAGTACCAGTCTATAACTGCTTGTTACTTACGAAATCTTAAGATTTCGTAAGTATATTGATGACTTCCGTTTCTGTTTTTGTTTGTTTGTTTGTTTGTATGCTTGTTTGTTTGTAGGCACGATAACTCGAGAACGGAAGAAGCTTCCAATATCAAATTGCACCACGTGATTCAGGAGGGTGATAGCTCATGCTGATTAGATTTTGGTCAAAGGTCAAGGTCACAGTGAGGTCAAACATCCAAAAAATGATAACTCGAGAACAGAAGAAGCTCCCAATGTCAAATTACACCACATGATTCAGGAGGGTGATGGCAAGTGCTGATTAGATTTTGGTCAAAATCGGTCAAAGGTCAAGGTCACAGTGAGGTCAAATATTCGATTTTTGATGGTTTGGTACAGATAACTCGAACGGAAGAAGCTACCAATGTCAAATTACACCACGTGATTCAGGAGGGTGATGGCTAGTGCTGCTTAGATTTTGCTCAAAATCGGTCAACGGTCAAGGTCACAGTGAGGTCAAACATTCGATTTTTGATGGTTTGGAACAGAATCATCGTAGAAACTTCTGGTTTGCGTCGCTACCTTCTCTAGAGACAGCTTTTATTAGACAGGTCAGAGGTCAAGTTGATGATTTCGTAAGTACCAGTCTATGACTGCTTGTTTGTTTGTTACTTACGAAATCTAGATTTCGTAAGTATATTGATGCCTTCCGTTTCTGTTTGTTTGTTTGTTTGTTTGTTTGTTTGTTTGTTTGTTTGCACGATAACTCGAGAACGGAAGAAGCTTCCAATGTCAAATTACACCACCTGATTCAGGAGGGTGATGGCTCGTGCTGATTAGATTTTGGTCAAAATCGGTCAAAGGTCAAGGTCACAGCAAGGTCAAATATTCTATTTTTGATGGTTTGGTACAGATAACTCGAACGGAAGAAGCTACCAATGTCAAATTACACCACGTAATTCAGGAGGGTGATGGCTAGTGCTGATTAGATTTTGGTCAAAATCGGTCAAAGGTCAAGGTCACAGCAAGGTCAAATATTCGATTTTTGATGGTTTGGTACAGATAACTCGAGAACGGAAGAAGCTACCAATGTCAAATTACACCACGTGATTCAGGAGGGTGGTGGTGAGCGCTGATTAGATTTTGGTCAAAATCGGTCAAAGGTCAAGGTCACAGTGAGGTCAAACATCCAAAACATTCGGTTTTTGATGGTTTGGAACAGAATCATCTGAGAAACTTCTGGTTTGCGTTGCTACGTTCTCTGGAGACAGCTTTTATAAGACAAGGTCAGTGATCAAGTTGACGATTTCATAAGTACCAGTCTGTGACTGCTTGTTTGTTTGTTTGTTTGTGGGCACGATAACTCGAGAACGGGAGAAGCTTCCAATGTCAAATTACACCACGTGATTCAGGTGGGTGATGGCTCGTGCTGATTAGATTTTGGTCAAAATCGGTCAAAGGTCAAGGTCACAGAGGTCAAATATTCGATTTTGATGGTTTGGTACAGATAACTGGAGAACGGAAGAAGCTTCCAATGTCAAATTACACCACGTGATTCAGGAAGGTGATGGCTCGTGCTGATTAGATTTTGGTCAAAATCAGTCAAAGGTCAAGGTCACAGTGAGGTCAAGCATCCAAAAAATGATAACTCGACGGAAGAAGCTACCATTGTCAAATTACACCAAGTGATTCAGGAGGGTGATGGCTAGCGCTGATTAGATTTTGGTCAAAATCGGTCAAAGGTCAAGGTACAGTGAGGTCAAACATCCAAAACATTCGATTTTTGATGGTTTGGTACAGAATCATCGTCGAAACTTCTGGTTTGCGTCGCTACCTTCTCTCGAGACAGCTTTTATTAGACAAGGTCAGAGGTCAAGTTGACGATTTCGTAAGTACCAGTCTATGACTGCTTGTTCGTTTACTTGTTTGTTTGTTTGTTTGTAGGCATGATAACTTGAGAACAGAAGAGGCTACCAATGTCAAATTACACCACGTGATTCAGGAGGGTGATGGCTCGTGCTGATTAGATTTTGGTCAAAATCGGTCAAAGGTCAAGGTCGCAGTGAGGTCAAACATCCAAAAATAACTCGAACGGAAGAAGCTACCAATTAAATGTCAAATTACACCACGTGATTCAGGAGGGTGATGGCTAGTGCTGATTAGATTTTGGTCAATGGTCAAGGTCACAGTGAGGTCAAATATTCGATTTTTGATGGCTTGGTACAGAATCATCGGAGAAACTTCTGATTTGCGTCGCTTCCTTCTCTCGAGACAGCTTTTATTCGACAAGGTCAGAGGTCAAGTTGACGATTTCGTAAGTACCAGTCTATGACTGCTTGTTTGCTTGTGTGTTTGTGTGTTTGTTTGTAGGCACGATAACTCGAGAACAGAGGAAGCTACCAATATCAAATTACACCACCTGATTCAGGGGGGTGATGGCTAGTGCTGATTCGAGTTTGGTCAAAGGTCAAGGTCACAGTGAGGTCAAACATACAAAAAATGATTACTCGAGAATGGAAACAACTACCCATGTCAAATTACACCAGGTGATTCAGGTGGATGGTGGCTTGGGCTGATTAGATTTTGGTCAAAATCGGTCAAAGGTCAAGGTCACTGTGAGGTCAAACATCAAAAACATTTGATTTTTGATGGTTTCGTGCAGAATCATCGGAGAAACTTCTGGTTTGCGTCGCTACCTTCTCGAGAGATGGCTTTTCTTCGACAAGGTCAGAGGTCAAGTTGACTATTTCGTAAGTACCAGTCTATGACTGCTTGTCACTTACGAAATCTAAAGATTTCGTAAGTATATTGATGACTTCTGTCCTCTGTTTGTTTGTTTGTTGTTTGTTTGTTTGTTTGTAGGCACGATAACTCGAGAACGGAAGAAGCTACGAATGTCAAATTACACTGCGTGATTCAGGAGGGTGATGGCTCGTGTTGATTAGATTTTGGTCAAAAATCGGTCAAAGGTCACAGTGAGGTCAAACATTCAATTTTTGATGGTTTGGTGCAACATCATCGTAGAAACTTCTGGTTTGCGTCGCTACCTTCTCCAGAGACAGCTTTTATTAGACAAGGTCAGAGGTCAAGTTGACGATTTCGTAAGTACCAGTCTCTGACTGCTTGTTTGTTTGTTTGTGAACAGCATTACGGAAAAACTCCTCGACGGATTTCGACGAAACATGGTGGGGGGTTAGGTCTGGGCCAAGGATCATGCCATTAGATTTTGGACTTGGTCCAAAATCCAATATGGCTGCTATGGTGGCCAATTTGAAAAAATATTTTAATTTTTTTTTTTTTTTTGCATTTCTGCATGTTTTAAGTGATTTCCAACCCCCCCCCCCCCCCAAAAAAAAATTGTTAGAGAAAAAATTTGCAAATTTTTTCAACAAAATTTCGAATTTTTTTTTTTTTTGCATTTCTTCATGTTTTCAGTGATTTCCAACAAAAAAACATGCCAAAATTATAATTGGGGCTGATTTTGGAACTTCAGGTGGATATACCCACGTAAAATCAATTTCTGTCTCAAGGAATCTAGTTATGATGAATGAATTGAGTATGTAAAAGTTAAAAGTAAAAGGGAAAGTTGCAAACTATAACTCTGAGCACTGTTGACGTCAAATTGAATGAATAGGATATCAGGTTCACTTGAGTGACCTAGCAGTATTGGCGGCAGAGGTTTTGCACTCTACAGAGTGCTCCCCCTCTAGTTTATTTATTTATTTGGCATGGGGGCAGTGTACTTTGAATGTACCTCTACTTGTTTTTATTCCAAATCACCTCCGGAGACCAAGTTATCTTTCTTTATATTGCCCTGTGACTGCAACAGTGTATTCAAAACTTTCAATCACACGAACATGCAATCATAAAGGTCTACCCTTCTGGCTTGCCTCCAACCGTGCTTGCACAGCGAGTGAGAAGGCCTCCACGGCCTGATCATATTCGCCGCTCAGGTTGTAGAGCACTCCCAGTCCCGTCTGTAGCTCTGGATCAGTACCTTCCCCATCCTTCTGCTCCCGACAAGCTTGCAGGAACATGTCTCGTACTTCAGCTACAGAGGGCCTGCACCAATCGCATACACTCTTGTTACCATGTGTTTACAATAGTCCTGGTTTACATCTGATGGGGTTCATCTTGCTATCATTAATCCAACCTCCTCTCCCAACCACAGGAGTATTATTGTAAGAAGAAATGTCAATAGAAAGGGCTACCTGTAAGCAAACTATGTGGAAATGCTTGAATTCATAGACTACTATACCGTGTCGTGTTCAAGTATATACTTCAATTTGAATAAAATAATTATTTTCAAGATTGTTTAAAAAAGTTTTGTGCAACTGAAATAGAAGTGTCAATCACACTTGTACATGATGCCATGCTGGCATCCTCTTCTTCACCCTCTCATTTGCCATGCCCTCTCATGCTATATATATATATATATATATATATATATATATATATATATATATATATATATATATATATATATATATATATATATATATATATATATATATATATATATCATGGGTCTTGGAATTATTATGAAGGCAATTTGTGTTGTACAGTGTTCAAGTGTATAATTCAATTAATATAAAGGTTTAAAGGCGTAGAGGTACATTAATTCCAGGTTTTACCGTGTCTATTACATCACCTTATTTAACTTTGTTCTTCGTGCCTGCTATTTGTGTCCTTTACAACATCGTTGAAAACAGTAAGTGTCTTGTTTGGAATTATTACTTGCAAAGTCGAAGATTTTTCAAGTATATTGGTCAGTCGATTTTGTTATTCTGTCTGTCTGTCTGTCTGTTGGGTCGCCGAAATAGGTGACCCTTATTGTCAGTAATTCTGTCTTTGTTTGGATGTTTGTTCGTTTGTCATCAGCATAATTGGTAGTAAACGTGGGCCGATTTTGACCAAACTCGGGTGGTAGGTACATCTTATGACCTAGTGCTTTGGAAATTGTGATGGTTGCTCGGGACGCTTTGGCTCCCAAGCAACAACCTAAAAACCTTCAAAATCGGTACCGTTCACGCGAAATCAATTCCGAAAGCCATTATCCCACGTGGGGTTATGAAATTTGGCACGAATGATCTCCAGGTGATGCTATATCAAATATGTTCCGGTTTTTGTGATATATGGAATACTTTACCCGCAGCGCCCGCTACAATTAGGGTATGCGCGAAAATTGGCAAATTGAAGGCCTCCTCGCGACCAGGTGAGTGCATCGATACGAATGAAACTTTGCAGGTTCATGGTACTCGATGAGTACTGCAACTTTGCCTCAGGACATTGACCGATTTCGCTTCGGTCAGGGGTCAAAGGTCAATTAGTGCAAAAATCGATAATATACGAGAGCTGGAGGTGCCTTATCGCCAAATGCTACTCCTCCTAGGGTTATGGTCGGATGGTTATGAAAATTCACACTAATCGTCTGGAATACATTGTGCACAAACGATCGAGCCGGATTTTCGATTTAGATCTTTGTTCACCCACAGCACCGCCTCGAACTTTGGGGATTTCCGATTTCAAACCGCATTTTCGGTACTTTTCATTCAAATGGATCCCGAGTAGTTATCAGTAAATGGAACTGAATGAGATTTGATATGCATAATCTTAAGGTGATTCCCTATCCGCTATATGACATCCAATTTGCTCTATATCTTATAGTTTCCATGCTCGGCGACCCATCGCCGCCTACCGGCTTGTTTATCTGTAAGTCTGTCTGTTTGTCGCCAAGAGTTCACAATTTTAAACCGATCTTTACGAAACATCACCACATGGTCGAGTTTGCATTGAGGAAGAAGTCTATTGTTTTTCATGTCAAAAGGTCAACAACTTCGGTGAGATTTCTAAAATCCTCAATTTTCATCCGATTGACTTGAAATGTAAAGAGGATTTATATTTCTGGTCACTGAATTCAACCAGCCAATTATTTTTGAGGTCAACATGAACCAAAAGGTCAACACAGGCCCAAAGTTAACAACTAAGGTGGTATTTCTAAAATCCTCAATTTTCATCCGATTGTCTTGTAATTTGAAGAGGATTTATATTTCAGGTCACTGAATTCAACCTGTGAATTATTTTTGAAGGCAACATCGACCAAAAGGTCAACATAGGCCCAAGGTCAACAACTAAGGTGGTATTTCTAAAATCCTTAATATTTATCCAATTGACTTGAAATTTGAAGAGGATTTTCATAGCAGGTCACTGAATTCAATCACCAATTATTTTTGAGGTCAACATCGACCAAAAGGTTAACATAGGCCGGATTTCTAAAATTGTCAATTTTCATCTGATTCACTTGATATTTGAAGAGAACTTGCATATTTGGTCATTGCATTCAACCAACAATTATTTTTGAGGTCAAATTTGTTTTATGGATTTTGCAAGTATTGGGCTCTGCAGGACATCTTGTTTTAAAATTTGTTTTACTGCCAGGCAACCAGATAGAGTAAAATATTATCTCACTCCTCTGCACATGTATGCAGTGGTGATGCACTTCATGGTTAAGGTGGTGGGTTTGGGCTCCTTGGATCCTGAGTTCAAATGCCACTCAGCTGTTGAATTAATACCAGGTGGGGTTTACTCTGCCCGTCATCGTTCCGAGGTCAGCAAAATGAGTGCCAGCTTGCTGGTATCCTGTGTCGATGTGGCGACCCATCCAGAATTGTGCCCAATAGCCAAGGAGACTGCTGAGGCAGCACCAATGCTCTGCACAGAGTATGGTCCCAATTGAATGGAATGCACCTGTGTGATCTGGATAAATTCAAAGACAATGTATGGTAAAACAAGAAACTTGTCTTCCTTTTCATGTTCTGATTTGTGTTCAAAAGATAACATTCAATTTAAATAAGTTGTTCCTCGATCATGAACTAATAAGACAGACAGACATGAACCAATTGTTTAACCCCGCTTTTCGCTTCGTGTGCACAGGTAATCATGGGTCATCGTGACAATTGTGCCAAAACGCTTGCCTACAGACGATCGGGATCCGCTTGTTTTGTCTTAATTAGAGGATAGTGGAATGGATACAGCAATAATTGGATCGTCTGAATTGTTCGAATGACATTGCACAAGGCTGTATTGGGTCGATGGCGTTACTAAATCAATTTCTTTCAATTTAAACCTTCCTGTGATCATGTGTCGATTGGCATTGTTGCCAGTTTGCACCCTTTTTTCAGCTGTGAGGAGTATATTGTACAAAGCCAACACTAATGATGATGACAGAGATCGTGAGGATGATAAATACAAAAAAAAATATGTCAAGGAACCAGTTAGCTGTCTTCTTCGTGTTTCCTCCTCAACTCCCATGAACACACGAATGGGAAACACGTGATGTAGCTTAACGCACATCTATCACTTTTTGCATAGTGTCATGCTTTCATGTGGAAAGGTGTAACGAATGTGTGAGTTCCACGGAAGGATGAACGCAATAATGTACTATGTGCATGCGTGGGTTTTTTTGGTGGGGGAGGGAGGGTTGTTTTGGGAGGCAGCTGGGATTTTATTTCAAACTGACAACCTAATAGTGACAAGGCAAGCCTTCCTGAACATTAAAATCCAAATTTATAATACTACTACATTTAGCTGGATTTGAATCCACAACCTCTTGCATCCCAGTGTAGCGTCATTGATCCATCCCAGAGACATCGAGGAACTGAAAGATAGGATCGATCTAAGCGCACTTGCATCACCGATGACATGTTAAGGGACGTTTAGGATGACATCCCTTGTGAAACGCATTTCGAGGTGTATCGATGTTAATAGTGTTTAATGTGAGCACTTGTTGTAATTTACTGTTTAAAGGTGAGATTAAATGTTAAATCCCCTCTGGCGTTTGACTTACACCATATATGGCTGGTGGAGGGAAACCAAGCTGTTAGCACTAGGATTATGGTGGTAAATGGGTTTATAACTTCAAGTTGCGATGTTATTTCATTGTGGTTCCAAGCCTAGTGTTGGCTTCGTGGTTGGAGTGGCTGGCTTAAGATTGTCGGGTCCTGAGCTTGAGCCCTGTTGGCTGCTGAATTAACACCATGTAGGGTCAACTCAGCCTGTCATCCTTCTGAGGTTGGTGAAATGAGTACCAGTGTACTGGTAGAGGGGCACAGCATCAGCGGCACAGCCATGCTCCAATAAATGATAGCTACCTGGCAGCCAAGCTGCCATACGCAAGAACAGATTGTGGTTCCACCTGATACCCACTGCCAAGGATGGTGGGAGGGGAAATGCTCTCACGGTCCATGCATTTCCTTGTAATTTTTATACAGATGTTGAGGCTCATGGAAGAGCTAAGAAAGATGGAAAAAGGTCAACATATTGAGCAATGGGGGTATCGAAGGCAATGACATTTCCTCCTGATGGGTGGTGAAGCTAAACATCTGTTTTGGTGTTCATGTTTTAACACATGTTTAGAGGTCACTGCCAATTAGGTACGTAAAACTGGCAAGTCAAAGTTTTGCTTATGTAATATGTAGATAGCCCATTACGTCTCCTGCATTTGCTTAAATTTCTACGACAGGAGTACATCTGCAATTGTCATCACCTCATAATTTTATACATCAAATTTAATCCATTGAAAGCCTACATGTCCATGGGTGCTGACCCAAAGTCTACTCTTTCAATGCATCAAAGGGTCTTCTACAACTTACAGTGTATGAGTGCAGTTGTGACAGTAGATTTAATGCCCCATGAAAAATGCAGTTCCTGACTACCGCACTAAAATGGAAGTTCATGGTCAGATTTAATTCTATTGGGTAATTTTTTTTTTTTGCACCGAAGGTTTTATTGACTTTCCCAATGACCTTGCAGGACTGTGCTGTGACTGGAAAGTGCTGTGTTAATATATTGGTTACAACATGCATCACTATTCGATCTATCGAATTCTGGGACTCTGCCTGAAAGCAGATTCAGTGCAGCCAACGCAGCCTCATGGCAAGGATTACACTGGGTAGTTTGCCGTTGCCTTCCCAGTGGTTGTCAGGCCAGGAATTTGTAGTTTGTTTTGGGTGCCGGTGATAACTCACCTACTCCACAAATACTTTGACGTCCACCAAATAATGCTGGCACTTGGGAATGGCTAGTGTAACGTCCGTCCGAGCGATGGCACGCACATTGACGTCTCGCCCTGCCTGTTAAACACCAGGGTGACAGTTTATAGCTGAGTCAAAATTCTAACCCAGGTGAGACGGCTCAGAAGCAAGTGTGCCTACCTCTAGGCTATCCTGTGTTAAAACGTGTTCCCATCACCCATACAGCAATGGTACATTATTAAGTGAGAGAGGGCTGTGTACTCAGAGTTAGACGTAGACCCAACACAATAAGGTGGGAAGAGGGTTGAGTATGATGGATGGGCCAGCAGCCAAGCTCGCAGAGCACGGCAGGCTTGGCCTGGACAGCTTTCATTGGTCAGACTGACTGCCAGTGCAAGAAGGGCAGGTAGATGGTCAGGACACAGATCCAGGCACCTTACAGACAGTGAAAAATGGGAAAATTAACAATATAGCTCACACTTCATTGACCATCTGATATAGTTGTGTTTAATTTGATGTTCATTCCCCCTGACACAAACTTCCAACCACTGACAATGTTCTTGAGGAAAGCACCTATGACTGACTGTGACTGTATATCAATCTCTGCAAGAAACATATTCTTCATTCGAGATGATATGAAGTTTGACAAATCACAACAAAGTTTTCCATTGATAACTAGAAGGGCAGTCGGTATAGCGCAAACCTCCGCCACGGAATGCCTGATCCACGAGAACATATCAGGCCCATTACATTTTTGAAATATCATACGCCACAGCACTATATCGTTTTTGGCCCTATCCCTCAATGGTGAAGAATCACTTTGAAAATTAAATAATTAAAGTATCTGGATTCGGATCTTCACCAAAATTGAATCAATTCTTCCTTGTCACATCCCCAACATGTCCACCAAGCTTCGTCAGAATCCGTCCACAACTTTGTGAGATATCGTGCTATATATCAGTTTTGGCCCTATCTCTCAGTGATGAAGAATCACTTTAAAAATTCTAGTTGTCAGATCCGGATCTTCACCAAAATCTAATCAGTTTGTCCTTGTCACACACCGAACCTGTCCACAATTTCATCCAGATCCGTCCAAAACTTTTTGAGATATTCTGTACACAAACATACAGAAAGGGGTGAAAACATAAATAACCTCCTTCACCTTCGTTGGTGGAGGTAATAATGGTTGCATGTTTGTGCACATACCTCTGTAGGGCACATATGGCAGCAGGATCCTCTTCGTTTTCTGCCAGGGCAGTGCCAAGGAGTTGCCAGGCCTTCAACACACAAATCAACAATATCCATAAAGTGGAATAATCGTAAAGCACCTACCATTTAATTAATCAACAACAAGATCTAATTTCTTCTGTCATAAAGGCCTGGTGCTTTCATCAACTAAATATCTGTAGCAGACAATTTTACTTAATCTATCAGCAGGGTGTATTCATGTGGAAGATATGACCTTTATCCTCCATCTCAATATCATTTCCACTAAAATGTGTGCAAGACAAAGTATCCTGTCCTGTCGTAGCATATCCCTAAAGGCCCGGTCACACCTTGACGTTTTAGCCAGCGATGGCAACGTGTTAAAATTTATGTAAAACGCTGGCTTACGTTGAACTTTTGAAGTTTTTTTTAAAGATTCGGACGTATTCATAGCGACTTGGTCTTGTGTATAACGCATTGGTAACTACACAGAACGTTTCGTTGTGTTATAGATAACTTATACCAACGAATGCTGAACCTGTTGTCGGCCTACACAACCGATGCCCAACGATAGTCTAACTCAGGCATAGCGCGTTGCACGCATCGCCGACGATGTCGTGACGTAGCCTATTAAAAGGCTGACGTACAACGATTCGAATCATAACTGCCGTAGAAATGGAAGGGTCAAAATCGCGGTCACACCTTGGCGATCTTGCCAGCGTATGCCGACGTAACAAAAAGTGTGTCTAAAACGTTGGGGCACATCAAATACGGTATGAGTAAGTTTGGTATACGTGAGTAGAACGCTAAATACGCTATCATAAGTCGTAGTAAGTAGAGTACGTCAAGAAATTTTGAACATGTTCAAAATTTTACGACGTACTCGGCGTATGACACACGTTCGCATGCGATGGGGATAAGTTTTACACACGATATGTGGACGCTTACACACGTCCACAAAGGCTACTTATAAGCTACTCATAAGTCGAAACACGTCGCGGTAATGTCTTTTTTACGTGAAACTTATTTCTAACTTGTGTTTGACGTGCTTTGAACCAATTCTTTACGTAGCCCCAACACACATCGACGTATGTAGACGTATTCCAATGACGTCTTCCGGTCGACCAAAAAAAAAAAAAATGAATGTGTTTCTAACTTACAACTGCCATATAAAGACGTGTTCCCAGCGGTTTTGGGAATTGGTATATAAAAATGGTGTTCATAAAAGGGGAACCAACAGTGTTTTCGAGTCCTTTTTGAGTCGATGTCCATGTCAGCAGTAACAGTATCAGTATCAGTATTACTATTAGTATTAGTATTAGTAGTAGTTTGTTCATGTCGGCAGTAGTAGGTGGGTGTGAGGGGGAGGGTGTGGGTTATGATGGATCGTCCTTGCGTCCGCGTGTCCACGGGTAGGTTCATAGGCTGCCACTCAACGATTTAAATGGCTCCATCTCCGCTATTGAAAGTAGACGCTTGCGCTCAACAATTGGATTTTTTTTACACTCAACGACTTTTAAACGGTACCACTCAGCTAGTTTCATTGTTTACAATGAACGATTTAAATTGCTGTCACTCGCCTTTGTTTTTTTGTTTTGTTTTTTTTTGACGCTGGGGTTTTGAAATTTGAAGCGTTTCTTCTGAACGTGTTAAAATGCTCAAACTCGACTATTTTAAATAGACGCTGCCGATGGACAATTGGAATCATAGCCAAGCTAGACATCGAAGTGTGAACATCCTCGTCATGCCGAAGAAAAGTTTGAAGAATGCTGCAAATAAGTGTCCTGGCCGTGGCCGTGGACGCTGACGCAAGGACGATCCATTATACCGACGTCTTTCAGCCTATGAGTAACTTAAAAGTAACGTCTGTCGACGTGTGGCAACGATCGCATAACGTGCCAACAACACGTTAATCATAGGTAGGAAATAAGTTTCGGGTACTCTAAACACTACCTCGGCGTGTCTCAACTTATGATTAACTTACAAGTAGCATGTGTTGACGTCTGTCAACGATCGCAGACCGTGCCTACAACTTGTGGCCAGCGTAGCGGAACGTGTGAGTCATACGCCGGCATACGTCGTGAAATTTCAAGCATGAAAAAATTTGAGGACAACCAAAAAGTACAACGTTTAAAGCCAACGTACAATGACGTATGGCAACGTACTACGACGTATGCCAGCGTGCTCTCAATGTTATCAAAACTTACCCATAACGTATTCAACGTGTGCCAGCGTTTTAGAAAAAAAAATCAAAAATCGGCATACGTTGGCTAAAACGTCAAGGTGTGACCGGGCCTTAACTCTTTGCTGGTACTGGCCTCCACATGTGACGGATCTTGAGTAACCGCTGCCTGCAGGAGAAGGATGGCCGAGGGAATGTCACCCTCAAGCAGTCTCCGCCTGCCTTCCTGGAATGCATTTGGTTGCTCAAGGTAGGGGTTCTCCTGTTTGTTCACAAAGAGGAAGTTGAATCAAACGTAAACTCGTTTAAGCAAAATAGTAAAGAAAAGAGAAAATTATTTTGAACCTCTGCAACAGGGCACTTTCAAAATGACGCAATCCACCCAAGAATGCTCGGCACGCACGTGCAGAAACCTCAAGCAATGGCGCTCTTTGGGGCATGTGAACTGCTACCGTACATATGCAACAGGGTTTGTCACATAAAATGGCCCACAAAGTTTCTAAAAAGCTGAAAAATACTTGGAAAAGTACCTGAGAGAAAGCTGTGGTGTGAGTCTGCACAATGAAAGAGTTGGAGGGAGACACCGTATTTGGTTTGGGTTTTTCTGAATACAGATGGGCAGCTCATATCTGGGGCTTGTGAATGCATGGGGTAGATTTAAAATGTTTGGGGAGGGGTGGGGGGAAGCTGTGAGGGCTGTTATATTGGGTCGCCGAAATAGGTGACCCTTATTGTCAGTAATTCTGTCTGTTTGGATGTTTGTTCGTTTGTCATCAGCATAATTGGTAGTAAACGTGGGCCGATTTTGACCAAACTCGGGTGGTAGGTACATCTTATGACCTAGTGCTTTGGAAATTGTGATGGTTGCTAGGGACGCTTTGGTTCCCTAGCAACAACCGAAAAAACCTTCAAAATCGGTACCGTTCACGCGAAATCAATTCCGAAAGCCATTATCCCACGTAGGGTTATGATATTTGGCACGAATGATCTACAGGTGATGCTCTATCAAATATGTTCCGGTTTTTGTGATATATGGAATACTTTACCCGCAGCGCCCCCTACAATTAGGGTATACGTGAAAATTGGCAAAAATTGAAGGTCCCCGAGCGACCAGGTGAGTGCATCGATACGAATGAAACTTTGTAGGTTCATGGTACTCAATTTATAACTTTGCCTCAGGACATATTGACCAATTTTACTTAGGTCAGGGGTCAAAGGTCAATTAGTGCAAAAATCGATAATATGCGAGAGCTGGAGGTGCCTTCGCGTCAAATACAACTCCTCCTCGGGTTGTGGTCGGATGGTCATGAAAATTCACACTAATCGTCTGGAATACATTGCACACAAACGATCGAGCCGGGTTTTCGATTTAGATCTTTGTTCACCCACAGCACCCCCTCAAACTTTGGGGATTTCCGATTTCAAACCGCATTTTCATTCAAATGGATACCGAGTCTTATCAGAAGATGGAACTGGATGAGATTTGATATGCATAATCTTAAGGTGATTCCCTATCCGCTATATGACATCCATTTTGCTCTATATCTTATAGTTTCCATGCTCGGCGACCCATCGCCGCCTACCGGCTTGTAAATATATTATTTGCTTGGTTCCGAGGCAACGAGAAATTATTGTTGTGGTTCCTCCGGCGCGTCGCTACAAGCACGACCCTCGATGGAGCAGTGGGGCCTTCTCGGCTAGATCGCTCGGAATTACAGATCGCCGGCCCGGAGAAGTCCGAGGTCGGCGGGTCCTGGTTATTTTGGACCGAAATGTGCCAATGGGTAGATCACGTGGGGTAGGATTAATTGGCAACTTCAACTGACCCAAGTACCCACGTGATCCAGCTACCGGGGTACTTCACCCTCGGCAGAACTCGTACGGAAGCGAGCCGCTTAAGCGAGCCCGTTCCGCGTGCGATGCCGAGCGGTTTTATAATCGCCTAATTCCGCCGGCCCGATTATCCTGTTACTCCGTTATAGCGGCAATGGCTACTCACTTTCCCCACACGCACGACACACCCAGTCAATGGAGAAATGACACGACAAGCTGAGTACATTTAAACAATTGGGGGTATTTATTTATAATAGGCAGAGAATGAGGGAAGCACATAAGAGCAGATTTATACCGACTATCAAGCAATGCACGTATGTACAGGCAAAAACACTTATACAATTCACTACTTTACAGACTGGCGCCACAAACAGACACACACACACCCAGACAGAAATGGAGCCCCTGAGTCTTTAACGGAACCTCCAGCCCGGAGGACAGTCGGGCTGAGGGTCAGGGTAGCTGGCTTCCTGGCCACGAGCGCGCAGCTGGACATCCCCTGGTCCTTGAGACTGGTGTCGCCGTACCAGCCAGGCGGAAGGCAACGACACGAAGCTCTGGAGCCAGGACGAGGTCGTTGCAGAAGCCAAGGTGATGAGCCGGGCAGACAAGAAATGGAAGAAGACAAGCAGGAAACTAACGACGACAAAATCTCCTCAGAACACACCTTATATTGGCCCCCTCCCGCTCAACGAACGCTTCTCTCTTCCCCACTCGCCCTCCCATTGGACCGGAGGCCCCATGTGACTCCTCTTCCGCTCCCGATTGGACAGGCGCGCAGTGGGCGGGGCACTCCCTCCCTTGGGCGGAGTCTCCAGCGGGGGGCGTTTGTGGCTCCTCAGACCGCGTGGTTAATGGCGACGGTGCTGGGTCGGAGGCGGTGCGCAGAAGACGCCGGCCCCCCGCCGATTGGCCACGGTGGCGTGGTGACATCACCTGGACCTGCCCCTGGCACAGGAAGCTGAGCAACATGTCTCTGCAGGGCTCCGCCCACCCCCTGGCGTTGGCCAGGGCGAGGTGAAGGAAGTGAGGTGATGTGGTGTGGTGGGCGGCGACGTCGGCAGTGCAGTCGGTGGTGTAAAAATAACGGAAAGAAAACTTGACTATTAAAACAACTTCACAGCGCAGGAACATTTAATTACCCATTAGACTAAGGTCGGGACCCTAACTGGCAACATATACTTACTGATATAACTGAGCTAAAGGACCTGAATGTTGAGTGCGATAGCTTTCCAAATCCGCAACATTATATTCGATTTTTGCATATATTGCTGAAAGAAGTGTGTGTGTGTGTGTGTGTGTGCGTGCGTGCGTGCGTGCGTACGTGCGTGCGCGCGCGCGCGTGCGTGCACGTGCATATGTCTGCCACTGCTCACTTGTATTAACAGGAAATTGCAGGAACTTGCCACTTCTCATCCCCGGATATTTCTCGTATTTCCATGAGTCCGGTTTGCATCCAGGAACACAACAATTTTGGTGAACCATTATGAAATTGCCACTCTCGTTCAAATGCTGAACATTCTGTTTTGAAGATTATTTGAATTACATATTTCTCCCTCGTAACGGCAGTTTAAAAGTGCCCGCGCTAGCAGAAGCGAGTCGCTGAAAGCGCACACGGCGTATGCGCGAAAGGCCTCGTTAGCCTTGTTTCATCATTTTGAAAGTCCCATATTATTTTTTTAGTTGATTCATTGATTCATAATCGTTTCATTTTTATCAAATACATTATAACCATCATCATTATCTTAAGGCTCATTCAGCACTATCGATTCATCAAATTATTTTTACTGACCCACTGTGGCGGAGGCGAGAATGTCTCAGGGGCACGGGGCCAAGGCTGAGAGCTCTCACGCAGTGCCATTTCTTCCCACTCTGCCTGCAACTTGTCCCAGAATTCTGTGTCTGCCTGAAGGGCATGGTGGAAATGAACAGACAAAGTGCAAGAAAGAAAGTACATCCATCAAGATTATGCTGAATTGTATGGTATTAAAATGGGAATCATGGGTAAATGGGATGAAAAAAATAATGATTGGGCTACCTTTTAGCAATTCGTTTTTCTGAATTATCTTCACTCATGGAGGAGCGTGTACTTCTTGTACACATGACAAGGATATTAGGAGAGAATTCTTAAATCGCAACGAAAAGGACATAAGTGAATGAACAAATCAACACATATTACGGGATTTGAACCTGCAATCGCAGCATCATGAGATTTGTGCTCGGATCGGAACAATAACCACACACAAAGCAGGTTGGAAGACAGAGCAGAAAGTTTGAATACAGAATGCAACAACGAAAATAGATCATGGAAGAAATGAATTTCCTTCCTGGAAACATTTACACGATTTCTTGCCTACCTCAATAGCGGCCTTCGTTCTTTCAAATTCATCATCACACCAAGCTGGTGCGCAGTCATCCAGTACAAAATGACGCCCCCCTGTCTTGCTGTCTGACCTCTGATTGAGAAGGGGTCTGGTTCCCTCAGCCACCCACACTTGTTGGCCTGTCTCCACATCGCCAGCCCAGCAGTCTGCTGGTGTGCCCGGTGCCTGGAGGGTGGAGGAAGCTTCAGTTTAAAATGAAAGATTTTGCTCAAATTAGTTAAAGTAATATGTGGGTGGTGGGAGGGCATATTTTGGTGTGTACTTTGGAGTTTAGAGATTAGGATCGGTGAGGATAGCTCTGGATAAGTGAGGTTGAACAACAGGATATCTCTATCATTGTACCATATTTTCCGGTGTATAAACCGCGACCGTGTATTAACCGCCCCCCAGTTTTTCAGCTTCAAAATAGATGAATATATTGATCATTTTATTTTCTGATCTAGTTCTAAATATGTTTGTACATTAACTTTGTACGGGACAAAGGGACGGAGGTATCAACATGCTTACTCCCATGTGCGCTTAATTTCGTCTAAAAGTCTTATTGTCATTTTCAAGAAGTTGAAGACAGGAGAGGATACCAAGAAATTTTTATTTTTCTTTTTTATTATGTGATATTATAAAGAGGATTTTTTTTTGTTATGAGAAAAAGGAAGAAAAGGGATTCAAACCAGTATTGTACGTATTTCTTGTGGATTTGTGACCCTGAAAAGGACCATTTGGGTTTGATGAAGCTTCTCAGTTAAACCCAAGAAAATCCTCGTCGAAGACTCCTTGTCCAAATCAGGGTCGAGCATGTCACCATCGCTGTCCACATCGCTGTCACCGTCACTTGCAGCTTCCTCATCCCAAATTATGTCGTCCTCTGTGCCGTCCATGTTGTTGGAGATGCAGCATTTCAGAAATGCTCACTTGATGATGTCCAACGGTATCTCCTCCCACACCTTGACGATCCAGCCGCAGATCATCGGAAGGTCGACCTTTCTCATCCTCCCACTCTTGGTGTAGGTCTTCTCCTCACTCATTATCCAGTTGGCACAGCAGCGACGTAGCCCATCCTTGGACGGCTTGTTGATGGACACATCGAGGGGCTGCAGGAGCGATGTCATCCTGCCTGGGATGATGACGAGATCGGTGTTGGTCCGACGGGGCAGCGCTTTGGTGTCGGTGGTCTTGTGACAATTTAACGCATCCAGGACTAGCATGCTCTGTCATGGGGAGAGACCGCCATCTGGCCTACTACTCCAGACTGTGCGCACCCAGTCCTGGACCACTCCCTCGTCTATCCACCCCTTCTGCTGTGCACGAACAATGACATGAGACCAGGTGTTCTTTTTGTGTGTTTTATGGCGTTTTCAGAGCCATGAGGCTCTATATATATGCCACTCACCTAAACTCCGGACGTATCCAGACGTTTCTGAGCATGACTTTATTTAATTTCCACACACGGTTAATAAAACTGTACAAACTCTTAACCTGAACCGATTTTCAAAATTGAAATGGCAGAATTGAACTTAACAGCAGTTTTTGCCTGTAAAAAATTTTCAAATAAATTGTCCATTTAGAATATAATTCAAATTCAGCATTGATCGTTTTTAAGATGATTTTTTTCCCGATATCCGTGCATTAACCGCACCCCCAACTTTTACCATTTTTGCCAATAAAAAAGTGTGGTTTACACACTGGAAAATATGGTAATCTTTTTTATTTTTTTTTAAAAATTATTGCTGAAGGATGAAATAAATGGCCTTTTGTACCTCTGACAGAATCACAGTCACAAAGCTCATAAAATCCACTCAAAGTGTTTTGAGTATTTTCATGCCCTCTGCTTCCAGAATCATTCAAGAACAATGCAAACAATCCCAACAATCAAAACAGGTCAACGGGAGGAAATATAAACATCTCTGCTGTTGCTTTCGTTTAAATGCATTCAAATTTATTCACCACCCTGTGTGCTCCCCAAGCCCTCATGCTTCCAAATGTCGCTTATCCCTCCAAGTCTCCCTCTATTTTGTCCCTCCACCCTGCTGTTGGTGTATTCCACTCCCCCCTCCTCCTCCTCCACCTCCTCACCTCAACCTTTCCACTGTTGTTTTTGTTCTGTTACGTCATGGTCCATTCTATGTCCGAGCTCCTCCACAAGCCTCGACTCGATACAACAAAGCACATTCTCACTGTTTTTGAGCTGTGTCGTCTGGGATGGATAGAGCGTACCGTTTCTTCAGAGGGGACGTTAAGCTTGATGTCCATTCGCTGGTGGATGCTTGAAAAAAAGTTTTATGATGCCATTCGAAAAGAGTGAGCCATTGTGTGCTGCTATCCTGGCTAATTTCAAGATTCCTGCCCGAATCCACACGGGCACTGCAACAGCGGTGTAAGTGTACCTCTTATAACGCAACAATCAGATAATATTCATAAGTGAATCCCAGTCAAAGGTGCATTGAAAACAAATATTTCATACCCCTTGTCTGCCAGGTGAGGGCATGGCTGAGCTTCCTCCAGAGCCCAGTCGGCCATTTCCTGCCACATCACTCTCTGCCTGCCTGAACACAAATGCACCGTCGTTACAATCATCATCATCATCATCGTCATCATCATCAATCAAAACTACGATGTCATTGGCATTTGTGCCAAATGAGGTCGTTGCAGTTTGTGTATCCACCACTGATGTAAGATTTGCTGCTTTCCTAATTTCAGCCAAGACGTACTGCATTTGCCTATAACCTTTCATCTGCACATATCGCAATCCTACGTACCCCAATAGGGGTCGAGGGTTTCCACGCATGCCCCTTCAATCAGCGATGAACACTATCTTGTGCACGAATGGTGAACGTTTAAATCTGATCTTGTCAAAAAGGAAGTACAATTATGTTTCTACATTTCCACCGCCTAACTCTGCCACAAGTGCTTTGGAGTCTCTCTGGATTTGATTAATTATCAATCTGTTACATGATGGAGGAGAATGTAGATGGGTGGTGGAGGGAAATGGTAAGAAATAATGGAATCCAGCCAGTGGTTCAGCAAGGTTAAAAATATGATGTGTTCCTTTTCACTGCATCATAGGTCTCACAGCCCTCCTCAGGTGTTGCTGGCATTTCCTGTGGGTTTGCCCAGTTAACTGGCAACGAACAACTACAATACTAATAAATTTCAGGTAGCACCATCTACAGTCATGGTAGTAGTAAACAGTTAAATCGACTCAATAGGTGGATTGTGTTTCAAACGTAGAAGTTCTTCGACGACAAAGCAGCTAACTCTCTCTACAGTCGACACCACCTTGCAATCTCAAATTTTTTTTAAACTTAACATCGTGCCACAATATGCATTAAAATGAAATCTCATGATTATTCAATACTTTACCAGCCCTGCTCACTCATTCTCTGTCCTTCCTCCCAGCACGAAGAAAACTCGGAACTGCTCTGTTGCTGTGACCAAGGTGCAGAACCTCGCCCTGGGAGACGGGAGGCAAAGTACCGTGAAATGGAACAACCATGTGAGCATTGAATACACCTGGAACACAAAATGATTCATAAAGTAATGGAAGAACGTTAAGATTTCTTATAAAGCTTTGGCTGTGGGATTGTGCACACCATACGAGGACGTCGTTGGTGCTTTGTGTAAAAATCTGGGGTTGCTGTTGAGATCTGTTTGAAAGGTGAAAATAAGGGAACGTCTTAAAGGTATCAAGGGTGGTTAGAAAAGGTTGTGTGGAGACATTATTGAAACAATAATTCTATTGTTGTAAAATATTGTTGTGGTTTTGGCTTCTCTGGGGTAAAAGAGTCAATCTATAGTATAACGATAGTTATTCGCAAGTCTCTGTTCAGTTAAGTGTGATGTCATACATGTGGATAAATATGCATTGCGAGTGTATTGGATAGATGATTGTGTGTGTTCATGTCTTCATCTATCTAACCTTTATCTTTTAACTCTGTCTGTCTTTCGTGCTTCTTTGGCACAGGAGACTCACCTGTTTCTTCATCTCTCGCTTCCTCAATCTTCCGAACCAACTTAAACCGAGGTAAGCCACCCTGTGCCGCCTTCATCGCGGGGTGAGTCACCTTTCACAGAATCGTGCTCGTTCCCGAAACCTCCTTAAAACCGGGTTAAACCAGCCAAAAGTCACCAAGCCACGATGGGGACAGAAACGGATCAAAAAAGCTACATGCTCTGTCGTGTCCAGACCAATCCGCGATGGAGGTCGGCCGGAGCCGAAGCGCAAGACCAATCGTGGGAGGGACCTGACAAAGGGGGACACTGGGATAGCCGCCAATGAGTCCAGGAGCCCGCGATGGTGGCAGTGATAAAAGCGCAGGACACAACCATTTGGGGTCTTGGTCACAAATATTTATGCCTGGTGTTGGCTTAATGTTGAGGGTGGCGGACTTGGGATCTTAGGGTCCTGAATTCAAATCCAACTCAGTCATTGAATTAATACCAGGTGGGGTTGACTCAGCCTGTCATCCTTCTGAGATCGCCAAAATGAGTACCAGCTTGCTGGGATGAATGAGCCATTCGAACATCCTGTGTCACAGTGGCGACCTGGCCAGAATTGTGCCCAATAGCCCAGGAGACTGCTTTGACAGCACCGACGCTCTGTACAGAGTATTGTCCCAATGGATGGTCGCAAACATTTGGGTCTCTGTCACAATCAGTCTTCTTGTTTGGTCCTTTACAAAGAGAGAGAGAAAGACACCGGGTCAGTAAGTCCATCTGCGTACCTGCTGGAGTTGGGCTCATCATCTTTCTGGGACCTGCACGCTGCTCTGGGTTGTGCTTTTCTGCGGGCGCATGCAGGACGCATTGGTGTTGAACACGCGTGCGCTGCACGCTGGGATAGGAGTGAAGGAGGATCAAAGACCTTTCACACAGCCATGGGCTGTGTGGGTATCAATCAGGCTGTGCAGCTCATCTTAGCTGTGGGAAGGTGTGAAGGTGTGATGGGGTTCTAATCCAACACCCCCATCTCTCTCTTTCTCTACTTTCCTGAGACTGATGAATGCTGGGCCCTTTTCATAAAGTGACAAGCTGACTGTACTTTTCCTACATCTGAGGGTGGTAATGTTTGCATTGGGGTAATGGGAATGTGTATTGCCTTGTAAATATATGACTTATAAATATCTGCTGGTCATGATTTGTAAATACGTGCTTTTTTAACACATGTATAAAATGCATTTGTCTCCTGCCTCTCTTCCTGCTCATCGCGATGGTGGCACGTGGCA
>NC_140964.1:42724920-42882420 GCF_056783735.1 Eptatretus burgeri | reverse complement strand
GTGATAAACGCATTTTTTTCCAACTTCAGTGGCTTATAATTTTATAATGGACTCCTCCAGAAAGCTAATATTGCAAATATTTACTAATTGGCATCCAAATTTTTCAATTATGGCATCAGATAGCTTCTGGGATGCATATTTCTCACTCTATAGGAAGCTAAAAATAGCTTTTTGGCCAAAACGAGCTAAAATAAGGTGAAACGATAGGAGCCCTCCTGAAAATATGGAACAACATCGAATTTTTTCCTCATAACACAGTGATTATAGGGTCATTATCTATCCAGAGATACATTTTTGCTGGGATAATACAGTTAGGTGATGAATTATAAAAGTTTTAACATAAGTCCTTGCCTTCGAGGGCTCGAAAATGGACCAATTTTGTCCCCTGGTTTGACCATGTGGCTCGGGGTTTAGGATCTTCATTTTTTTTTCTAAAGATTTCCTCATATAAGATGTGTCTACTGACCAAATCATTTTATCTAACGCCCATGGCTTCATATTAAAATTAATTTTTATTTACATGCACGTTTTTTTTTTATAATTATTCACTTTTTCATATTCAGAAGTTTATAAATCTTAAATGGAACTATCCAGGAAAGAGTTACTGCAGAATTTTATAAACTGGTATACAAAATTTCAGGTTGTGGCATCAGAATGTCTCTAGAAAGCACATACTACTAATTTTAGGAAGCGAAAATATGGCAATTTGGTCCACTTGGTACAAAACAAGGTGAACTTGCAGGGGTGCGCATGAGGCTAAATTATGCTTCTTATTAGACATTAGTGATAAGGATGTTATTTATTCATAAATACATGCTAATGATTACTTTCGTAAGTGATTGCAAATTATAAATTAGAACTAATTTGATTAGTTGAGTCGCAACTTTTTCATTTACAGATATACAGAGACAATGAATATTAGTAATTTTTATACCTTAGAAAACTCTTTAATGACCTTTCTTTCATCTTTTATTGGTTCACGAAAAAATATTTTCACGAAAAAAATATTGGTTCACGAAAAAAAATAAGTGACCACCATATTCATTATTGTTGTCTGTCTGTCTGTCCCGATCATAGCTGCGTGGGTTGTGATCCGATCCTGACAAAATTTTGGTGGGAGGTTTATATCATGATCTACTTATGTTTTTCTGAAAATGGGCGTGGTGCGCCCATTATGGGTGGAGCCACGCCCAAAAAACGTGTTTTTAGGGGGTAGCCAATTTCAATTTGCATCTTCTCCTATGGGGTTTGTCGAATCTGACAGGGGTTTCGGTATTTGGTTAGCCCAATGGCACCTGCATAGCCTCACGGAGCTCGATTTTTCATTTTCGTCCCAAGGTCAAGGTCACAAGGTCACGAACTTAGAAAATTGTGAATTTTGACATAAAAAAATTTCTTCTCCGAGGGGTTTGTCTAATCTGGCAGGGGTTTCGGTATTTGGTTAGCCCAATGGCACCTACATAGCCCCACAGAGCTCGATTTTTCATTTTCGTCCCAAGGTCAAGGCCACAAGGTCACGAACTTAGAAAATTGCGAATTGTGTTTTTAGGGGGTAGCCGATTTCAATTTGCATCTTCTCCTAGGGGTTTGTCGAATCTGGCAGGGGTTTCAGTATTTGGTTAGCCCAATGGCACCTGCATAGCCCCACGGAGCTCGATTTTTTTTTTTTTCATTTTCGTCCCAAGGTCAAGGTCAAGGTCACAAGGTCATAAACTTAGAAAATTGTGAATTTTGACATAAAAATCATAAGACCACCCAAACTTTGAGAGCTAGAATGACAATATTTTTAAAGCATAATCTTAAGGTCATTCCCCACCTAAAGTCTCGAAACCATTTTGCTCTATCTCAAACACCTTGCCCGTGGCGCCCCCTTCAAGTTTGTTTTTACGCTGATTTCATCAAAGTATGGATAATCCGAGGAATGCGAAATGCCATAAAGCCTATATGATGTTATATTGTTCCTGTAATGTTCCAGAGGAAGTTTTGCACCAAAGGTCATAATCTTTGACCTTTAAAGGTCACAAAGGTCAAATTTTCAATGTTGTGGGAATCGAACCGGGTTTTCGACCTTCTTCGACGAACTAACTCCAATAAGCTATAGCACGCGTATCCTGTTTCCTTATTTTAATGTCCACAACATTAATTTGTGACCTTTAAAGGTTATGCAAAGGTCAAATTTTTAAAGTTGTTGAACGAAACCGGGTTTTCGACATTTTGCAGCTCATAACCTGTCACCCGTACCACATAATGTTGATCATTTTTATAACTTGGTCAAACATTATCACATTGTTTCATCCTTGACTTCTGAAACAATCTACATCGTCAAATACCGCTCATGAACCATCGTCGTCTTCAGACTTGTGACATTCATTATCATGATTATCTAGCACTCAGAGGCACAGAATTCTACATCTTAGAAAACAGGTCTTGAACATGCTTAAAGTCATGCTGTGACAGTTGGTACTGACGTTCACCAGATTTTATATCAGGGGCCTCAACCACACAAAGAATGTCGAGTAATGGCACCCAGCATTGATCTTTCTTTTTTCTGGAGGCCATGAGAATGTGTTACCCCTTCCTTGCTTCATGAAGTTCACAAACACATCATTTTCATCATCATTCCTTGTGACAATGTTCCCAATGTACCATTTTCTGTCATAAACACAAGCAATATATTTCCCAGCCTGGTATACATCCAGTTCAGTTAGGGTTGGGACTAATAACTGGGACAGATGAGCTTGTGTGGTTTCCGGTCCTGTGCATACTGTTGATGATACAGCATCAGAAGAAACCCTTCTCATCTCCAGACGTGTTGAGGAGATTGGCAGGAAACCATGGTGTGACCGTGTACCAGCAATGGTTGTTGCTGCTCTGAAGCGCTTCTCGAGGTCATACTCCATTGCATTTTGTTGGATTTCTTGTGATGTCACAAAGAAGAATTTGATCCCTCTTATATTCTTCTCTGCCCACTGGAACATCTCTTCAGCTGTCAGAATCTGATTCTGTAGAGTGGCCTGCAAACTTGCCCTTGCATCAAGGCACTTCACAGTTCCTCCAATCCCATCACATTACTCCATCTAGTGGTGTATGTCATAACTAATGACTTCAAATAGAGAACTGTAGGAGATGTTTTTTTAATTAAAACCCAAGCATATGTTTGGATTATCATTACAAGAATTTATTTTTGAATGAAAAATGTACTTATAATTGTTAATTTATGAGAAGAATAATCTAAGTTGTTACATAACCTCAGTTAATACCCCCTGCATATTCAGCATTTTTGGTCAAAGTGGCATTTTCAACTTCCTTCAGATAGAAACGTATGCATTTATCAGGCATTCTGATAACAGATCCTTAAATTTCATATGCCAGTTTATAAATATCTGCAGTATCACTTTGCTAGAGTGTTCAGTTTCAGATTTATAAGCTCATGAATATGAAAAAAGTGAATAGTTATAAAAAAAAACGTGCATGTAAATAAAAATTTATTTTAATATGAGGCCATGGGCGTTAGATAAAATTATTCGGTCAGTAGACACATCTTATATGAGGAAATCTTTTGGAAAAAAATGAAGATCCTAAACCCCGAGCCACATGATCAAACCAGGGGACAGAATTGGTCTATTTTAGAGCCCTCGGAGGCAAGGGCTTCTAGTAAAACTTTTATAATTCACCATCTAACTATTATCCCAACAAAAATGTATATATGGATATATAATGACCCTATAATCACTGTGTTATGAGGAAAAAATTCTAAGTTGTTCCATATTTTCAGGAGAGCTATTATAGTTTCACCTTATTTTAGCTCGTTTTGGCCCAAAAGCAATTTTTGGCTTCCTATAGAGTGAGAAATATGCATCCCAGAGGCTATCTGATGCCATAATTGAAAAATTTGGATGCCAATTAGTAAATATTTCCAATATTAGCTTTCTAGACGAGTCCATTATAAAATTATAAGCCCCTGAAGTTGAAAAAAATGCGTTTTTCACATTTGGCATTTTTAGGGCCAAATTTCAAAGGTCTCGAGAGATAGATATTTTTTAAACTATGAGGAATTGAAAGCTCATCTTTTGCATGGCGGGTAGAGCCATATAGATGTACATTTAAGAATTTTTCAGCAAAATCTGAGGAGGTGACCTGGGGAGGTTTTTGAAATTTAGGTGAGTTGGCACGGAATGACCCAACTTCACAGATGTCGACAATGGATGAGTACGTTAACCAGCATGGGAAACAAGGTGTGAATGATGTTATGAGTGTTAGCTCTGTCAGAGGAAATATGGCTGGACAGGGGATTACAAAGGAAGGAGACTGGATCAAAGGCCAGAGGTCAAAGATCAGAGGGGCTGGATCAAATTGGTGAAAAATTACCGGCTAAAGACGAAAGGGAATTGAGGCATTCATTAAAGGGTTGTAAAAACAGAAGGAAAGAGAAATAGTAGTTCGGTAAAAAAGAGGAATAGGAGGAAGAAGACAACGGGGACAGGAAAATACACATAAAATGTAACTGCCCCCCCCAAATATAACCGAGAAAAAACATGGAAATTTATATGCTATTATGGTATTCCGACCGACACTATCCTTCACACAGACTCCTATTCCGACCAACACTATCCTTCACACAGACTCCTATTCCGACCGACACTATCCTTCACACAGACTCCTATTCCGACCGACACTATCCTTCACACAGACTCCTATTCCGACCGACACTATCCTTCACACAGACTCCTATTCCGACCAACACTATCCTTCACACAGACTCCTATTCCGACCGACACTATCCTTCACACAGACTCCTATTCCGACCAACACTATCCTTCACACAGACTCCTATTCTGACCGACACTATCCTTCACACAGACTCCTATTCTGACCGACACTATCCTTCACACAGACTCCTATTCCGACCAACACTATCCTTCACACAGACTCCTATTCCGACCAACACTATCCTTCACACAGACTCCTATTCCGACCAACACTATCCTTCACACAGACTCCTATTCCGACCAACACTATCCTTTACACAGACTCCTATTCCGACCAACACTATCCTTCACACAGACTCTTATTCCGACCAACACAATCCTTTACACAGACTCCTATTCCGACCAACACTATCCTCTACACAGACTCCTATTCCGAACGACACTATCCTTCACACAGACTCCTATTCCAACCAACACTATCCTTCACACAGACTCCTATTCCAACCAACACTATCCTTCACACAGACTCCTATTCCGACCAACACTATCCTCTACACAGACTCCTATTCCAACCAACACTATCCTCTACACAGACTCCTATTCCAACCAACACTATCCTCTACACAGACTCCTATTCCAACCAACACTATCCTTCACACAGACTCCTATTCCAACCAACACTATCCTTCACACAGACTCCTATTCCGACCAACACTATCCTCTACACAGACTCCTATTCCGAACGACACTATCCTTCACACAGACTCCTATTCCAACCAACACTATCCTTCACACAGACTCCTATTCCGACCAACAATATCCTCTACACAGACTCCTATTCCGACCAACACAATCCTTCACACAGACTCCTATTCCAACCAACACTATCCTTCACACAGACTCCTATTCCAACCAACACTATCCTTCATACAGACTCCTATTCCGACCAACACTATCCTCTACACAGACTCCTATTCCGAACGACACTATCCTTCACACAGACTCCTATTCCGACCAACAATATCCTCTACACAGACTCCTATTCCGAACGACACTATCCTTCACACAGACTCCTATTCCGACCAACACAATCCTTCACACAGACTCCTATTCCGACCAACACTATCCTCTACACAGACTCTTATTCCGACCAACACAATCCTTCACACAGACTCCTATTCCAACCAACACTATCCTTCACACAGACTCCTATTCCAACCAACACTATCCTTCACACAGACTCCTATTCTGACCGACACTATACTCTACACAGACTCCTATTCTGACCGACACTATCCTTCACACAGACTCCTATTCCGACCAACACAATCCTTCACACAGACTCCGATTCCGACCAACACAATCCTTCACACAGACTCCTATTCCAACCAACACTATCCTTCACACAAACTCTTATTCCAACCAACACAATCCTCTACACAGACTCGTATCCCGCCCGTGCTCTTCACAGAATGTGCTCTGTTCTGTATATTTCCTCAGTAAAATTTTCTTGCAATTCAGTAACACAAGATTCGCTGCCAACTTCCATAGACAGAGAGTTTACATCAATCCACAGTTTCTTTGTCCTTCCCTGGTGTTGGCTCAGTGGTTAGGGTGGCGGCTTGGGATCCTAGGGTCCTGAGTTCGAGCCCCGTGGGCTGCTGAATTAACACCAGGGGGTTGACTCAGCCTGTCATCCTTCTGAGGTCGGCGAAATGAGTACCAGTGTAGCAGCCAAAAGGCTGCACACAAAGGGAAGGGGTCTTGATGGATTTATTAAATCTGGTATTGGTGTGGTACAGGTATGATGGGCTGAATGGTCTTCTCCTGCGCATAAAAATTCCTTGCAATTCCATGTCCCTTGTATTGAATAACTATTCACAAGGGTCTCCTCATCCTATTACATGACATAGTATGTATTTTTTCCCCCAATTTGTCCTACACTTCTTTGCTAAGTGGTCAATTTACTTGTACTGAACACACTGTTCTAAAGGCGCTGTCACACCTTGACGATTTTGCCAGCAATGGCAACGTATAAAAATGTATGTAAAACGTTGGCGTACGCTGAAATTTTGATGTTTTTTTTAAGTTTTGGTCGTATTCATAACGTGTTGGTCGTATGCATAACATATTAGTAACGGGCACAGAACGTTTCGTTGTCTTTTCGATAACTTGTACCAATGAATGCTTCGCCTGTTGTCGGCGTTCACAACCGATGCCCAACGATAGTTTAACTTAGGCATAGCACGCTGCACGTATCGCCGACGAACTCGTGGCGTAGCCTGTTAAAAACCTGCCGCTCGCCGATTTAAATCATAACCGCCTGAGAATTTGAAGTGTCAACATCGCAGTCACACCTTGACGATTTAGCCAGCGTATGCCGACCTATGAAAAATGTGTCTAAAACGCTGGGACACGTCGAATACGGTATGGGTAAGTTGTGTATACATTAAGAGCACGCTGAAAAACGATGAAGTATGCTGTCATATTTCGTGGTACGTCAAGTACGTCGTGAAATTTCAAGCATGCTGAAAATTTTACGACGTACTCACCGTATGGCTCACACGTTCCGCTACGCTGAGAATAAGTTGTAGGCACGATATGCGATCGTTGACACGCGTCGACACAAGTTCCTTGAAAGTTACTCATAAGTCGAAACACGTCGAGGTAATGTTTAGCATACCCGAAACTTATTTTCTCCGTCAAGGCACATTTTCTTTTTTTCTCCTTGGCTCCGTGAAGGCACGTGACGAAATATCTGAGGTTGTTGTTGTTGTTGTTGTTGTTGTTGTTGTTGTTGTTGTTGTTGTTGTTTTATAAAAAATTTTTTGGTCTATCACGAATTTTAAAATATATTCGGACGTTTGCTTTTAAGTTTCGACATCAACTGACAATATCCTCAAACAGAAAATATTCACAGAGGAGGAACTAAGAATAAGACATGAGCAAACTGAAGAGGCAATCGGACGTGACGTAACGGCACGTGATGAAATATCGGAAGTTATTGTTGTTGTTTTTTTTAAACGCTGCTAATACGCCATTATACGGTAGCTGTAAATTAGAAACACGTTCAGTAAGTTCTGTGGTCGTCCGGAAGACGTCAATCAAATATGTCTACATACGTCAATATGCGTTGGAGGTACGTTACACATAGGTTCAAAGCACGTTACTCATAGGTTAGAAATAAGTTTTGGGTACGCTAAGCATTACCTCGACGTGTTTCATCTTATGAGTAACTTACAAGTAACGTGCCTCGACGTGTGTCAACGATCGTGTAACGTGCCTACAACTTATGGCCAGCGTAGCGGAACGTGTGAGTCATACGCTGGCATACGTCGTAAAACTTCAAGCATGCTAAAATTTGAGAACAACCGCAAAGTACAACGATGAAAGCCAGTGTACTACGACGTATGGCAGTGTTTTTCAGCGTGCTCTTAACGTATACAAAACTTACCCATAACGTATTCAACGTGTGCCAGCGGTTTAGACAAATTTTTCATAAGTCGGCATACGCTGGCTAAATCGTCAATGTGTGACAGCGCCTTAATTGAGAATGTTGGATTCCAGACTGTGTGAAAGCGGTTTCGACTGCGGTCGTCTTTTGCTTTGATCTGGTTCTGCCTGATTTGGGCATTTTTCTGAGAAGTCTTCATGATGTAACAGCAGTGCAAGCTGAATTTGTTTCACGTCTTTATTTGCCATCTCTAAGACGATGCTTACCTCACAGGTCTTCTTGCCAATCCAATTCTTTATTTCGAATGAGTCTCATTCAAAGGTCCTCATAAAGAGTCTCGCTAACTCACCAATCAATTCAAAAATGTAGAGTTCAGAAATTGTCCAAAATCACAGTGCTCCAACAATTCCTTCATTTCCAGAATAGTGTCCTTCCTTGATTGTCTCTCCCCTTTCTTAAATTCCATGATCTCAACTTGTAAATGAACAATATTCATCCCCACAGTGCTTAAGAACAAAACTTTCTTCTTGGCTTCATCCATCTCCTCCTTTACTATAAAATACACCTGTAAACTATCAATATAATACTTGGCCCTAAAAAAGTCCTCTATAGTCTCATCAGACCCTTTAGCTTCCCTACAATGATCCAGGGTTATTAACGTTATTGCCAATGTAATATAGTTTCTAATTACTCAACTTGACACCAAGACAAAGCAACATGACTAAAAATGGCATTTGTGAAAAACTGATGACTGTCACTGTATCAACCAAAATCTAAAATGCCCTTTTCTGCATCTCACATTGCACATATACCAAGCTTCATGAAGCCAGATTATTGATTATGGAACATAAATATTAATTGTGAGTGGCACAGAACAGGAGGAAAAAATGGACAGAAGAACAAGTTGAATGAGAGTTGACAAAGATCATGGAAAGGTTTTGGGGTCAGGCATGAGATGGTCATGATCTTCCACCTTGAAGAACCGGAGGGAAGAGCAGAATCTGACAGGCATGGGGACGTGATTTCACATGCAGAAGAAAAAGAGTTAAGATAAGTTGAGTTAAGCAGGGTTGAGGTCAACAGAAAGCTAATGCATGGAGATGATGGAAAGGAGTGAGTTGGTGGATAGGTGCTTGCGACTTGTTGAAGTTGGGTCGGGGAGGATTACTGAGAGGACAGAGCAACGTTGCAGTTCGGAGTGAGTATGACATTGAAGCTAGTAACCTACCCGCAGTGGGAAAGCGACAAGCCTTGTACCTCGGTCTCTTTGGCACCAGGAACTTTAACCTCCACCACAAGCAGGAGTACAAGTTAGAATTCAGGAGTAATAGGATAGGAAGCAATACTCAACTGAAGTGTGTGCAAATGTTTTGTCTTCTGTGAGAAATTGATTGGTGCCAAGGAAGGATTGACCAAGCAGGGTACACCCGGTCAGTGTCGAGCTTTGCCTCGAAGCTAGCGAAAAGGTATGATGCATAAGGTAGACGGCAATGTCTGACGATTAGTCCCAGAAGGTGATGCTTATTCCGATTTTAAAGACTGTGTTTACAGAAGGTGATAGCAGATTAAAAGATGCTGTAAGGCATTTATTCAGGATCAGTTTACTTCATATATGAAACTCCTTTGGGTTGAATATCATGCATGCATCAAGGGTGAGACCAAGATCTGATGTCGTCTAGGTCAACTAAAAAAATAATATCTCGATGGTACCCATCTGCCATTGAGGTCGATAACTTTTCATGGCGGTACAAAGGGTTTTTCGGGTATGTAGAAAGATAACTTGTGTTTGTAAATATACAAACAACTTTGGATAAAGAAAATAAATTTGTACATTTTGGGGAAAATTACTTGTATCTGGGTGATAGGGTTCAGGATTAATTGTACATATTCATTTGGATTTTATTTGAAAGGAGAATAGCTCAGAGATAGCAAACTTGGCTTTGAGCTGTCTAGTTTGGGTTTGATTCCCATCATGATGATAAAATGTCATCCTGGTGCTCCGTTGCCTCAATGAGTACGTCCTCCTTGGAGGGACATGATGCCATGCTTGGCATTAAAGAAGGATGACAAGTTTTTGAAGATGTTAAGCCAACTGCCCTGTTAGAATTCACTGGTGGATGTTAAAAATTTGCATATTTGTGAATGAGTGCAAGATGCCTGCGAACTTATAATTGAGGTTAAGCTCTGCTGGGTCATCAATGAGTAATATATGGGTGAACCCCAGCTGGCCAAAAGAGTCAGAACAGCCTCCGAGGGGGAAACGTGACCTCATCGTATCGCCAACAAACACAGCCTTGCCATGTTGCTCATACAAATGAGAATTTGATTTATTGTCCGGTTTTTGGCAATATGCTTGTGTTTATGCCACACTGTTGATTAAATTAGAATTAATTGCCTGAACATCTGGCATCTGAAGTCTGAAATCCTCGTTCTTCTATTCCCTCACTGGAACAATGTTGGAAAACTGCGAAATGATTTTGAAAAGTCAATACGGGACAAGCATCCTTGACCATGAAAGCGTAGATATAGATGTGTATGCATGATTCATACGCAGCAGCTCTGGGATATCTGTGCTGAATTTTCCTGGTGATCTAATAATAGCTGAATGGCTGTCTGCTGATTGGGAAAGCATGTTTGCCATTTTGAGGCACCTTGGGTGTGAAAATGCAGATACATCTCCAAGAATGCACTGCCTCAAGGATGCAAGCAGCTAAGGAAAAGGGAGGTGCTCCGCAAACTCGCAAAACCCCAGAAAGCTGGAAATCCTCACTTATGCGTATCCTTCCTTTTCGTCCAGGCCTCTTTTGTCTAACCTCCAAATTTTTGTTTGTACTAATCATAACGCTTGATTTGCATATCGAGAGTAAGACATGAAGCTTGCAACAAAAAACCTACTGATGACACAGCAGCTTACAAGTAGGAAAGTCATAATGAAAATAATTGATCATCAGTGTAATTAATTATAATCAGCACAAAGTAGGGATTGCAATGAAAAGCAAATTGTAACTGCGTAAGAGTGGAAAGTAAGAGAGTAAAAATCGTGAAATACAACACCACCAGACCATTAAAACCAGTACTTAATTATATCTCAGCCCAAAATGCCTTACTATACCACAACAAAAGTCCATCATATCTGATCAGTATGAAAATAAAGAAAATTTTTCTTGAAGCATTCAATAAGCAATATGCATTGTTTTAAGCACGGTTATTTACCGGTTGTCTGTGTTCCAAGGCCTGTCCAGTCTGTGCCAATTGATGAACCAAGGCTGGATGGGTCTTGCGACTTCAAACTTGATTTCTTTGCCAGTGGTGGTTGGTCCTTGGAGTCGGAGTTTAACTTCAGTTTGCACATTTCTTGTGGTTCCCTGATTGGCTGAAATGGTAAGAGGGTTTGGGGATTGTTTCGTCAAGCCATGTAATGGAAAACAGGTTTAAAACATTAGCATTGAAACGTGGTTTTATTTTTATCAAGGTTTTCCACTTCCAAGCAATTATCTTCTCTCTATGCAAGCAAGTCCGAAACAAGAGGAGGCGATCTGGCCCATCATATCCGGCACCGTGTAATTACTCCAGTCTGTGTTTTATGCGTTTTCCTCTGTTGTCATCTGTCATTCTGTGTTTTTTACCTCTTCCCCCAAAGGTGGTCGGTGTTTTCATCCCTGTTTGTTTGTCTCTCTGTCTGTGAACAGGATATCTCAAAAAGTTATGGACGGATTCAGACGAAACTTGGTGGACAGGTCTGGTGTGTGACAAAGACGAATTGATTCGATTTTATTGAAGAACTGGATCCGGATACTAGAATTTTTTTAAGTGATTCTTCACTGTTGAGAGGTAGGGCCAACAACGATATAGATAGAACACGATATTTCAAAACATTGTGGATGGATTCGGACAAAATGTGGTTGAGTATGGTAGGTGATAAGAACAAGCTGATTCGATTTTGGTTCAGGTCCGGATGCAGATCCGGCTTATCGTTGGGCGACAAATCGTAAACCGTTTAGCCTGGCGGAGGTATGCACTTTACCAAGTGCTATTCTAGTTCTTTTATCTTAAACTAGCTGAAGTACCTGACGTTGCCCAGGGAAATTCAATGAAATATATTTTAAAATATTTCCTGCATTACAAATTGGGGAATGTTGGCCTTATGGTTTCGCATGAATTACCAATCTTGGGCATTGCAAAATGCACTAGGACCACTTTCCCTTCTTTTAAGTTCTTTTTATTAAATTTATTTTGAATTGATTGCTCCTGGGAACAATCAAAGCAGTGTATAAGCAACATACTCACTCAAGGCCTGAACACAGTTGTAATAAACCTGTGCAAAGTAATCTTAATCTTGCAGAGTGGAGGGTTTTACGGTGGCTGGAGTGCAAATCCTGCCACCAACTTCCAAAAAAAACAGTAACCCAACTGCAGGAGGATGACCGCAGACACAATTTGGCACGAGGAATGGATAGCCATTGGCTCACAAGGAGCTCCTCCGTCCTTTGACAAGTTTTGTTTTTAATCCTGCTGTGTGTCCATATCATACACCCTCCTTATCAGAAAACCTGGTGGGGGAGACGGTTTAGTCGCCGACAACCTGACCATGAAACAGGTTAGTACAGGTTTACATGGTACCTGTAGCAGGTCACAGATCCAATCTGGCTTGACCTGACAACAGAGTCGCAGGGCCAGGCTTAATGGCAGAGCTGAGCTGTTCATGGAGTTGAGGCGTATAACTGTACGTGCACTGAGGGTGGATAAAGAAGCCAATGTGTGAGGAATCTGTGAAGGGGGTAGAGCATCACCTGTGGTCAAGTGGTTCTCGTCTTGCTTTCAGGGGAATTCGCGCATTGCGTTCATCCAAGCCTATCCCTCGGTGTACTGAAGTTAGAGCGAAGGGTGGTGGGCTCTTAACAGAGGAGTCTGAAGTGAAGGCCCGCTGGGCCAGTTACTTTGAGCTGCTATACCAGGCTGATCCACCAGATGTCGAGTTGGATGTCAGGGGTGTTACTATCCATATTGCTGACCCTCCAATCAACTGTGATGCACCTTCTTTTGTGGAAACACAGTGAACTGGTTGAAATTGGGTAAAGCTCCAGGGATCTGTGGCCTCCATGCTGAACTTCAAGGCTGGTAGAAATACTGTACTCATGTTGTTGCATGCAGTTTTGTGCTCTGCCTGGAACACAGGCATCATCCCAACTGACTGCAAGAGGGACCTTGTTGTCCCTCTCTGGAAAGGGAAGGGTGATCACCAGGACTGCAACAACTACTGAGGGGTGACGCTGCTCTCAGTGCCGTTCAAGGTCTTTGCTCGGATAATTCTTGATCGGATTCGCCACCGTTTGCTTGAGCAGCATCGTCCAGAGCAGTCAGGCTTTACACCAAAGAGGTCAACGATTGACCATGTCCTTGCTCTTCAGGTCCTCACCGAACGCAGACAAGAGTTTCGGCAGGGGCTGCTTGCAGCCTATGTTGATCTCTGTAAAGCGTTTGATTCAGTGAATCGGGATGCCCTCTGGAGGATTCTTGGTCGTTGTGGGGTGCCACCAAAACTGAACAATCTGATGTCTGAACTGTACTCTGGTACAGTGAATGCTGTGAGATGTGGTGATACCATCTCTGACTTATTTCCAGTTGTTACTGGAGTTCGTCAGTAGTGTGTACTGGCCCCACACTTTTCGGCACTTGCATGGACTGGATTCTGGGGAGGATGTCGGAGAGATCAAGCTGTGGTGTATCGTTTGGGAATGTCAACATCTCTGACCTTGATTTTGCAGATGATGCAGTCATCTTTGCAGAGACTCTGGATATCCTTTTGGGGGCCCTCGAGGTGCTGAATGAGGAGTTGGAGATGCTGGGATTTTTATTTATTTATTTATATGTATTCAAGCCTGGTGTTGGCTTAGTGGTTAGGGTGGCGGCTTGGGATCCCAGTGTCCTGATTTCAAGCCCCGTTGGCTGCTGAATTAACACCAGGGGGTTGATTCAGCCTGTCATCCTTCCGAGGTCGGCGAAATGAGTGCCAGTGTACTGGTCCCGGTGTATGCCCCGGTTAGAATAGGTGTACCATATCCCTGTGTGTCGTAAGAGGCGACCAGGGTTGGCGTCAGGAAGGGCATCCGGCCATAAAACATTGCCTCACAAATAGCCAAACCCCTGCACAGCAGGGAAAATGGCTGTAAAAACGGTCATTTTTTATTTATTTATTTATATGTATTCATTGTCAAGGTTCAACACGGAAGTAGCACACAACCAACAACAACCACAGCCACCATGACAACTACATGTTATAAAAGATCCTTTTTTCGCATGTTCGACTTAATTTTACATCCTCATTGATATTGACAGATCGATGTGCAATATGTTTGTGAAGTACAACATGTTTTCTTTTGATTAAAGCCATCGGCGATGTGACGGGTCGGCATACCTAGCGTGTATAAATTTTAAGCGATTAAACTATTTTCAAGAATTTCGATGCAGTGCATTGTAGTGTAGGAAGAATTTTATTCCTGAAATTTTATTCCTGTTCCACCCCCCCCCCCCGCCCCCCAACAGTCCTGAATGTAGATTAACAATGTTTGAATTCAATCAAAATGGTGGTTCTTGTTCCTTTAGTTATCTTAAGTTTTCATGAATCTGAGAAAAGAAAATTGCAAGTTTTAAATAAGGTGTCATAAACATTTGGGTGATGTCCACCTCACTAAACATACACTGACACTGAGATGGCTTCGACTTCTTGGTCTTACATTGATACATGGAACCTAATATGAGGTACTCAACCCGATCCCTGTATGATGTATCATCTGTTCGTTGATACTTGCTTACATAAGAGTGAACAAAGCCTCAGGCAGGGAGGATATTTGACATAAGGTAGTTGTAATTTTGAAAATGATTGAAGCCATTCGTTCAATTCTAAGCCATTCGATCAAAGACTTGTAGAACATCGTGGTTATTTTGACCATATAAAACATAAAGCTGACGCTGCCCGTATGCAATATTCACCAGAGATAGGCACTGCTGCTGTTGCCACAGTGATGTTAGGCTGCCTCCATCACAGCAGCTGAGGTCCCCAGAGCTGCCACCCGACTCTCGCAGCTCTGCCATTGCCATGACGACGGGTGCCTGCTGGCCCTCCCGTTCCCTGACGGGGAAGGAGGTGCAAAGAGATTGTAAACGAGGGACAGGGTAAGAATGAGGGTGATTTTGAAGACGATTAAAAACCCACATGCAATGGTATGTTTTCCAAAAGTACTTCAGAAGACAAATGAATGAATAATTCTCAGATTTTCATTGATAATGTTATAATTATAATGTAGTAAATGTAATTGGGGGGAATGTGGTGGTGGTGGTGAAGCTACATTTAAAGAATATTTGCCTCTGAGAAGGAAAATTGAAATCACCTGATTATATAATTGAGAATGATTTGTAATTACACACATCTTTTTTAAAAAAATCATTCTCAGGTTATTAATTCATTGAATGACTAACAGAACGGGAACATTGATATTGTTACGAATCCGTGCCCGCCAGCGTGCGATCGGCCGCTTTCCACTAATAGCAGCCGCGTCGCCCACCGGACAGACAATTCAGTCGTGACCCTCTTGGAACTACCGCCAAGGAGCTAGCCACGGGTGGGGGTTTAACCTCACCACAACCCAGTCCGAATTCTACCCGCGCGAAATAGGGTGACTCGCCGAATGTCGATATACCTAAGTACTCGCGTGGGTAACCTACCGAGGGGCTGCACCGCACCGCAGGTCGGCCTGGGACACGAACTGCTTAAGCGGTCCGTTCCGTACTACAGTGATAACCGAGCGGTGTTATCGCCGACCTCGACGGATCCGATTCTCTTTACCGGGCGTTCAAAACCCACTACTCATTCAACGATGCAAGATGGCTTTTCAAAAGGGAAATAGGACACGACGAATGGGGTACATTGCACACAAGGACATTTATTCACTATACAGCACAACACAAGCAAGGGCAGTCATGCAATATACAAGCAACAAATAGAATGCAAAAGCAATACGACCGACTATAATTATTATTTACAAGCACAGTCACTTACACAGGTTTTAACTTAGGGGACACGGCGCCACAGTATGCATACCAAAACAAAAGAAAACCCCCCTCACAGGCAAGGGGGTAGACGGGGTCCGTAGACCTTTATGGTCGTGGGCCGTGGATGACCGAAAAGGCCCACGAGACCGTGCAGGTTACCTGCCCCCTGTTTAGTGGTCGTCAAGTCCCTCTCCCACGACTGTCAGCGTGGTCGCACCTGGTTCTGGGCCTCCCACTCGGCCGGCGAACCCTCTCCGGCACCCCTTGTCCGGACGCACAGGTCCACCACACAGCCGGCTCTGCTGCGCCAACTGGCCACTCACAAGGCCACGAGTGCAGGAACCAAAAGAGAAGAGAGAAGAGGCAAGCCTCGAGCATGAACCAAGAAGAGAGGCAGAGCGAAGCCCCAAGGGGTGACCAGCGCCACGAGACCAAGAACGAGAGCCCGCGAGCCTCGTGCGCGTCCGCCCTTTATAACGTGAGGCTCCGCCCTTCGCCCCACCCCACATCTGGCTCCACCTCCCTTCGAGAAGCTTCCCGAAAAGGGGCGTTCCTCACTCCCTACTGCCTCACGCCGTGCATCCACCAATCGGGAGCGAGCTGCCCAACCGCTTTCCTTCACACCAAGCTCGGGGGATTCAGGCGGAAGAAAAATCCGTGCATTCATCGAGGCACTTCCTTGTTGTTTCCCTCCTTGCGTTCTCGACGGTTTCCAACGTGGAAACCGTCGTAGCGTGGTCCGTGGAGGATGGCGTTCGTAAGCGGGCGTAGTGGCGAAGATGGTGGTGGTTGTTGTGGTGGCGATTGTAGCATGGTTGGCGTTGTGACGTAGTTGGTGGTGGCAGTTGTTTGTGTGGAGGTTTGTTGCGTGCTTGGCGTTGTGACGTACTTGGTGGCGGTTGTGGTTTGCGTGGTTCAAAATAACGATAGATAAAGAAAAACGGCTATCTCAAAGAGTCGCAGCCCGGTGAACACGAACAATACCCTCAAAACAACGGTGGGGAAACCTATCTGCACATAAACTTCCCGGGATAACTGATCTAAGGAACCTTTATGATGTATTGCGAATTTCCACAGCCATAACAATATTTAGGAAACAATCTATACTAATAAGTGTGTGTGTGTGTGTGTGTGTGTGTGTGTGTATGTATGTGTGTGTGTGTGTGTGTGTGTGTGTGTGTGTGTGTGTGTGTGTGTGTGTGTGTGTGTGTGTGTGTGTGTGTGTGTGTGTGTGTGTGTGTGTGTGTGTGTGTGTGTGTGTGTGTGTGTCCTCCAGAACTCCAAACCCATGAAACCTAGCAGCCGAAAACTTTACATGCGTAATGGAACTCCAAAGAAATGCATGAGTGAAAATTGGGTGTTTTGGTGAATTAGAACACCCCTTTTGAAGATAATTAAAGGCCTATTTAATTATATCATTTATCAGGCGCATCTTCAGCCACCTCACTCTCTCGGGTCTTGAGGCATATCCTGGGTTACCTCGCTGGTGATCTGAAGCCATCATGTGTTTTTGGCCTGCTCAACCATGCCTTGACTTGGAACAGGCTGGAATGATTTCTGAACAATAAAGTTTTCTTTTCACTTTCCTCACTCGTATTATCGAATGCCTGTTCATCAAAGCTACGAATCACTGGGTACATTGCAATGCTTATAAGCGGCCAGAGATGCCACCATTTGTGGCTTTATTTCATTTATGCACGTCATAACCTCGAGAATCTCTTAAACTAAGCCGAATGACAAAATTTAAGCTCCAGAATTCAACTTAGCAGCAGTTCCAACTGCTAAAAAAAAAAGTTCATTTGTCCAATGTGGGCATCGCTTGGGTGTTTCCAGGTGCACGGGTTTATGTGACCGACGGAAATGGGTAATCGCTTGTCCAGCCAGGTGTTCCATTGGAGTGCTTGCTTGAGTGCTTAAGCCACTTGGAAAGTGCTCACTAAGCTGCTTCGTTGTTTGTTTCAAAATTACAGACCTGTCACTTTGCTGATGGAAATACCAATCTTTGCGGAATTGCGAAAAACAAACGGAATAAAAATTAACATTACGCTTATTTTTTTTCGACTGTTCGGACGATTATATTTAATAAAGAAAAGTTTAAGGAATGTGCAAAAAGTGGAACTTCTTTGTCACAATGCCGTGCTCTCTAACCTGCATCGATCTATAATTCCAGCTGTGTGTGTGTGTGTGTGTGTGTGTGTGTGTGTGTGTGTGTGTGTGTGTGTGTGTGTGTGTGTGTGTGTGTGTGTGTGTGTGTGTGTGTGTGTGTGTGTGTGTGTGTGTGTGACCGCTGTTTCTCGACAACCTCTGGTCCGATCTAATTGAAACTTGCCAGGTATGTTGCTGGGGACCTGAGGATGTGCCTTTTCAAGGTTTGATATTAATCGGACAAGTGCTTCCCAAGTTATGGCCATTTATTTACCAAACCAATGGGAAGACACGTTGCGTGGGCATGGCCGATGGTGAAGGGAAGCACAGCCACGTTCCCCATTACGGGTTACAACGTACGAGCTTCCAGAGAGTGATGACTTCGTGTATTCTAATAATTTCTCGATTTCTTATGCGCATTTATAGATAAACAGAATGGCCCAAGTTATGATCGTTTTCATATTAGACGGTGTATAAATTTCGGGAACATCAGAGTGCTGGTATGCTCTGAACCAGGAAGTAAATTTTTTCTCTCTCTTCTCTTCTCTTTTTGTTTTTCCTTGCCACGACATTGCGAAAAGGTAAAATACGTTGGCGCTAATTGAATAATTGGGTATTAAAAATAAATTGCGAATAATCGTAACTGCGAATAATATCGAACTTCCGGGTCACGCACGTACGGGCACGTGAGAGCGAAGAAACGGCCTGTGTGGTTTATTTATTTATTTATTATTATTATTATTTTTTTTTTTTTTTTTACGGGCACGTACTAGTTTACAATCAATGACGATAGAGTCGACAGGGGTCCTTTTTTTGTTTGGCAATTACGTATGCAGTTTTCTTTTTCCTGTTTTGTGCAATCTGCATTCATGACAAAATATCAATATAAATATACTAATAGTTTCTGCAATATATTAATAGTCGGCAGTGGCTAAAAACTAAGAAGTATGTGGACAGCACACACGAAGGTCGGACATGGTGGGGTTTGTGGGTGCCTGCATGTGAGCACGTTGGAGGAATGCATATGGGAGTGGGGCATGCAGGCAGGCCTTCGCCAGGTCGATAGGATGAGTTTTAATTTTAAAATGCTCCTGCCTGGTTTTATATGGAACACGGCAGTTAAAAATAAAACGTTGCTGTTTCGGCGCATTTTATCGCCCTGGTAATGCCCTGGTGTGCTGCCTACCCTCCCCTCGCACTTCCTTCCATTTGCCGTTACACTGCCTTCATTTCCCTTATGCTGCCTTCCCTACACCTCCCCTCATGCTTCCTTCCATTTTCCCTTACACTGCTTTCATTCCCCTTATGCTGCCTTCCCTACACCTCCCCTCACGCTTCCTTCCCTTGCCCTTACACTGCTTTCATTCCCCTTATGCTGCCTTCCCTACCCTCCCCTCACGCTTCCTTCCCTTGCCCTTACACTGCTTTCATTACCCTTATGCTGCCTTCCCTACATCTCCCCTCGTGCTTCCTTCCCTTGCCCTTACACTGCCTTCATTTCCCTTATGCTGCCTTCCCTACACCTCCCCTCACGCTTCCTTCCCTTGCCCTTACACTGCTTTCATTCCGCTTATGCTGCCTTCCCTCCCCCTCCAGTCATGCTTCCTTCCATTCACATTACGCATCCTTGCCCTCCCCTTACGCTCCCTTCATTCCCCTTATGCTACCTTCCCTCATGCTTCCTTCCCTTGCCCTCACACTGCCTTCTTCCCATCCCCTCGCACTGCCTCCCCTTTCCCTCGCGCTGCCTTCCACACCCCTATGCTGCCTTCCACACCCTTACACTGCCTCTCCCCCTCCTGCACTGCCTCTCCCCCTCCTGTGCTGCCTCTCCGCCCGTCTGTGCTGCCTTGCACACCCCTACACTGCCTCTTCCCCTCTGCGCTGCCTTTCCCCGTGTCTGTGCTGCCCCCCTCCCTCGTGCTGCTCCTCACCCTAATGCTACCTTCCCCCACTTCGCACTGCCTCCCCACCCCACGCGCTGCCTCATCCCCCCTCACCACGCTGCCTTCCCTCCCCTCATGCTGCCTTCACCTCCCTCTGCCTTCCCTTCCCTCCCCCTATTACTATCCTCCCAAACCCCTCCCCTCATGCTGCCTTCACCTCCCTCTGCCTTGCCTTCCCTCCCCCTATTGCTATCCTTCTCCCAAACCCCCTCCCCTCCTGCTGCCTTCACCTCCCTCTGCCTTCCCTTCCCTCCCCCTATTACTATCCTCCTCCCAAATCCCCACTCCCACCATACAACTCTCTGATGGTAAAGGAGAGAAAAGGGTGTCAAAGATTGTGTGAATTGGACAAATGAAATCTTTTGTTTTTTTAGCAGTCTCTTTAAACCCCCCACCCCCCCCCCCGGCTTTCTCTGAAGTCCCCATATCAAACACATGTCCAGAACGCCCCCTTCCCCTCCCCACTACCCCACCCTCCACCATCTTCTCCTTTCTCCCTCCTCTACCCCTTCCCTTCCACTTTCTCTCCCTCCCCCCCCCCACACAATTAATATTCCGATCAGCGAAGCGACGGATTGTATTTGCTTGTTTATATAACAAGATAGAACACGTGTCTTTCTCCTTGGAGATGTATTTCCTTTATCTCTGTGTACCAATGTGAATCCATTATTTTTTTATTCCTTTAAATATTTATTCACCAGGATAGTTTAACATTCGTGCACTCACTCACCTTTGAGTTGTCTATTCCAGAGTTTTATTGCCTGGGAATAGGATCAAGCTAAGACCGTCATATGGTGCGGTGCCATTGCATTGTGGAGCACGCCATCCTTCAGAGGTAATGTTATGTTGTCAATCATGAATTATATGAGGGGACCATTTTGAATCATTAGAAACCATTTGTGTTCTATAACCGCCGTGGCAGTTGCTTCATGAAGAAAACCTTCAACCCCATGCTCAGAAATGAGATCAAACAAAGTGTAGCTGTCGGTGCACCCTTTCACGAGAAATTTGTGCCTCTCCGTTGAGAGAAAACGTTCCTGTGATTTGGTTCATGGAAGAATGCACAAACCTGTCAGTCGCATCCATCTCGATCGCCCTGCAAGCTGGGCTTTCTGGTGAAGGTGTTCAATGGGTGTTGTTATTCCAGGAAGACCCCACGAGAAGTCTTTTTATGAACACGATGATCAATGCAGCCGCTGGAGTGAAAGATGACCGGTTACTTTGGATACCCACTTGGGAGCAATTGAGTTTTGGTTTGCCATCGATCTTTCATGGCTTGAGGTTTGAAGCATGCAAAATTTTCACTATTCAACTCTTCTTGAATCTGGGCAAACAGTGTGCGGCACGTTGGAGTACGCTGCTATCCTCGATGGTTTGTACCATGACTACATTTCTAATTGATTAGGTCGTTTCGTGGATTAAAGCACACTTTGATCCATTGACAGGGGTCTGCTTACATCCATTAAACTTCCTTCCTCTGACCCTTCCATTCACCCCCTCACACAAACACATCTTTGCTTTCTCACCCACGCTCTCACCCCATTTGTCATTATCTCCATTTTCCATTTTACTCCTCTCCATTATCTCTTACCTCCTCTCTTCGTTCTCCACTGTGTTACCATGCTCCTTTATCCTTCCAATCACGGTTCAATCCGACAAATCCCTTTAATTTATTTTGGCCTTTTCAAATCAAGGTAAGGTGGTGTAAATTTGAAAAGGAAACCGAGCAACTCATCTTGACCACAACTCCACTAAACTTCGATCACAACCCTCATACCACCACTGTTGCGAAAACTTGGTGACTTAAAGGTTCATGAAAATTATTTTTTTAATGATAGTCCATACAATGATATGGAATTGATTGGCTGGAAATCGAATGGCACAGTGGGAGATATACCATTCTGTCTGATTAGTACAAAAAGGCAACCGGCAAGTATCATGGCTCAGAAAAGTTTCAATCTTAAACTCTCCATTAAGGACTTCAGGACAGGATGCGAGTGCAACACTTCAAAATGAAGAGCAATATTCCATGGCCAAATAATGGGGGAACTGAAAAGTGCTAAAAACAACAACTCGGTGTTCTCTCCGTGGGAGATGCCAGACAGTATCACAAGTATGAGATATGTCCAGAGATATGGCCCTGACCTCTCCGTGGGAGAGAACACCTCGATGTTTCCATATTGCTTTTCCAGTTAAGTCAACATCTCTTTGGCTATTCTCAGACACCTGCCTCAATGCCGGTGAGTCTGGCAATTCACTCAGGCAGATTGCCAGGGACTGCAAGCAGCCATCTCTCTTCAGCACTGGTCTCCCATATATACTGCCCCTGATGTTAACTCAGCCTGGGAATTCTTCCACAGAAGCCTCCTTACTCTTATGCACATATTCATCCCATCTCATCTTCAATTATCCTACCCTTCTTCCCACCCATGGTACACTGAGGTCGACAAAATGAGTGCCAGCTTGCTGGTATCCTGTGTCGGAGTGGCGACCTGTCCAGGATTGTGCCCAATAGCCAAGGAGACTGCTTAGGCAACACCAACGCTCTGCACAGAGTATGGTCCTGATGGATGGATGGATGGTACACTGAATCCTGTGGTGAGGCAGTTGCTCTGAAACAACTTGCTTTCTCTTCCTGGAAGGCAAATCTGACCAAAGCCAATCTTAGTGCTTTCCAAAAAGTTTTCCAGATGGTCCTTTCGGAGAGAGATGGTGAGTGTGAGATTTGTCAGAATTGAAAGACATATTCCAAATGTTTGACCAGTTTGTGATGCTTTTTTTTTCAAGGTCAGAAGAGAGGGAAGAGGCAGCAGCTTGTCTGTCTGAAGGATGGGGGATGATGGGAGACGTTCTTGATGTTGCCAGTGGATGTTTTAGAACTCACCATAAGTCTGTGGTTGACCAGTGCCCCAAGCGAGATACTCTTCTAGTCTTGGGGGATTTCAATGCATCGACTGGAACTGATATGGATGGTTATGAGACGTGTTGGTTCGGAGACCGGAAAACAAGTGTGTGTCTGTTTTCAGGAGAGCCAGAAAACAACATCTGTCCAACCTCAAGATTGAACTTTCAAACTTGTCTCCCTCCTTGAAAACCTGGTAATGCCTTGTTAAATCTGTCTCTGGAGTATGCTCCCCTTCCATTCCTTCCCTCTCTTCAAATGCCACTACAGCCGACTCTTCTCATAAGAAGGATGAATACCTTAATGCTGTGTTTGCTTCCAAATCTTGTGTCCCCAACCCTTCACTCTCAGTACCACCCATCCTTCCCTGTCATACCCAATTGCTCTTGGACTCCGTGTCGTTTGCACCTGAGAAGGTGGAGAAGGTTCTTTCAACCCTCGACTCTGACTGCAACTGGACCGAACGGCATCAGCTCACATGTCCAAAAACCTGCTCTGTGCTGTTGCACATCCTCTCTCTGCCTTTTTCGCCCTATAACTTGCGCTCGTTCATCTTCCATCTGCTTGGAAGTCTGCCAACATCACTGCATTACATAATAAAGGAGAAAAATTGATTAGCTTACTATCAATATACAGCAAGGTCATGGAATTCATCATTGCAGTTGATATGAATTCCTTCCTTTTCTCGAACAACTTCATCTCAGATCACCAATTTGATTTCAGACCAGGTCGTTCCACCTTGGACATGCTGTTTTGACTCACTCAACAATGGGTGGAGACCCTCAATGTCAGGTCATGATGTCAGGGCAATTTCTCTGGACATATCTTGTGCTTGTGATACTGTCTGGCATCCCACCTTGCTCTCCAAACTCTCTGCCTATGGCATCCAAGGCCAACTCCATGCATGGCTTACTGACCTCCTCTACTCTCATAGCCAAAATGTGGCACTCAACGGAATCCTTTCATCTCCTCTCCTGTCAAGGCTGGAGTGCCCCAAGGCAGTGTTCTAGGCCCATTCCTATTCCTGATCTTCATAAATTATCTCTCTGACTCTCTGGAAAATCTTCTTTATCTCTTTGCTGATGACTACACCCTATGCCATGACATCCCCATCCTTCAGACAGACAAGCTGCTGCCTCTTCCCTCTCTTCTGACCTTGACAAAAAAAACCATCACAAACTGGTCAAACATTTGGAATACATCTTTCAATTCCGACAAATCTCACACTCACCATCTCTCTCTGAAAGGACCGTCTGGCAAACCCTCCTATCTACATACTTGGCAGTCCTCAAAGGGCGGAGGAGCTCCTTGTGAGCCAACGGCCATCCATTTGTAGTGCCAAAATGTGTCTGCGGACGTCCTCCTGCAGTTGGGTTACTTTTTTTTTAGGAGGTTGGTGGCAGAATTTGCACTCCGGCCACCGTAAAACACTTCACTCCGCAAAACCAACAAATGTTAAACCTGAAAACCCACTTCATCGGAGTACATCCTGTGCTGCTGCCCTCCGCAGGGCAGCTCACCGGATGATGGGATTGGGGAAAAGCCTTTGGGACCCCAATTTCTTGAATATAGGAGGAAAACCACGGGGTAAACCTCCAAGGTCAGATTGCGTTGGTGTGTGGCGAAGTGGTGCTGATGTGTCATCCACAAGATGGCGGTCTCCTTGGGTTAACCTGTCCCTTCAGGTGGTTCCTTCAGGTGGGTGTCTGGAATGTCCTATCCCGAAAAGAGGATGATCACCTGTCTCTATTATCATCTGAGCTCAAGCGTTTGGACATCGGTATTGCAGCACTCTCTGAGGTTCGGAGAACGGATAATGGCGAGATCATGCCGGGTGGTTACACCTACTGTTGGTCTAATCACTGATGATTACCATGCCCAAGGAGTTGCTGTAGCTGTGTCCAACAATCTGACTCCAATGATAATTGAGGTAACACCGGTCAACAAGCGTATTATGAGATGAAGGATTTGTAACTCCTTGGGTCTCGCTTCCCTGGTCTCTGTATATGCTCTGACTGAGGTTAGTGATCTCACCATGAAAGATGCATTCTATGCCACGCTCGAGTCTGTAGTTGATCAGTGCCCCAAGCGAGATACTCTTCTTGTCTTGGAGGATTTCAATGCATCGACTGGAACTGATATGGATGGTTGTGAGACGTGTGTTGGTCCTCATGGGTTCAGCGCCAACAGGGTCATCGCTGGACATGGTATTCCAATTCTGGTGGTGTGGCAAATGAGATCGACTATGTGCTCGATGATGGTCACTGGAGGATGATCCAGAACTGTAGGGTCAACCGGCGTGCTAAGTTCCTCAATACCGACCACAGACTTGTTGTATTAACTGAAGTTGCAGCTTGAATCCAAAAGAATGGTACCATTTCAGCCTCGGCTGGATGTGGGCAAGCTCAAGGATTAGAGGTTAGCTGAGAAGTTTGCAAACAGGCTGAGTGGGGGTCTGGGTGCTTTGGGGAATCCTGAAGAGTTGTGGAGTGCCTTCAAGAACACCGTCCTTGATCTTGCCGGTGGATGTCCTGGAACTCACCATAGGGCGAAGAATAATTTTGTCTCTCAAGGGACACTGGATACCATTCACAGGGTCAGGCTTAATGGCAGAACTGAGCTGTTCAGGGAGCTGAGGAGTAAAACTGTACATGCACTAAGGGTGGACATGGATGCCTATGTGTGAGGAATCACCTGTGATCAAGTGATTCTCATCCTGCTTACAAGGGAATTCGCACATTGCATTCCTCCAAGCCTGTCCCTCCGGTGTACTGCAGTTAGAGTGGAGGATGGTGGGCTCTTGACAGAGGAGTCCAAAGTGAAGACCCACTGAGCCAGTTACTTTGAGCGGCTGTACCAGGCTGATCCACCGGCTATCGAGTTGGATGTCAGGGTTGTTACTATCCCTATTGTTGATCCTCCAATCAACTGTGGTCAACCTTCATTTGTGGAAACACAGGCTGTCGTGAACTGGTTGAAATGGCGTAACACTTCTGGGATCTGTGGCATCCATGCTGAACTTCTCAAGGCTGGTGGAAATGCTGTACTCATGTTGTTGCATGCAGTTCTGTGCCCTGTTTGGAACACAGGCATCATCCCAACTGACTGGAAGAGGGGCCTTGTTGTCCCTCTCTGGAAAGGGAAGGGTGATCGTCAGGACTGCAACAACTACCGAGGGGTGACGCTGCTCTCAGTGCCGGGCAAGGTCTTTGCTCGGATAATTCTTGAGAGGGTTCGCCACCATCTGCTTGAGCACCAGCGACCAGAGCAGTCAGGCTATACACCAAAGACGTCATCCATTGACCGTATCCTTGCTCTTCAGGTCCTCACGGAACGCAGACGAGAGTTTCAGCAGGGGCTGCTGGCAGCCTCTCTTTATCTCTGCAAAGCGTTCGATTCAGTGAATCAGGATTCTTGGTCTTCGTGGGGTGCCACCAAAACTTATCAATCTGATATCTGAACTTTACTCTGGTACTGAGAGTGCTGTGAGATGTGGTGATACCATCTCCGACTTATTTCCAGTTGTTACTGGAGTACGTCAGGGGTTTGTACTGGCCCCCACACTTTTCAGTGCTTGTATGGACTGGATTCTGGGGAGGATGTCGGAGAGATCAAGCTGCGGTGCATCGTTTGGGAATGTCAAGATCGCTGACCTTGATTTCGCAGATGATGCAGTCATCGTTGCGGAAACTCTAAATATCCTTTTGAGGGCCCTCAAGGTGCTGAATGAGGAGTCGGAGCCGCTGGGATTACGGGTTTCCACGGTCAGAACGAAGATCCAGGCTTTCAATGACATCTTGGATGCTGCTATCTTGTACCTCTTTGTGGTGAGGATGTTGAGGTTATAGAGAGATTCACTTACCTTGGCAGTGATATTCATGTCTCTGCTGGCTGTGAGCCACAGGTCAACAGACGTCTGAGTTGGGCCTGGGGAGTCATGGATTCACTGGATCATTGGGTGTGGCACTGCCAGTACCTGTGCAGAGGACAAAAGTCTGAGTCTTCAGGTCCTTGGTGCTTCCAGTCTTGCTATACGTGGTCGCTCTGTCTTCTATCACCTCGTATCTGTTCTTGCACCCTCTGCATTTTCAGTGCTTTGTTCCCCCAGGATTCTGCAGGGCTGACGCAGTCCATCATCAACCCCCTTCTGGTAAAACTATCTAAATCTAGGATTGCTGCTCACCTCCATTCATTTGTTCCTCTTTTTTCTTGCCTGTGGAATCAACTTCCACATCCTCTTCAATCACATTCTTCCCTCCAGGTCTTCAAGGCACGTGTTCAGCACCGTCTCAGATAATCCCCAATCCAAGACCATTTCTTTTCTACCCTCTTTAACCCACCCAAATCCTTCCTCCTTCCAATTATCCAGTTTTCCCTCCTTGGAGTTTCCTTCCGTGTCCATCTTGTCCACCTCATGCATCCTGTCTATCCATCTTGGCCATCCCATGCACGCTTGTCTTTTGCGTCCTGTTTGCGTCCTGATCCGTTCGGTGTACTACCTCTTCCATGAGCCTCAACTATGTATATACAACAACAAAAAATCATCAAAACATCTTCATTTAGTTCCTACGATATGTTCCCTATCAATTCAGATTAAAATTTGATCCATTCCTTTTTCAGGATTTTTTTTTCTCCCTCATGAAATCGTCAGGAGAAGCTAAAGCATGAAAATCAAGGATAAAGATGTTAAATCAAAGTATTTAAATTAAAAATTCCATCTGAACTAAAGCTGAGCCCTTTCCACCACACCCCAAACATTGATTACATGTTTTTAGACATCAGGTTGCACAGTAAACATGTAACACTAAAACATGATTCTTTGCTATTGGGTTTAGCATCAGATGTTATGCAAGAAAAATAATGGTGAGGTGTGAAACAGCGGGGTATGAGTGGTACAGAGGGAATTAGAAGCAAGAAAAAGGGAATTTAATTGGCACATGCATCGCTGCATCATATTTCAAGCCAATCTGTTATTTCACCCACTTGCGAACTCACCCATCTGCCAGCATGCTCACTCACATAGCAAACCCCCTCACTCACCCATCTATTGCCAACACAAAAAGATATCTCAGGTGTTAATCACCTTATCATCTGCTAATTTTTCACCTCACCATAATTGTATATCTGTCTCTGTCTCTGTCTGTCTGTCTCTCTGGCTGTCTGTCTGTCTGTCTGTCTCTCTCACACACACACCAACTTGACTAATGTGTCCACCTCACCAACACATCCTTTCATCTTCATATCGCACATAAAACAGTACCTCCCGTACATCTCACCTGCTTCCCGGTGGTCCTTTTAACTCCTCTTTTTTCTGTCGTTCCTGATCCCGTTTTAACGTTCCTCCTCGGAAGAGTTGAAGGGGATTCAGATGTTTACTGTGTTTCAAAAAAAAATTATCAATAATAAAAAAAGAATTGGGGGGGTGGAGGGGGGCGAAACAGATATTTATTTAAAATATACAAGTGATGATGATGATGATGATGATGATGATGATGATGATGAAAATAACAATGTAGTTTCAACTTATCACCTTTTAATGATTTTCACAAAGTGTTTTTCAGTGAGAAGGAAGAGCACAACAACAGGTTTTGAAGCTTCCAAAAATAAGACTGTGAAACAAGGATATAATTCTTTACATATTTAATGTGATATCAGTCCATTGATGTTTAAACACCATCTATGATTCTGTTTGGTGCATACATTGGACTAAGATGTTTGGAGGGATGTGATGGGTGTTTGTAATGATCCTTTCTTTTCATGGTGTGTGTGTGTGTGTGTGTGTGTGTGTGTGTGTGTGTGTGTGTGTGTGTGTGTGTGTGTGTGTGTGTGTGTGTGTGTGTGTGTGTGTGTGTGTGTGTGTGTGTGTGTGTGTGTGTGTGTGTGTGTGTGTGTGTGTGTGTGTTGCCATGTCTAATGATAGGAGAAATAATAATTAATGAAAACAGCATCAAAATTAAAAACCCAACGAAATATTTTGTGAACCAATTATGAACTGACATATATAGCATTTGTGAATCTCAGATAACAGCAACAAATAATTTTTGTGTCGTAAAACTGATCGTTGTCATAGTACACAGTACAATGGAGCTTGGGGGGGGGACAGCGCAAAGGTAGCAGTCACATTGAAGATGTCCAGGTTGAGTACGATTCCAGATCCGACTAAGAACTGTCATCCTGGTGTTTTCGCATGTGGGGTGTTGTTGCATCAATGAGTGACGGTCCGTCAAATGGGACCATTACCTGGAAGACCCGTCTATCTGCCAGCATTTGCTGCTGGTGGACGTTAAAAGATCACACAAAGAGTCGGTCATTGTGAGCCAATCGAATCCCAAAAAACCTGACTGTTGCTGTGAAGGCAATGGCAACCCATCAAATGTCATCCTTGACATCCACCAGTGAAAATCCCACGCAGCACTGATCCTGCCTTTTGGCAGAGAACCAATCAATATGTTTTTTTTTTGTAAATTAATACACATATTTAAATAATTACGTACATAACACGACATAGTTGTGAAATAATACCTTAGCTCAGCAAGCAAAGCTCCAACCTTATGAGCCTTCTGAACTCCATAACTGCGCAATCAGTTCCAATCTCTAACTCCTGCCCTGAAAGCTATACCGAGCAAGGTAGACAATATTGTGACGTCATACTGCCTCCGACGACCAACATCAAACCACGGCAATCTGACCTGCGGAGCATTAAAAGCAACACGTCGCTCCTGGAACAGGTCCCGGATCCTCATACCGCTTCGAACTCCGACTAGTCCTTGCCAGCGTCTCTTCGCCGGAAGCTGCCGCTCCGTTGTCCCATGATGGGGGGGTGGTTTGGTGGGGGGTGTGGGATGGGGAGATGGGAAGAGAGGAACAGAGGAACATAAGGGGGCGCAAGGGAGCTGAAAACAGACTGTTTTGTGAGTGTGAGATCTGTTCCAGCTTCCAGCACCTCTGTCTGACGTGCCATTAATACATTGAAATTAGATCTTCAGATAGTCTTCAGCTATATCTCTGATGGCAAAGTACGTGGTCACCTCATCATATAAGATGCTTTGAACATGATCATTATAAACGTCCCTGAAACACCTGTAATCAGCCACACCTATAATCAGCCAGATTCCCACGCCTGGTGAATATATACAGGCTGATGATATTGGATGTCTTAATAGGAATGAATTTTGCGTCGATCCTCGCTGGACGATTGTATGTCACACGTGGATTCTGTGCAGGATTTCGCAGGTTCGTTGGCAAAGCAAGGAATCCTTGTTTAGATGACATTTGATATAAAAAAAAAAATGTCCACATCAATAAAGTGGAGGCATTGGCAGCGTTTCAAAACCACGTTTTCTGGCCTCTCGTCCACCAGGAAAAATTGGTTTTAAAAGTCTGTGGTTTAATTCTGATACCGCTTATGGTTGGAATTCCTAAGGATTTCAGGAATGAGGTTATCATGAAGTGGGTAGGTGTAAGGGATATTTCCGAAAAGGCACTAAGGGCGCATCTGTGTTGTTGGGGCATGTGCTCAGTGGGTCAGGTCAGGTTAGGTATGGGAGCATGCGTCAGAACAGCGTGTCGCTGCGTATGACAACACCTCAGCACCACCCCGACACTCTCCTGCAATCTGACCAGGGAATGTTACCCCGTGCTTTCCCTCCCATCATCAAAGATTTGGGCTCCCGAAGGCTTTGCCCCAATCCCGTCATCCGGTGAGCTGCCCTGCGAAGGGAAGCTAGTTGCACAAGATGTACTCCTACAGAGTGGGTTTTCAGATTATTTTTATGCTTCTCGAATGTTTTGCGGAATGAAGTGTTTTACGGTGGCCGGAGTGCAAATCCTGCTACCAACCTCCAAAAGAAAAACTAACCCAACTGCAGGAGGACGTCTGCAGACACAGTGGGGCACTAGATATGGATGGCCGTTGGCTCACAAGGAGCTCCTCCGCCCTTTGACAGGTTTTGTTCTTCATCCTGCTGGTTGTCCATATCATACACCCTCCTCACCAAGAAACTTGGTGGGGGAGACGGTTTAGTTGCCGACAACCCGACCATGGGCTCAGTGGGGAGGAACGGAGTGTGGATAAAGTTGGCAAGAGAAAGCATATTGTGGTCAAATTTCATCTTCCTTCCACCTTCAGTTGACCATCAGGCTTGGCCAGCTGGTTCATGAAAGACTTGGGCCTCACCGTTTGACCTGACAATAAGTGGGGGAACAATTGGGGCCATTTAAGAAGTAGGAGACGGAGCAGGTTATAACTGAAGTGGGCGCAGGTGGTGGGGAGGGACAGTAGAGAGGTGGAGGTGCATAGAGAAGATTCCCAGGATAGAGATGTGGAGAGAGCTGATCGCACAAAAAGGGAGTAATTAGGATCATAAAGGTAGTAGTAGTAGTAGTAGTAGTAGTAGTAGTAATGGTTAGAATTGGTATGTAATATTGTTGTGGGCCGGGGTTCGGCGGTGATAAACGACCACTAGGTGGAGCAGTAGAGTCGTCTCCCACCGAACACCCGGAATTTAGGTCGTGACTCTCGGACAACTCCAAAGGTCACGGGTCCCTTAGCGGACCATGGACGCCAATATTTCGACCACATGGCGTAGGGTTAATTGTCTCGATCTCCAATATACCAAAATAACCATGCATTCTAGCCACCGGGGAAACCACACCCTCGACGGGCTCTGTCGAACCGGATCGCTCTAGCGACCTCGGTCCAGTGTAACCAAGTGGAATTACCAGAGTCCGTCAGACCCAATGACAACTTACCGGCCCAAACGGCCTCACTTATTCTCAATACGCACCGTGCTGGGTCAATGAAGGAAAAACATGGAAGACGAACTGGAACATTTAACACGGGGGTTTATTTTACAATAGGCAATAATCGGGAAGGGAGACACAGAGCAGAATTATCACGAATAAGAAATGTAATTCACAATGCACAAGGCACTTAACAATCCTACTTGCAGATGGGGCCCACGGACACACACACACACACAAACACACACACACACACACACACACACACACACACACACACACACACACCCAAAAGAAAATGGACCCCAAAAGAAAATAGGTCTTTATTCGGTAGAGCCAGACCGGGGTACCTTCCCGCCTCGTGCGGTCACACTGACTCCAAACCACCACGGTGGGACTCGAACCCACAACCCGAAGTCCACGGCCCACGGACGAGACCAAGCCACCACGACCGCAGATGAAGCCAATCGCCAACAAGACTGCAGATGAAGCCAATTGCCACCAAGACTGCAGACGCTCCAACCACGACCAACCCTCTCCTCTTTCTTTACGACAGGGTAACCCCTTTTGACCACGGCTCGCCACCTCGTCTTATCCTTCCCCTCCCCCGCGGGTCGAGGGAAACGCTCTGAGGTACTCGCCTCCGGATTGGACGAGGGGTTGTCGGGTGACTCGTGGCCGCCGTTGATTGGACGAGCTCACGGTGGGCGGAGGGAACCTCACCCCTGTACGTGACACGCTGCACGTTGGCGATGGATGGCGATGGTGCGAAAATGAAGGGTGAAGATTTAAAGATATTAAAAAAACTGACTATAAAAGTAACTCGTAGCGCATACACAAAATTTCCATCAGACAGAAGGACAGGACCCTGACTATAAACACATACTTATAGAAATAACTGAACTGCGGGGGCTGATGTCTGTCTGTGTGCAAATGGCTTCCAGATTCGTAACAATATACTAGAAAAAGCATAGAACATGCAGAACATAAAGAAGGAATGTAACGTGTTCTCAGGATGCTCCTGGTGGTGTTGATAGCCTGGTGTAGACTTAGTAGTTAAGGTGGCTGTCTTGTGACCTGGGGTCCTTAGATCGAGCCCCTGTCTACTGTTGAATTAACACTAGGTGGCGTTGACTGAGCCTGTTAACCTTCTGAGGTAGGCGAAATGAGTACCAGTGTACTAAGGTGATAACCATTCGTGGTAACCTGCATTGGAGTGGTGACCCGTCGAGGACTGCACTCCTTGCCAATGAAACTGCCTCTGCAGCCCTATGTGTGTTGATGGCACATAAGGAATGGTATATCTCAGGATGCCTCATCTTAGCAAAGAAATAACAGGCAGAAACACACAACAAAGCAGCTTAGTATATGCACTGGAAAATATGTCAACACTCCAGGTTACCAGCAACAGACAAATGGTATAAACACAAGCAATTTTGCCCTTCGGATACTCGCCAAACGCAGACGAGAGTTTCGGCAGGGGCTGCTTGCAGCCGATGTTGATCTCTGTAAAGCATTCAATTCAGTGAATCGGGATGCCCTCTGGAGGATTCTTGGTCTTCATGGGGTGCCACCAAAAAACGATAAATCTGATGTCTGAACTCTACTCTGGTGCTCAGAGTGCTGTGAGATGTGGTGGTCCAATCTTCGACTTATTTCCAGTTGTTACTGGAATTCATCAGGGGTGGGTACTGGCCCCCACACTTTTCAACACTTATATGGACTGGATTCTAAGGAGGATGTCGGAGAGATCAAGCTGTGGTGCATCATTTGGGAATGTCAAGATCTCTGACCTTGATTTCGCAGATGATGCAGTCATCTTTGTGGAGACTTTAGATATCTTTTTGGGGGGCCCCAAAGTGCTGAATGAGGAGTCGGAGCTGCTGGGATTACAGGTTTCCTGGGTCAAAACTAAGATCCAGGCTTTCAACGAAATATTGGGTGCTGGTATCTTGTCTGTACCTGTTTGTGGTGAGGATGTTGAGGTCACGGAGAGATTCACTTACCTTGGATGTGATATTCATTTCTATGCTGGTTGTGAGCCAGAGGTCAACAGACGTCTGGGTCAGGCCTGGGGAGTCATGGATTCACTGTATCATGTGGTGTGGCGCTGCCGGTACCTGTGCGGGAGGACGAAACTCCGAGTCTTCAGGTCCTTGGTGCTTCCAGTCTTGCTCTATGGATGTGAGACTTGGACTCTGACCAAGGATCTGAGATGGAGACTTAATTCCTTTGGTACCAGGTCTCTTCAGAGAATCCTTGGCTGTGGCTAGTCTGACTTTGTGTCCAATGAGCGGTTGCTGAGAGAGACTCAAATGACATTTGTTACCTGCATAGTCCGTGAGCGTCAGCTGAGGCTGTGAGGACATGTGGCTCGCTTTCCTGACGCTGATCCTGCCCACCACATTCTCTCAGCAAGGAAGCTTTGTGAGTGGAGGAGCCCAATGGTCTAACCACATGCCTCATGGATGCAGCAGATTGCTCAATATATCAAGGAAATGGGGATGGGTCAGGCGTCTGCCTGGGGGATGGCCAGACACCCCTAGAGTACCGGTGGAAAGCGTACGCAGCGACGCGCTGCTCCGGCGCATGCTCCCAGACCTTCTTCTGCTCTCGTCTCGTCGCCAACGTCGAATTGCTCTGGTCTGCTGGAGCGCGGGTCGCAGCTCGTCGATGCTGGGCTGGTCGCATCTCACTGGCACTGGGCTGGTCGCATCTTGATGCCGGTCTGGTTCACTCATCTCAGCCAAACTGCACGAGGCGGGAAGGTCCATTTTTCTTTCTGGGTATCTGTATGTGCATGTGGGTGTGTGTCCGTGGGGCCCCGTCTTTAAGTAGAAACTGGATAAATGCTTTTTCTTGTATATTGCATTTCATTTATTATAATCGGATAACTCTGCTCCTTGTGTGCTCCCCCCTGCCCTTCCCCCTCCCCCTATTATAAATAAATCCCCTGTTAAATGTTTCAGCTCGTTTCTGTGTTTCTTTTATTGGCTTAGCACGATGCGTGTTGGGAAATTTGGGAAGTGGCAAATTGTACATTTGGACCGACGGGACCTCGGTAACCATCCTCTCGGGTTACGCACGGGTCGAGCACGCATACGGCTCGTCCCATACGAGTGTCGTCGAGGGTGTGAATCCTCGGTAGATCGCCACGTGGGCCTCTAGGTATTTTGAAGTTTGGCAAATAACCCTTTCCCACGTGGTTGATTTATTGACGATCCACGGTCCTTTAAGAGACCCGTATCTTTCGGAGTTATCCGAAAGGTACGATCTAGATTCCGGGTGTTCGGTAGAGTCGACCCTACTGCTCCACCTAGCGGTCATGCTCGCAACCGACGCCCAGCCCCACAACAATATAGCATCATAATTACCTCTGCCACCGCAAGTGAAAAAGGTTATGTTTTTCACCCCTTTCTGTCTGTCTGTCTGTTTGTTTGTTACTTGCAAAATGGAACATTTTTCAAGTATATTGGTTTGTCGATTTTGTTATTCTGTTGGGTGGTTGCTCGACTACCCTTAGTCTTAGGTTTTCCGTCTGTCTGTATGTCTGTTGGGTGGTCGTGAGACTACCGTTTTTCTCAAGTTTTCCATCTGTCTATATGTCTGTCTGCTTGTTTGTATGTAATGGACAGCTCTGGAGACCAGAGGAGTCAACCGATTTTGATGAAACTTGACTGGTAGGTTCATACCAGGATTGAGTTGTATGCTTTTGAGCTCTGTTGCTATGGCCGCCACCGTTGCCTAGCAACGGGACTTTGAAATTTTTGAAAAAATCCGAAAATCAAAAATCGGCTTCCGCGCTTTTATACGCACTATAATGAACCTCTTTATCAAAAAAATTCAGCCCGATCCGTCAAAAACTGTATGACTAGTATGCAATTATATTACTATATGCTTTCACCCCAACGTTCGCGTTGGGATTCCCTAACGTAGGGTTCGGGAATCGAACACAAATGATGAATGGACAGTTGCTCGTCATGTTCCTATATGGAACAACCTCGCCTCGTCCTCGTCATGTTCCTATATGGAACAACCTCGCCTCGTCCTCGTCATGTTCCTATATGGAACAACCTTCCAACCTCGCCTCAAAAGCCAGTCACCGACTAGGAATCCTCCGTCGTGCTAAGTCCTTCCTCGGCCCTCTTGAGCTCCTGACCACTTACAAAGCTTTTGTCCGTAGCCTGATGGAGTACTGCTCTCCCCTCTGGGCTGGTGCTCCTGCCTCCCACCTTTCTCGGCTTCACGCTGTCGAAACCAGGGCATTTAAGATCATCGGCATCTCCCGCAATGAAGCTGAGTCTTTGGGCCTCTCACTCAATCACCGCAGGTTGGTCGGTGGTCTTTCTGTCTTCTACTGACTCCTCTCTAGCCTTGCCCCCCCTGCTCTCTCTGCGATTTGTCCCCACCACATTTCCACAGGGCGCTCAAGGTCCGCCAACAACCCCCTTCTGGTAAAACTACCAAAATCACGAATCACTGCTCATCTTCACTCTTTCATTCCTCTTTTTCCCGCCTTTGGAATAAACTTCCTCACTCTATTCTTTCCCATTCTTCCCTCCAGGCTTTCAAAACAGCTGTTCACCACCACCTCTTATCTTCCCCCATCCAAATCCTCGATCTTTTCTACCCCCGATAATCCACCCAAGCCCACTTCCTTCATTTCTCCTGCTTTCCTTCCTGAAAGTCCCTGAAATGTCCATCTTCTCTTCGCCATGTTCCCCGTCCCATCCCCATCCCTCTCCCTTCCACAGTTCACCTAATGTGTCTGTTCCCCACTGTTTTGTCCCTTCCACTCCCGCCCCTCTTGTCTCATGCCTCCTTGCTGTGAGTTGTGTGTTTGCTCTCATACGAGCCTCGACCAAGGTATACAAAAAATAAAAATAAAAAAAAATAAAAAAAAAAACAACGAACGCCAAAAATGCCATCTAATGTGATCTCTTATCTACATATTTAAAATTCGCCTTCGTCTGGCGACCACCCATGTCGCCTACCGGCTTGTCTGTCAGTCTGTCTGTCTGTTTATCGCGTACAGAACACAATTTTAAACCGATCTTCACCGAACTTCACCACATGGTATAGTTTGTCGTAAGGAAGAAGCCTCTTGCTTTTGAGGTCAAAAGGTCAATATAGGCCTCAGGTCAGCAACGAAGGTGGCATTTCTGAAATCCTCAATTTTCATCCGATTGACTTGAAATTTGAAAAGGATTTATATTTCAGGTCACTGAATTCAAATAGCCAATCATTTTTGAGGTCAAGGTTGACAAAAAGGTCAACATAGTCCCAAGGCCAACAACTAAGGTGGCATTTTTAAAATCCTCAATTTTCATCCGATTGACTTGAAATTTGAAGAGGATTTATATTTCAGGTCACTGAATTCAACTAGTAAGTATTTTTGAGGTCAACGTGGGCTGAATTTCTAAAAATTGTCAATTTTCATCTGATTCACTTGAAATTTGAAGAGTTGCCTATTTGTTCATTTAGTTGAACCACCAATTATTTTTGAGATCAAATTTGTTTTTTGGATTTTGCAAGTCTCATGCTCTGCATGACGTCTTCTTATTTGTCTGTTGGTTTGTTTGTTAATTGCCGGAATCTTTCGGATTTCGGCAATTATGTTGGTCAGTTGTGTGTGTCATTCTGTGTGTGTGTCTGTCTGTCTATTTGTTTGTGTGTTTGTTTACCCTGTAGCAGCCACACCGTTTCAGCGATCATGACCAAACTGGGTACAGACGTCGGCCATGGTCCAACTTAGACACTTGTCGTTTTTGGTGAATCTAGGTCAAAGGTCAAGGTCAAGGTCACCGAAAAACCGAATTTCTTATTTTCACAATAACGTCTGCTAAAATGGTCGTATCAACTTCAAACTAAATCCAAAATGTGCATCTTCCAATTCTGCATCCAACCATATGTCTCATTGTGGTGTCACACCAACACTATTCTTCGCGGTCGGGGGTCGAATGTCAAAGGGGGTCGGGGTCAAAACTTTCAAATTGCGATAAAAACGCCATTTCAAGTCAGATTGACTTCCAAGTTATGATCATGACCAAACTAAGTGCTATAACTCAGTAAACAGTAGCACTATCGACTTATAAGAACCAAATTGATTTCCAGGTTTTTGTTTTTTCAGAGATCATGGAGATATGAATAACATGAGATATGATCATGAATAACAAAGTTATTCGGCAATTCCTTGCTCAACGAGCAATTTCATTTGTTTGTTTGTGTGCACGATATTTCAAAAAGTTGTGGACGGATCCGGATGAAATTTTGTGGACAGGTTGCGTGTGTGACGATGATGAACCAATTCGATTTTGGTGAAGATCCAGATCCAGATCCAGATCCGGCTACTTGAATTTTTAAAGTGATTCTTCACCATTGTGAGATCAGTCCAAAAACGATATATACCAGGATATTTCACAAAAAGTATTTGGCCCGATATTTTGTCGTGGATCAGGAATTGTGTGTGGAAGAATGCACTCTACTAAGTGCCCTTCGAGTTCAAAAATGTTTCGGGCCTGATATGTTCTTGTCGATCAGGCATTGCGTGGCGGAATTATGCACTCTATCGAGTGCCTTTCTAGTTCGAGGTATAATTCTGCAAATGTTTTGAGAAATTGAGTGATCAAGAATGCTCCAGATACTTTTGCATATTACCCAAAACGTTTGTTGAAAGACTGCTTCGGAATACCTGCAACTTCAAATTCTAAGTCTGCCATTGTCAAACTCTCGCGAGTGGTCTGATGCATGTGTTACATGATAGGAACAACCAAAACAGCCATTCAAAAGATGAGCTTTGTCAGGTTACCTTTTTGAGACATGATATTATCCTAACATTGTATTTCAGGCCTTCCTCAGCAAAATTATTTTCCTACCTGATAAGCTAATCACTCGATCTTCTCCCTGGAAGGAATAGGCAGTAATATTGTGGGTAATTGATCTTTATTTTTGATTTAATCAGTACATTTTCTACTGCAGAATGAAATCCAAATCATTAGATTGTGTTTGCCATCATCGGACCGAAATTATTTGTGCTGAATAATTATCACCTCTGAACTGTCTCACCTGGGTTAGAATCCGGACCCAGCTATGAACTATTATCCCAGTGTTTCGCAGGCAGGGTGATACATCAATGTGTATCCCTCAGATGGATGTTAAACTGGATGTCCCATCAGCCAGCATTATTTGGTGTTTTTTTTTTTTTAAAGATCCTGCGGTGTCCTTCAAGAAAAGTAGGTCAGCTATCACCAGCACTGTAGCGAAATTCCAAATTCCTACTCTAACCAACAGGGGGCACTGTAACACTCCTGTAATAACTGAGGCCAACCTGCATAAGCCACAAGATGCATGCAAACGACAATGGCAACTACCTTTTTGATAACCCTATCCATAATAATTGAACAAACATTTTTCATCATCATTTGGCTCCAGAATAAGATAAAGTAGTAATATACTGTGGATTATCCTGCAAGTATCATAAACCTCTTCCTTATACACATATAATTTCATCTCATAATATAAATGGTTAAAATTCCACAACTAACAAAACTGCCACTGAAATTTAACCAAGCAAAACCATCCATCCATCGGGACCATACTCTGTACAGTGCGTTGGTGATGCCTCAGCAGTCTCCTTGGGTATTGGGCACAATTCTGGACGGGTCGCCACTCCGACACAGGATACCAGCATGCTGCACTCATTTTGCTGACCTCAGAAGGATGACAGATAGAGTGAACCCCACCTGGCATTAATTAAACAGCCTAGTGGGATTTGAACTCATGATCCTAGGATCCCAAGCCCACCACCCGAACCATGAAGCCAACATCAGGCATCAAGCAAAAGCACAATGTAACAAACACACGAACAACGAGAAAGAACAATCAGAGATTGCAAACTCTCACCAGGACTTGTTTTGTGTGGAAAATAAATGTAAGGATGTACTCACTGAAAGGTCGTCGATTGCAAATGAAAGTTCGAAATGGTGTTCTTGGAAATTTGTAAAGGTCAAATGGTCTGAAGGTTGAACGGTGGAAGGGTCAAAAGGTCTAAATAGTTCTAAAGGGTCTTAAAAATGTCAAAGGGGTCTAAAAGGTGTAATTTAAGGTCTAAAGGGTCTGCGGGGTCAAAATGTGTCGAAAAGGTCTCAAATGTAAAATGGGTATTAACGGTTCTTAAAGGTCTTTGGGGGTCTTGGGAGTTCTAATATTTGGGGATTGGGGGTTCTAATAAATATGGCCTTAAGGTTCGAAATAGTCTGAAGGTGTACAACCACGTTGTACACCATGTTGAGGTCGTGGAGAGATTCACTTACCTCGGCAGTGATATTCATTTCTCTGCTGGCTGTGAGTCAGAGGTCAATAGACGTCTGGGTCGGGCCTGGGGAGTCATGGATTCACTGGATCATGGGGTGTGGCGCTGCCGGTACCTGTGCGGGAGGACGAAAGTCCGAGTCTTTAGGTCCTTGGTGCTTCCAGTCTTGCTCTATGGATGCGAGACTTGGACTCTGACCAAGGATCTGAGACGGAGACTTAACTCCTTTGGTACCAGGTCTCTTCGGAGAATCCTTGGCTATTGCTGGTCGGACTTTGTGTCCAACGAGCGGTTGCTGAGAGAGACTCGGATGAGATTTGTTACCTGCATAGTCTGTGAGCGTCGGCTGCGGCTGTGAGGACACGTGGCTCGTTTTCCTGACGCTGTTACTGCTCACCAGATTCTCTCAGTGAGGGAGTCCCGTGAGTGGAGGAGGCCGGTGGGCCGACCACGTTCCTCGTGGTTGCAGCAGGTTGATCGGAATCTCAAGGAGATGGGGATGGGACTGGCATCTGCCTGGGGGATGGCCAGACGGAGGCCCCTGGAGTACCGGCGGAAAGTGGACGCTCTGGCACATGCTCCCATGCCTGACCTGACACCACGTGTTTAATGCTTATTAAAAATCTTATTCCCGTTATTCCTAAATTACCTGCTTTGTGGAAACTTTCATCAGTGTTAGCAGCAGAGCCTGAAGGAGAGACCCCCAAAACCCCCTCTTCCAATCTCAATTCCCGCCGTGTTTGTTTACGTAATAAATGAACCTCTCAGTTCTGTGCAGTCAACATGTCGCTCCTTATACACATTTTATTTCAGGCTTCGCAACGAAAGTCACAGTAATCCGATCGCAGCTTTCGGGATTTCAGAACAGCCAATCACAGCGCACGTTGTGGTGACGTCATTAGGAGATCCCACATAACGACAGGAGCAGGAAAAGCGATAAATTATGCGTACTCGTTGATTATGGGAAGTGTAATATATATAAATATATATATATATAGTCCCGTTTGGTTTGTTAAATATTATACCCGTACAAAAGGTACCGCGGATGAACAGAACCGAATTCGGATAATAACTTTGAAAAAGAGATCAGAAGAACGGTCTCGCTTGATGGTCTCACTTCAACGTAATGACGTAAACACGTAGGTCTCGCTTGATGATCTCACTTCAACGTAATGACGTAAACACGTAAGGTCTCGCTGGAGTTTCTCAACGACGCCGTTTGCTTGTGCACCCCTCAGTAAGCGAAGCGTGGAGGAGTCTCGTTGCCTGTTCGGGCGAACAAAGTCGCCGCTGTGTCGTCTCCTCGGCCATGGCGGATCAAGCGAACAGGGCGAAGACCATATTGAAGGGATTCAAGTTGTATCCTCAGCGCCGTCCGGTCCGCCGTTATGCCGGGTGTGGGGGTGGAGGGATGGCACCAGGTGTGTCGGTGGAGGGATGGCACCAGGTGTGTCGGTGGAGGGATGGCACCAGGTGTGTCGGTGGAGGGATGGCACCAGGTGTGTCGGTGGAGGGATGGCACCAGGTGTGTCGGTGGAGGGATGGCACCAGGTGTGTCGGTGGAGGGATGGCACCAGGTGTGTCGGTGGAGGGATGGCACCAGGTGTGTCGGTGGACGGATGGCACCAGGTGTGTCGGTGGAGGGATGGCACCAGGTGTGTCGGTGGACGGATGGCACCAGGTGTGTCGGTGGAGGGATGGCACCAGGTGTGTCGGTGGACGGATGGCACCAGGTGTGTCGGTGCAGGGATGGCATCAGGTGTGTCGGTGGAGGGATGGCACCAGGTGTGTCGGTGGAGGGATGGCACCAGGTGTGTCGGTGGAGGGATGGCACCAGGTGTGTCGGTGGAGGGATGGCACCAGGTGTGTCGGTGGAGGGATGGCATCAGGTGTGTCGGTGGAGGGATGGCATCAGGTGTGTCGGCGCTCGGATCGCACGAGCGACGTGCAGGTAGTCTGGGTGAAACTGACCACGTGACTTTATACCGTGTTGAACACCTTTACCTGTCTGCTCGAGTGGAAGGTTGTATTTAAATGAGGTGCGAGGCTCGTTTTTCCACACTTCGTTCAATGTACACATTGTGTGACGTCACGTGTACCCGTTTTATCATGGCGTGTACATTTCCTCTTTACCATAAGTAAACTCCACTCGAGTTTTATTGGGAATTTCACTTTGTACAAGATTCTCAGACACGTCCAACAGAATGGTGTCCAGGTATAGTAGGACATTCACCTTCGAGCTTTCTATTGTGGGTTTCATTTGTGACCCAATTTTTTTTTTTAGTGTACATCGTCGAGGTTCATGGAAGAGCTAGAATGAGTACACTGAATGGATCTGGACAAAAAGGAACGTTAGAGACTGTGGGAGGGGACTTCGAGAGCAGAGATGGAGGAGGAGAACAAACAATGGGCATGTGGACTCGTGGAGGAATGAGGGCAGGAGGCAGGAGAGGACAATATGGATGGAGAAAGATACTCACTCATGAGGGAAAACTGGACATTCGGAAGGAGGGGGGGATTGGGTGAGGTGGGGGTTAATGAGGGTAGAAAAGGTCAGTTTTGGATTGGGGGTGATCTAAGATGGTGGTGAACAGCTGTCTTCAAAACCTGGAGGGAAGAATGAGATTGAAGTGAATGTGGAAGTTGTTTCCACAGGTGGGAGAAAAGAGGAGTGAGTGGAGGTGAGTCGTGAATCTGGATTTATGTACCTTCACCAGAAGGCGATTGATGGTGGACCGTGTGTGCCCTGCAGAAACCTTGGGGGGGGAGCATGGAAAGAACAGAGGGTGCAAGACCAGAAAGGAGGCATTAAAAGACCGGGATCACTGACCTATCGGCGATGGCGTAGTGATAGATTTTATACTATATTGAAGTCCTTGGTTTCCACAGTGTCAAGCCGAGCAAGATGTGAGGCAGGGGAGCCAGCCCAGAGGGGAGAGCAGTACTCCATCAAGCTGTGGATGAAGTCCTTGTAGATGGATAGGAGTTCAGGTTTGCCAAGGAAGGATTTTGTATGACGGAGGATGCTCAGTCTGTGACCGTCACTGGAGGCCAACTTTTAAATGTGGTTTGCCCAAGAAAGATCATGGCTAATTGTGAGACCCAGTAGTGTGAATGACTGAACTTCCTCAAGAGGATTGTTAATGAAGAGGCAGAGAGTTTGAAGAGTAAGGTGCGATGCTAGACTGTACGAGATATCACAAGCACAAGATACGTCCAGAGAGACGACCCTGATCCCATGTCTGACAATGAGGGCCTCCATCCATTGTTGGGAGAGTAGAAGCAGCATATCCAAGGTGGAGTGACCTGGTCTGAAACCAAAATGATGATCTGAGATGAGGTTGTTCGAGAAAAGGAAGGATTTCACATCAACTGCAATCATGGATTCCACGACGTTGCTGATAAATTGGAAGTAAGCTGGAAAGTCTGTAGTTAAGGGGATCTGTTTTTGCACCTTTTTGTGAAATGCAGTGATCTTGACACATGTCCAAGGAGACGGACGGTGACCTCACGCAAATGGCAGAGAGAGGTTTGGAAAGAGCAGCGGAGTAAGGTTTTCGGATGCGCGAGCTGATGCCGTCTGGTCCATTTGCAGAGTCAGAGTCAGGAGTTGAAAGAACACGCCACACCTTCTCAGGTGCAAAAGGCACAAAGTTCAGGAGCAGTTTGGTACGACAGGGAAGAACGGGTACCGAAAGTGATGGATTGGGGACACAAGATTTGGAAGCAAACACAGAATTGAGGCTTTCGGCGGCTTCTCGCGAGCAGTCTGCTGTGATGCCGTTTGAAGAGGGGGAAGGGATGGAAAGGGAGTGTACACCAGATTCAGACTTAACGAGGTGCTACCATGTTATAGAGGTGGGAGATAAGTTTGAAAATTCAATCTTGAGGTTGGACGGATGTTTTATGGCTTTCCTGAGAGTGGACAAACACTTGTTGCAGACTTTTTGGAAACTGCTGAGATTGCCTTTGGTCAGATTAGCCTTCCAAGTTCCAGGAAGAGAAAGTTGTTTCAGAGCAACTTCCTCACCACAGGATTCTGTATGTACCATGAGAGGGAAGAAGGGTAGGATCATTGAAGATGAGATGGGATGAGAGAGAGTAGCTTTCTGTCTAACAATTCCCACTGGGCTGAGTTAACATCAGGGGTAGTAGATACGGGATAGCAGTCTTGAAGAGTGATGGCTGCTTGCAAGTCCTTGCCAATCTGCCCCGAGTGAACTGTCTTCGCAGGCACCACAATGTCCAACATCCCTCGGATGATATGAAGCTGGCTGTCTCGTGCTCGCATCAGCTTGAGGATGTTGGATGTTAAATATCCCATTGTGTCGTTGCAAAGAGTAGGCAAGTTATTACCGGAACCCTGAACAAATTCCATTTACAAATACCTGCTCATGTCGGCTTCAATCGAACATCAGGCCTGGCCAGCTGGTCCAGGAAAAACGAGTCAAACTCTCCCTTCGTTTAACCCCACAAAGGAGGTGGAATTCATTGGGCCTGGTAGTAGTAGTAGTAGTAGTAGTAGTAACGTTTTTAGTCGTTGATTCAATTTATAACCTGTTAGAGTTGGTGCGAAAGGCAAAACAATAAATTTAACTTTTTATTGTTTCTCATTTTGCATTTCAAAGACAGCCACAATGACTGGTCGTGGAGCAAACTAAACATCGGAGCTTCTGCATTGTTTTCCATCGAGTTGCAGGTTCGAATCCCGGCCCCAACGTGGACGTGAGAGCAAAATGTCTCCTGCTATTTATCTTCCTTCGGGGCAACGCACTACAATGGCAATGCTCAAAGCTCGATCGAGGATTGTGAGCGTCGTGATGTCCGAGTCGTGAAATGTGTGACGTTTGGATGGACAGCAGACGTTTCGTACATGTCCATGTGTTGAGCTGTTGGTTTGTTCAAAACGAGGCTATCGTACAGTTTCCGGCTGTCAGGATAGCCTCGACGAGAGGTATGCCACTCATCTCTGAGCTGTCGAGCCTGGATTTGAATCTCGACCCAGCTATGGACCGTCACCCTGGTGTTTCACATGCAGGGCAGGACTTCAATGTGTGTGTGTGCCGTCCCTCGGATGGACTTCACACTGGGCGTCTCGTCTCCCGGCATTAGTTGGTGGACGTTAAAGATCACACGGTGTCCGTCATGAAGAGTAGGCCAGTTGTCACCCGCACCATGAACAAATTCCAAACTCTTGTGACCTGCAGTCGAATGTTGGGCCTGGCCAGCCGGTTTCTGCAATTCTTGGGCCAAAAACATATGCGGCTGACCCCACAATAAGTGAATCTCTCTATCGAGTGCAGCCTGTGGTTGCTGGTTTCATCATTGGTTGGGACGTGGCTATGCCGCTGATGCAGTGTCCCCCTTACCAGTTCACTGGTACTCATTTTTCCGACCTCGGAAGGATGACAGGTCGAGTCAACCTCCTGGTGTATTAATTCATCGGTCCAACGGGGCTTGAACTCAGGACCCTAGGATCCCAAGCCACCACCCTAACCAATAAGCCAACACCAGGCTTAATAAGTGAATAATTGGTGCCATTCGACTCAGTCATGGTGGTCGATTGAGGCTGTACAATACAAATTATGTCAATTCTTGCTTGATCTCATGTGGCACACAATCCGACATGAACAATTGGCAATTTTGGCAATTGGCAACTCGATAAAGAAATAATACGCATTGGCACAAAGTCCAGAAGTTTTATTGATACCCACTCGAAAATGAGAACTGGGTTTGTTATGACGGACTTGTGGGATTTTCATCAAGGACAGAGTTCCTTGCAGAGTGGAAGATCTCTATTTCCCATTGATATCCAACATGTTGTTTCCCCTGACAACAAGCCGCCTTGCACTGTGTTGCTCGGTTCAAGGCACGAGGCGCCACAATCCAGCATTTTTACTCGCCGAGCAACTCGGCACGTGAGGGCGGAAGACATGCGATGCTGAAGCAAGTTGATGACGAATGAAACAAAGGCGATTAATTGGAACTAATCTCAAGTCCTTCAGCCACCGCTATGGAACTTCTCTCGTTCGTCGTTTTTGTTTTAACGAATATCGGGTTTGGTTGTTTCAGCCATGATTTTTGCCTACATTGACGAAAGGTATACGTTTACGGAATGAAAGCGTTGAGATATGTGGCAGTAGAAAGCTCCTGAGAGGTGTGTACTGCCATTGTGGGAGCAATTAGGCCCACACCTCACCATTACATGCCCCTGCAGCAATGAGGAAAGTCTTAATGAAGGTTAATTTATTAGAAACCAGATGCTATTATTTTAGGTTAATTGCTTTATGTATGGGTTATTATGCATCTGTTTTTACCTCCACCACCGAAGGTGAACGAGGTTATGTTTTCATCCCTCTCTGTTGGTTTATTACTTGGCAACAACAACAACAACAAAAAATTTTTTGACAAGTATCTTAATGGTCTCCGTCCGTCTGTTACTTGCAAGATCGAAGATTTTTCAAGTATATTGGTTCGTCGATTTTGTAATTGTCTGTCTGTCTGTTTGTTTCTCGCCTACGGGTCACAATTTTAAACCGATCTTCACGAAACTTCACCACATGGTAGAGTTTGTCATAAGGAAGAAGCCTGTTGTTTTGGGGGTCAAAAGGGTCAACAACTTTGGTGGTATTTCTAAAATCCTCAATTTTCATCCGATTGTCTCGTAATTTGAAGAGGATTTGTATTTCAGGTCACTGAATTCAAGGAGTCCATTATTTTTGAGGTCAAATTTGTTTTATGGATTTTGCAAGCATCGTGCTCTGCACGGCGTCGTCTTCTTGTTTGTTTGTTTGTTTGTCTGTCCGCTCACCTCCAGCTCAAATCGCTGAACCTAACATTCTGAAATTTTCAGAGATTAATGTCACCGACCCTGTGATGGTCACGCATTGAAGTTTCATAAAATTTGGTCGACCAACAAGGTCTACATCGGCTATTTTGAGCCACATTTTCCAAAATCCTCAAATTTTATCCGATTGACTTGAAATTTGAACACGATTTGCATATCACATCAATGAATTCATCGACCTATTACTTTTGAGGTTAACTTCGGTCAAAAGGTCAACATAGGCCATAAGGTCAACCCAACTTAGGCCAAATTTTTTGTTTCTGAAATTGTCAGTTTTCATCCGATTGACTTGAAATTTGAACAGCATTTTCATATAAGCTCACTGAATACAACCATCAATTATTTTTGAGGTCGGCATATGTCAAAAGGTCAACATCAGCCAAATGGTCCACAACATAGGATCACTTTCTAAAATCCTCCATTTGCTTATGATTGACTTGAAATTTGAACAGGATTTGCATATCAGGTCAATGAATTCAACCACCAATTAAGGTCAAAAGGTCAACACAGGCCTAATTTCTAAAATTGATAGATAGGGCCAAAAACTATATTACGAGGTGTGTTCAAAAAGTATCCAACCTTAATTTTTCGTGCGTAAACAAATGAAGCTAGGGAGGTGTGGTTTGGTGCACGTATGTAGGCGATCCTAACCCGTATGCGTGAATATTTTCCCGCCTGCAGAAGCTGTCAGTCGCCGACAGACCGCCAATGAGTGAGGAAGTGTAAGTGAGCACCGTCGGATTTTCGTTTTTGACAAAATGACGGATCACTGTGGTCTCATCGCCAGTGATCACTGTGTTGAAGAAGTTGGGATCGCTGTTCACAGTCTCCAGCATGTCCTGTGCGATCTCCAAACAGAGTTGCTTCTGCTTGATCGTTAGCAGCTTTGGCACGAACTTCGCTGAGATCTCCTTAAGCCCAAATCCTCAGTCACAATGGAATGAACGGATCCAATGCTGACGCCCGCCTCGTCTGCAAGTTCTCTGATCGTGATTCGATGATCCTGCATCAGCAGGGTCCTCACTTGGTCAATGACGATCTCATTTCGGGATGTTGAGGGCCTACCAGAACGTGCTTCACTTTCCACTGATGTGCGACCATCTTTGAAGCGGTTGTACCACTCTTTTTTCTGTGTGGTGCCCATTGCTTCATTCTCGAAGGCCTGTTGAATCTTGCAGATCGTTTCCACTTGGGAATCGCCAAGCTTTACACAAAATTTGATGCTGTAGCGTTGTTCAAGTTTTTTCCGTCATTTTGTCAAAAACAAAAATCCGACGGCGCTCACTTACACTTCCTCACTCATCGGCGGTCTGTCGGCGACTGACAGCTTCTGCAGGCGGGAAAATATTCACGCATACGGGTTAGGATCGCCTACATACGTGCACCAAACCATGCCTCCCGAGCTTCATTTGTTTACTCACGGAAAATTAAGGTTGGATACTTTTTGAACACACCTCGTGTATATATATATATATATATATATATATATATATATATATATATATATATATATATATATATATATATATATATATATATATATATATATATATATATATATATATATATATATATATATATATATATATATATATATATATATATATATATGTGTGTGTGTATATATGTGTGTGTATATATATATATATATATATATATATGTGTGTGTGTATATATGTGTGTATATATGTATATATATATATATATATATGTGTGTGTATATATGTGTGTATATATATATGTATATATATATATATATATATATATATATATATATATATATATATATATATATATATATATATATTGTTACAAATTCGCGCCCGCCGGCGTGCGATCGGCCGCGTATCTCGAATCGCGACCGCGGCGCCCACCGGAAGGACAATTCAGTCATGACCCTCCTGGGACTACCGCCAGAAACCAGTCACGGGTGGGGGTTTAACCCCACCACCACCCAGTCCGCAGTCTACCCGCGCGAAATAGGGTGAATCGCCGAATGTCGATATACCTAAGTACCCGCGCGCGTAATCTGCCGAGGGATGGGACCACGCCACAGGCCGACTCCGGACACGAACCACTTAAGCGGTTCATTCCGTATTACAGGGATAACCGAGCGGAGTTATCGTCGGCCTTGACGGTTCCGATTAATTACCGGGTGTTTTAAAACCCACTATTAATCCCTTATGTGATGCAAGATGGAGATTCAACAAAGGAAAGGACGCAGCGAGACGGGGAACAATTGGACAAGCACACTTTATTACACACAAGCACGTATTCACAGCCATACAGTGATGCACATATAAAAGCAAGGACACAATGCAGAGCGACAACCGAATATAATTATTACAACACTTAAACAGTTCTACTTTTCAAGACTGGCACCACACATACATACATTTACACAAAACCCAAAAGAAATGGAAGTCGCGACTTCCCTGTGCGCGTCGAGTCCTTGGCGACCGTAACTCCGAGTCCCTCCGGCGTGGTCCGCGAGCTCGTGCCGCGCGTTGCTCGTGTGGTCCGCTCGACAGCTCGGATGAACGAACAGAACCTCCAACCAGGGACGATCACCACAACTCTCCACGATTCCCCTTCAGGGACAAGGGAACAGGAAAGGGAACGACGTTCTCGTCGACCTTCACGTCCACGCCTTTTGTCAATCGCTTGAACGAACCAAGAGCCTCCTCGCACGCGAGCCTCTCCATGCCCACGCCTTTTGTAGGGGCCAGCTCCACCCCGTTGCCCCGCCCCAGTTCTGTCTCCACCTCCCTTCGAGGCGTTTCCAGAAAGCTTTCAAAGGGGGGCGTGCCCCCACTCCGACAGCCTCACGCCGTGCATTTACCAATCGGGAGCGAGCTGCCGCACCCCTCCCCTTCACACCATGCATGGTGGGGGGGGGGATTCAGGCGGAAGCATCAGGCGGGGAAATTAGGTGGGAAAACCCCACAAGCATTGTTGGTTTTTGTTCTTGCACGCGCCCGCACGGTGCTCGTTGAATGGCGAGTGGCGAAGATGTGGTCGCGTAGTTGTGGAAGGTGGCGTCGTGTAGTGAATGGCGTGATTGTGAGATGTTGGTTGTGGCGATGTTCGTTGTTGTTCTTGCACCAAATTAACAATAGCCAAAGAAAAACAGCTAACTGAAGCGTTGCAGCCCGAATGGATCACATATATTCCCTCTATACAACGGGTTTGGTCTAACTACACATGAACTTACCGATATATCTCACCTGAAGACCCTTTTTGGTGTAATGCGAATTTCCACAACCGTAACAATATATATATATATATATATATATATATATATATATATATATATATATATATATATATATATATATATATATATATATATATATATATATATATATATATATATAAATATACACACCTGTGTTGTTCATCTTTCAGCTGCTCCCGTTAGGGGTCGCCACAGCGGATCATCCACTATGATCCGCTACTGATTTTTGGCATAGGTTTTACGCGGATGCCCTTCATGACGCAACCCTGGTCGCCTCTTACGACACAGGGATAAGGATTGGGTTTCGTCATGATTCCGGGCTGCCCTTCACCCTCTCATAGCGCGGCCCAGCGCAGAGCGCCCGTCCTCAAGCGATCCTCCAACCCAAGCCTTCGAGTAGCCGGATTACAGGCGCACGCCACTACGCCTGGTATATATATATACACACACACACCTATATCACTATATCTCAAAAAGTTGTGGGTGAGGTGGTTAGGTGACAAGAACACGTGAATTAGATTTTGGTTCAGATCCAGCCCATCAGTGGGATACAAAATGTGAACTGTTCCACCTGGCAGAGGTATGCGCTCTACCGAGTGCCGTTCTACTTTGTGCTGTTTTGTCAAATGTCGCTCTCTGAGTATTTTTTTTTTCATTTGTTTGTGTGCATGATATCTCAAAAAGTTTTTGATGGATCCGGATGAAATTTGGTGGACATGTTGGGTGTGTGACAAGGAGGACATGATTAGATTTTGGTGAAAATCCGAATCTGGATCTAGATATGAGAATTATTTAATTCTAAAAGTGATTCTTCACCATTGAGAGAATGGGCCAAAAACGATATATAGCACGATATCTCAAAAATGTATTGGGCCCGATATGTCCTCGTGGATCAGGCATTACAGAGCAGAGGTATACGCTCTACCGAGTGCTCTTCTAGTTCAAAAGGGTTTTCTATTTGCGACTTCTGTTTTACAGTGTGTTCCAGATACTTCATTCGATTAAAAAAAATGGTGCACACCCCTGAGCCTTCTACTTCTGGGACTAATCCCTGGCTTGATTGTACATGATTAAGACTACATTGTGGTATAATGCCAAAGGGGGTGCTGCATCGTGGAGCATGTCCTTTGGAGGGGGGGTTGAAGAACTCTGTCGCTTCTGCTACCAATCACTTGTGCTTGTTTTAGATCCTACTGTGCCTTTCTAAAAAAAACACGATTTGGGAACTAGTCATTCCTTGTGTATCTATGGTCATCCTGATGGTTGGAGTTTCCGTTCTGAGTCTGGGAGGTCGGAGATACGAACTGTAGCCGAGTCTTACCAAAGACTTGTAAAATGGTACATGCTGGTTCCTTGCTTGATGCTCAGCATTTTCAAAGGTTAAAGCACAGACAAACAACCATAGGTTGGCAGCCATTCCACATGCTCTGATTGGCCATTCATTGGCCTCCTGTATTGAAACTCCTTGTAAGGGAACTCATTATTATTATTATTATTTATAACCATTTTATTTCTGTTAAATGTTCGAGCTGAGACATCAGAGAATGAAAATTGCTCCTGAACCCTATGCCTAACAGTAGATAAGTTGAATGTGGATCGTCGGGATGACGTTCAATGTTGCAGAAGACTGCTGGGTTGATGTCCTCTTTGAAGGACGGTGTCATCCTGTTTACAGTGGCATAATTCCATATAACACGATAATGCCATTGTTGTTTTCATATTCATAAAATTTCAACCACAGAACTGGCTAAATGAGCTCGCTGCCTCTATGCTATTATAATGCCCTCTGAAGCCATTTGTGGAAATGTTTTGCATCACACATGTTATCATGTAAAGGTGTACTCGGCGTAGAGTTGCTCTATCTGAGTGAAGGTGGTCATGCGACATGCTATCAGAGGTGGTTTGTTTGTTTTTTGTGTCAGAGCTACCTGTTTACTTGCCTACGTTCACTTCTCAGTACCTTCCTCAACACCTTGCACTAGAAACTGGATGAACTTGCGTGATGGTGAAAGTGGCAAAGTACTTTGGCAAGGCATCGATGATCTGTCTGCTCCAGGTGTAGAACATCAAGGTGAGTGATAACATACTGTTGCGGGCCGGAGGTCGGTGGTGAGAACGACCACTAGGTGAGGGAGGCCACGTCGTCTCCACCAGACTCCCCGGAATTGTAGGCCGTCACTCCAGATAATTCCGTGACGCGATGGGTCGCTGAACCGACCGTGGACGCCAATATCTCAGCAACGTAGCGTAGGGTCTTTTTGTCTAGAACCAATTTACCTCATTAACTACGTGATTTCGACTACCGGGGAATGCACGCCCTCGGCACGTCTTGCTCGAACCGGGTCACTCTACCGACCGCGGTAGAGTTCCAACTACCAACTCCGGTTCGGGTGCAGCCGAGCGGAAACTACCAAAGCCGTGCCGGCTGGGATGAACGGATTATCGGGTATAAAAACCCGGCTAAAACTCGGATCCGAACCATGCTGGACCAATGAAGGAAAAGACGAAAACGAACTGGGAACATTTCTAATAATCATTTATTTACAATAAAGAAAAGACACAGAGCAAGACTTTTACAAGAAACAAGTCTGGAGACGGCGATGGTTCACGAGCAATGTACACAGTTCGCCTTTTTAATTTTTTGACCTTCGAGGAGACGCCACGGGCAAACTGGCAGGAATCGGGAAAAACGTAAATGATGAAAGTTGTAGTACTCGAAGAGCACGACTTGCATCCCACCTTTCATTTGAAACAGTTGAAAATCCTCGGAGCTTGATGCCCAATTTATTGATTTTTTTGACATTTTCTAAGTTTGTGACCTTGACCTTGGGACAAAAATTAAAAATCGAGCTCTGTGGGGCTATGCAGGTGCCATTGGGCTAACCAAATACCGAAACCTCTGCCAGATTCGACAAACCCCCTCAGAGAAGATGTAACTTGAAACCAGCTACCCCCTAAAAACACGTGTTTTTTGGGCGTGGCTCCGCCCTTAATGGGCGCAGCATGCCCACTCTCCGGAAAACACAACTAGATCATGATATAAACCTCCCACCCAAATTTTATCAGGATCGGATCAAAACCCACGGAGCTATGCACGGGAAAGACAGACAGACAGACAGACACACATTACGAATATAGTGGTCACTTACTGACTTGTGAATCGATATTTACAATGATCAAATAAAAACACTTGTGCAGTTCTACTTAAAGACGAGCCCAACACACTCAGACACACACACAGATGCTTTATTGAAGACCCCCGCAGCCGGAGAAGGAGAGACGAACTGGGGGTCGCAGTTCGGCGGGGTACCTGCACGCTGGTGTTAGGGGGTGCTCCGCGGTGCGGCACCTGTCAATGGTGGTCCGGCTCAGGGGCTCGTGCCCGTGGAGGAACCCGCGTGGAGCAGACGGAGTCCCCAGGCAGAGATCAGCGTCGCGGACGGGACCCACTTCTCCCTGTGGAACGCCAGGGAGACTGCACGCAACCGACTTGTATTCCTAGCGGTGGCGGTGATGTCGGACGGGTGACGAAGTCTCCTCTCACTCTCGTTGGATCCACACAGCTCTCGCACTTCTCCTTTTTCTTCAGACGCGCCCCTCTTAAATACCCACGAAAGGGAACAAAAGAGCCTTCGTACGGGGCGGAGCTCCGTGAAGCACACGCCACTGTCCGCCTTGATTGGACAGGGTTCCACGGCATACCCTTCCTGGACGGGGTTTCGGTGAAGCACGCGTCACCGTCCACCTTCATTGAACAGGGGTCCACGGCATGCCCTTCCTTGGGGTTTCGGGTTGGGCGAGTGAAGCGCTCGCTCAGTAGCAGGCTGGATGGTCCGCTGGATGTGGCGTTGGCGGATATGTGGTTTGAAGATATAACCTACCTAAACCATCGCAACGCACACCTTTGATTCTCCCACTAGAGTGACTAGACAAAAAGAAGGGACCTGTCTCGCATGTACTTAACGGAATAACTGACTCTTGGGACATCTGTATGTTGAATGCGTATGGCTTCCAGATCCGTAACAATACGATTAGAGTCTATGAATTGCCAGGGCTTTAGAGCACACGATTGAAAGTGTCAACTCTGAACCGTATTCCATTTTCAGGATTGACTCGTCACTTTTAAGGATAAGAGAAAGAACAAAACCACTGTTCGAATATATACCCTCTCCGGGGGAAAGGGTATTGCATTTGGGTCAGTTTGTTTGTTTGTTTGTATGCACAGAACTTTTGTGTTTTTCTCCACAATGGCTTGTCGGATTGGGACGACATTTTCACCAGAGGAGAGACTACTCATGTAGAATGTTTTTGTAATAATAATTATAACGTCATGGGTCACGTGGTGTGGCAGCCATGTTGGAAAAAATAGAAAAACTTTGGACTTCTGTATCTCTGAAACTGCACCAAGGAAATAAATTAAACTTGGTACATAGCAAGTACTCCTCATGGGGAATGAGCGTGATTTTTTTATTTTTTAAAATGACGTCATAGGTGCCTTCGTAATGACATCACAATTGCATTCGTTATGACATCATAATTGCATATATAGAATGTGACATCCGATCAGTATGAACATTTTTGAGGGTCATCTGGGGATAAATAGGTCCACTGGAAGAAAAAAAATTTAAAAAGATGACGTCATCGGTCACGTAATTCAGAAACCATATTGTTTTGTTTTTTTAATCTTCTCTGAAAAGGTTGAACAGATCGAGGCGAAACTTTCCACATATGACCGCCTATCCATGATCAACAACACGTTCACACATATGATGCCATATTTCATATGGTTTGGCAGCCATATTGAAGTTACCCTAAAACTTCTATTAAAAAATCTTCTCCAGAACGGCTGCACAGATTGAGGGGAAACTTCACAGAAATGTTCCCCAAGCCTTGGGTATACCAACCAGGATATTCACAAATGATTGATGTCACATGGTCTTGCAGCCATATTGGATTGAGCGAAAATCTTGAAATAATTATTTTTCTTGAACCGCTTTATCAATCAACGTGAAACTTCACAACAATGATCTAGCAGTGATAGTGAATATATTGTTACAGACCCAGAGTCTTCGGGTTACGAGTGGGTGGGGGAGGGGGGGATATCCCCAGTTCTCTCCGGACTCGCTGGGAATCGAGGCCATCGTACACGAATAACTTTGTGTCGTGGCAGGTCGCTAATCAACCGCGAATGTCAATAACTTGACCATGTGACTCGGGGTCCTCCGTCTGACAACCGTTTACTTAGGAACACATGATCTCCTCATCAGGGAATCACGCCCTCGGCAATTGTGCTGCTGTTATCTTGATGGGATCTTGATTCAAGCTGCCGAGCTTACCGCAAGCACAACACCAGACTGAGGTTTGAGCCAATTAGTTGAGGAATTGTAACCTCCCGGCTAATCTACATAGACATTGCTGGACCAATTGAAGAAAGGACAACCATGGGCAGATTGGAAATATAACAAGAATAATTTATTTACAATAAGCGATGAGGAGTACGGGAAGGAGAGAGGGGAACTCGAGGGCTTTAATGGCGTCAACGGGCAACTGGGGCAGGAAAAAGGGAAATGCAATAAAAAGAGTAATCAAGATGTGTATTTATAAAAAGGGGAAGAAAATGCACAAGTTGCAGACTTATTTTAACCTTTGCCTTACCTACCAGATAACAAAACAGGGTATCCATCAGACCACACACACACGGGGAGACAAATTGGGAGGGGCAGGGTGGCTTCAGCCTACCGGTATGTATGTCACCGTCACCCTCCCTAGCTTGGTACCGCTCTTCGGAATGGTCCCGACACTGCTCCCCACAACTGAGGGTCCATGAGCTCAGTCGGGAGCACGAACCAAAAGCGTCCAGGACCATGGAAGAAGCGAGGGCGATGCGGAGCGTCTAGAACCAGGGCAGAGAGAGCCCGTGGGCGAGAGAGTGCAGCTTTATTGCCCCTGCAGCAGGCGGGGCCAATGAGCCAAACGTCACATCTTCCGAGGTGGCCGAGAACCAGCTATTGGGCCACATCAGATTTTACCAGATGGCCCCATGCCAGCCATTGGAGGGTTCCCCCGCAGCCCCGCCCATTCTGCTGCCCGCCCAGATATTCACTCATTTGGTCCTTCCGGCTGTCGCTCGGAGCGGAGCTCCGCCACCTTGCACCCAGGACGAACCCCACACGTCCAAAAATTTCCACGGTACAAAGCCAGGGAATGAGGCAATTATTCCAGGGAGGCTTGGTCGTGTCCTGGTCCATTTACCAGTCGTGTTTAGCTGGAGGGGAATGAACAGGGATTAGGAAAACGAAATGCAGTACATGGGTAGACTGCAATAAATTACATTACAGGGTAGATGTCCATATCGACTAACAGGCCAACAAGGATTTGTGAGGCTTTAAACAATAAATGGGAATTTGAAAATTTTAAGCACGTTCCAGAATGCTGGTGTTATTCTCACACATTGAACACCATGGCTGTAAAACATGCATGCGCCAGGTGATGACGGTAGTCATGGTACATGTCATCACGTGCTGATGGCTCTATTATCCCAGCAGGTCGAGAGGGGCTGCTAACTACCCAACACAATGCATTACTTGCATAATAACCCCGATAGGGAAGGTGCCATCTAAGGTTCATTATGGAAATAACTATTTGAAGAGGCTACTTTCTGTGTGCATTTCAATCTTGGCATGCGGAGTATACAACCGCAACAATATGTTTTACATTTCAACCTGATCAGACCCATGGTCTGGCAGCCAGAATTATTTAATGTTTTTGATATGGGTTATATTCGATTTTATTTATTTATTTATTTGTTTGTTTGTTTGTTTTAATAAGGTTCACTTGGCTGTGCCTGGATGGGTTTGAGGGTGGAGGAGTAGCAGCTGAAATGTGAATCTTATCCAGGTTCCTCCTGATGACTTCATCTTTGCTCTTTGCTTTTTGGGGTTCCTTCTGATTACTCCAATGCGGGACTGCTCCGATTTGGACTTCCATTTGATTTTAATTTATTTTAATCCCATTCTGGATTCAATTGAATTATAATGAACGCCATGGGTCTGGGTCAGGTGTCCAAACAAAGCAAGGTTGCATCAAAGCGGGACGTCTTGGTACCCGGTCATCACTGCCAGCAGTTATAAAGTGACAGTTCTAATTATGTAACACACCAGTACACAAATGCCACACAAAACAAGTCCTGCCGAGAGTCTGAAATCTCTGATTGCTCTTTTTCTTGTTGCATTTGTGATTGCAATCTAAATCAAACCGATTATTTGCATATTGAACATATTGTTACGGTTCTCGGAACCATATGCATACAACATACAGTTGTCCCGAGTCAGTTATTTCATTAATATACGTGTAGCTAGGTCCCTACCTTTTGTGTAGTGGGAAGACGAGGGAGTGTGTTGCGATGGGCTATAGTTAGGATTAATAAATCATTTTTTCCCCTTTTATTTGAACCACGGTACCTTCACCTCACTTGCTACCCTCGTCTCGTCTCCTGAGCCCAAATCCCGACGGGCACTTTGGGCTGGACAAGCGCTTCCACCATCTACCCGCTGTCTACAGAGACTCGTTTTCTGAGGCACAATCCCGAGGTTCGTTATAGTAGCTGCGCCACCATTCACCTTCCCAAACCCAGACATGGCGGTGTGGGCGGTCGTTACCAGTGTCTGGCTGAAACACCGCCCAGAAAGGTGGACCACATGAAGGCCCGGTCCAATCCGGACGGACAATGACGTCGGATTCGCCATGTCTCCACCCCAAACTCAGTGATCTCATCAACGGGACAATCCTCAGAGTTGAGTTGGATGCGAGGGAAGGTTGTCATTGGATTTGAAAGGTCGCGGTTGGTTTTTGAAAGGGAGAAGTCGGAGTTGGTGGATGCGAAGGACCTCGACCAAGCCTCTAATCTGGTCCTGCCTACTGCTCATCTCTCGCCTCTTGGACTCCGCCAGACACGATCACCAAAAGTGCGGCTGTGGACCGAACCGCACAGCTTTTGTCGGGTGCCACACCACGGAGCATCCCTTCCCTCAAAACGCTCAGGTACCAAAAACTGTGACCTCAACTCTCTCCCTTCCTGGCTGCAAAAGGTCCCTTTTTCTTTTCATTGGGTTTATTTTGTCTGAGTATGTGTCTGAGAGTGTTGGCACCTGTCCATTAGATAAGCCTGTGTAAGATCTTTATTGTTGTAATTGTTGCTTTTATTATTCTCACGTCACGTCTGCACTGTGTCCGCTTTTGTAAGTTGCTTGTAAATTTCCACACTACACCTCTCTCATCTTTCCCCTGCATTACATACCAAATAAACCTTTGTTGTGCCACATGGTTTTCCTCGCTTTATTGTAAATAAATAATTGTAGAAATGTTCCCAGCTCGTCTTTGTCTTTTCCTCCATTGGTCCAGCATGGTTCGGATCGAAGTTTAGCTGGGTTTTTCTTCCCGATAATCCGTTCCATATAGCCAGTACGTCCTGGGCAGTGCCGCTCGACTATATCCGATCCGGAAAGGTAGTCGGTAGTTGGTGGAGTGATCCGGTTCGGGCAAGGCGTACCGAGGGCGTGGTTCCCCGGTAGTCGAAACCGCGTGGTTAATTAGGTAACCTGTTTCTAGACAGGAGGACCCTATGCCACACGGTTGAGGTATTGGCGTCCACGGTCGGTTAAGCGACCCGCAGCGTCACGGAATTATCCGTGAGCGACGGCCTACAATTCCGGGGAGTCTGGTGGGAATCGGCGTAGCTTTTCCCCACCTCGTGGTCGTTCTCTCCGCCGGACCCCCGGCCCGCAACAATATATACATCAATTGCATTGATGTTAGTGATGCGTTGTTTATCCTACTTTCACATCCTGTTTCCCTGATAATATTAATTTTTTTGACATCTGCTTTTCTCGTGAATGCTCCACAGCTCAGGTGCCGAAGAAAATCCTGAAATGCAAATCCGTGTCTCGAGAAATCAACTTTTCCTCCACTGAGAAAATGGAGAAGTTTCGGTTGGAGCAGAAAGTTTTCTTCAAGGGCCAATGTTTGGAGGGTGAGACACGACATTGTGTCCTTGATTTTGCTTGCTCGTTTTGGTTTGCTTGTGTCTGAACCCGACTGAAAATTCTCGAATGGGGAACGACCTATTGCCTTCTGATCACAAACAACTGTGCGTCTGACCTCCAGTATAAATGTGTTTCTAACAACGGCTGCATTCTGTGAAAACATACCTATTGGGTTACACTGGCACCTGGTAGTTCTGTATTTGCCAGTCATTCAAAATACAGTGGAATGATTCCGCACATCATCTGATTTCATTTTACTTTCTGCTTTTCTTGGGTTGTGTTACTAGTTCTCAATAACCTAGTGTCCTAGTGCTTTAAAGAAATGTTTTTCTGTTTTGTTTTGCATTTATCTGATGCTCATATAGGTTTATTACATAAATCACATGCAGGACAAAGACTCTAGTACATGTCATATTGACAGCATCATTTTAGTGCAATGTCAATTACAAGGACACGAGTAATTTGATGTACAAGTATATCTTGTAAATAATTTGAAGTGTTTGTGCATTTGTTTTGTTTTCACGTTCACAGTCAAACTATAGCACCGAGAGGCCCCAAATTTTGGGTGGAGGTACTTCAGAATGTTAGCAAGCTTTTAGACTACTGCACTTTGGATTTGACGGCCATTTTGAAGCTACCGAAGGCTGATATGAAGTGTATATTGGGATGTGGGATCAGGCAGTGCTGCCGCTGTCCCACAGGCAAAAGGTAACCACCATGAGGCCAATAACTCCACTGCTATTCAATGTCCATCACGTCCCGAAACCCTCGCCAGGAAAATCTCACCACCGTGAGGACAATAACTCCATACATTTTGAATGCACAACGTGTGTTGGCTTAACAGTTAAGGTGTCTGGCTTAAGATCTTAGGGTCTTGAGTTTAAGCCTGTCCCCAGTTGAATTAGCACCAGGTGGGTTGACTCAGCCTGTCATCCTTCCGAGGTTGGCGGAATGAGTACCAGTGCACTGCTGGAGGGGAACAGCATCAGCGGCACAGCCGTGCTTCCAAGAAATGATAGCTACCCCGGCAACTAAGCTGCCGTACGCAAGAACAGAACAGAAGTAGGACATGTACAAGTGTGATGTCAAGCGTAAACTAAAATCATGATTTGCAAAAGTGCTTTTATACTGTGAAACAGCCCGGAAAAGCCTGGCAACATTAAGCATTTGAGAGGTTGAGCTGCAGTGACATGACGTTTCAAAAGATTAATGATCACGTGGCTATTAACTGTATCAACAACAGTCAAAGGATAAACCAACTAAAACACCATGATAATAAATTGTATATTTTTTTTTTAAAAACTTACAAAACTTCTTGGTGCACTCTGCTGAATGTTTAGAAGTTCATGGCTTTGTTGGTAAGTTGTGAATTTCTCATTCTAGGATATCGCTTGGTTGAATGCAAGGTGTTTTCTCTTTGCACAGAATGGTACTTTGAGTTTGGTTTTGTCATTCCAAACTCCACAAACACGTGGCAGTCTCTCATCGAGGCTGCCCCAGAGAACCAAATGATGTCTGCAAGTGTGCTGAAGTGAGGCTTCGTCCATTGCTGTACTCACCACATCACTTCCTCTTCTGCTTGCTCGTTCATTTTATTCCTGTACGAGCTGCATTGTGACTTGTGTGCTGGTTGTTTTCTCTTTTTTTTCCAGTGGTAATATCGTTATAGAGACAAAGTTTTTCGATGACGACCTGTTGGTGAGCACGTCGACTGTCCGTCTCTTCTACGTATGAAGCCAACGTTGAGATACCCCAACCCATAGTCGCCTCTCTTACTCGCGATTCATTTGTTGATACGTCCTCCATGGTACCTCTTCTGTGGAGTCCCCTCCTTCATTCCTGCTGCTCAATACTGCGACTTCTCACGACCATCTTCCATGAGATTTGCTGTTATGGTGGCACTGCTGTTGTATGCTCCAGCAACTAAAACCCCCATGGTCTTAGCCCGACTTGCTTATCGCATTGAAGAAAGAAATAGCCTTTCCCATTTGACACTCGAGGTACACCACTCTTGTTGAACAACAACAACAATCATTCGAATTGCTGTTACAAACGTGACATGAATTCTTGTTTTGCCGTTTTCAGATTTTGGTTGTGCTGTCCCATCGCTGCCAAAGTAATCTCTCGGCTGTAGATAAATCTCGAGTCAGTTTCCCAGCAGAAAGCATAGCAGAGTGATGAAATGACGATAACCTCCGTGACATTGTGCTGACATTTGTACTTGTTGCCGGTAAATGGGATCATTGTATTTTGTGCATATGTTGCACTTAGCAATCCTGGTTATTATTCTTTCCGAGAATCTCCCGAGATAAAGTTTGTCTGGGTTAGGAGTGGAGTCGGGAGAAGCTGACAGCTTGTCTTTCATCTTGTCTTTTACTTTAAAATACCTCTTCAATGATGATGGTCACGATGGAGGGAAAGGCTCAAGTCCACAATTATTTTCTCTTTTATGTTGAAAGGTTCTTTTTTTTATGGAAATGATATGTATTTGATGTTATTGAAGTGCTGCTGGACTTGTTGATAGAATATCAGGAAATTCTGACTTTTGTCATCGCCTTCTGTGACTTTGGGTCGAACTCGTTATATAAAAGCCATCCAGAAGATCTGTCTTTATCATTATATTACAGCAAAATGTCCGCCCATCCATGTGAAATGAGCTGTCCTGTTCATTGTTGTTGCTGTCGTTTCAATTGATACAGCAGTGTGTTTTAAAATCTTGAACCTGGTCAATTTCTTGGCCTTTTTCAAGTGCATTTGAGCATTGGCCTCGTGTAATATGACTTTGCACACTGTAAACTCTTCCCCCACCTTCCTTCCTCCTGTTACCAAGGAGTCATTTTCACTTTGCTTTGTGCACAGTTCATTCGCTTCTCTTTGCCAGCTGTTATTTTGAGTGTGTTGCACCTGACTTTAACTGCAAAAATTATCGCTACATCTTCCCATTTTGATCACAGAGGGAATTGGCCAGACTTCCTGCTTTATAAGCTTTTTTTGAAACGAGTGTTTTTGATTTGTGGGAAGAAAGTTCTATAGGTACACAATGTTGAGTCAGGTCTTGAACCAGCAATCTTGTTGTCCTGTATCGGAGTTCATCCCGTAGATCAAGGTTAAGAATTAATTCACAACTCGTAAAGATGCACATGAAGCGTGGAGTTTCTTTCTTTGGGATTAAGGTTAGATAAAGAGGAGAAAAGGGTTTAAGTTAATATGATTTGTCTCGAGCAGATCCATCTGTAATGGATTTACAAAGAACATGGAAATGTTTGACAAATGTTCAAATTTATAATCCTACAATTATTCCCTTGCTCTTCACTGTAGATTCTCTGCCTTTTACATTTCTTTTTCAGGGACTGATAGCCCTGACAGTGGAAAGAATATCATTTTAGCATCTCGTGTAGGCTCGCACAAGTGTTCAGTTTCATCAAATTTTGGTTCGTTTAGAATTTGCAGAATTGGTTCGTTTGAAGTGAAAATGCAGGCTAATGAGTTGGCAGAATGAAGAACTGGTCTTGCTAGTGGCAGTCTGCGTCGTTGGCAGACAGGTATAACAATGGATGGAATCGACCGGACATTGAGGTGCGCTGACGGTGGTTGGCATACCTTAATCAACATTCTGTTGATTCCATCCATTGTTAAATGAGGTAGAAAACTGAGCACCTTTATTTCATTAACGTAGCTTTCAAACCTGGTTATCGTATTGGTTATTGGCTGTTACTGCTGATTTAAAAGATAAAATCGAAGTTGTGGCTCAATTAAACTCCAACAATGTACATAAGTGGATGTTAGGGATTTATGTATTGGAAAATGCTTGGCTGATCTTACATGCCTCGTGTTCTTTACCTTCACCTCGATACAAGCCCAAATCATGAATTATGGATACAAATGATGCTTTTGATTTATCTAGATAGTTTTATTTATGCTTTTTTTGCTTGTTTGCTTGCTTTTTAACTAATACATACTTCAAAAAAAGATTGTTGTTTTTTTTTAATTTTTTGGCACCAATTACCTACTTTTGAATAAATTCAGTAAGCAAGTGAAGTCATTGGCACTGAGCTGTGTCATTCTTATTGCTTCCTAGCAGGGATGCATGGAATTGTCCTTCCAATCCCTTCCCCTCCCTCACCCCACCCCCTCCCTCTGGACTCCCACACCACTCCTTCCACTCCCTCCTCCCACCACTCCCCCTCCCTCCGGAATTCCACCCACCCCTTCCCCTTCCTCCGGAATGCCACCCCCCTTTCCCCTGCTTCCCTTGATTAGTGAAGGTTGACTTTGGGGTTTCCCACTCTCTGGGTACGTATGCATTGCAAAAATGCAAGTCATCTCCACTGCTGACTTGTAATACCCTCTGCAATCACCACCGGGTGGCGCTACACAATACACATTTACGTGGAGAATTTTCATCAACCTTCCCTTCCAAACCCCTGCAACTACAGATGAAACCAAGTAGCTCATATTTACCACAAAGTTGAACTTGGTCCATATGCCAAGTTTGGTGGCAATTGGCCCAGTAGCACACACACACTGAAAAATACATTTATTTATTAGATGCCCTGTGGGGTCTGGTCCTTCTCTAATCTGCTGCTTCAGTACCAGCAAGGATCATGGTGAAAGGGATCACTATTAGGGGGATTCTCCAGGGCCATTTTGGCCAATAGCTGCAGGTCACGGTCTCTCTCTCTGTGTCTGTCTCTCTCTCTCTGTCTGTCTGTCTGTCTGTCTGTCTGTCTGTCTGTCTCTGTCTCTCTCTCGACACCATCGAGCCATCCTCTTCTCTTCCACCTTGATCCGCATTTCGCCCTGTACCACTCCGGCCTGCAGTCATAATCAGCTTGTACCTGCACAAGTCCTTGCCTGTTCTGTTCCCCTTTGTGGTATGAATCCTGCATTGTTAGCACCATTAGCAGGGTTATTTCTCTTGTGCACAAGTTGAGTGTCTGTGTTGGTCGACCGCTTGATTCGTTCCTTCTACTGTTTATGAGTGTCTTATCCATCTTTGTCCCCATATTCGTTTAAATATACCCCATGCCTGCCTTTCTGCCTTCCTGCCTTCGCAGCCGCCAGTCTCGGCTTTATTTGAACGATCCTTGTGGGATCGTAACTTGTTAAATAGTTAATACTGAACATGGTGAATTTAAACGCCATTTTGGTCATTTGCGGAGGTCTTTATTAGACCTCCGGCGCAGATTGTCTGTGTTAGCCAGACCGATGATACAACCTTATTCCCCACAGTGAGAAACGAGATGCAGCCGATCTTTCGAATGTTTCCTGTTCGTTATGTAATTTTGCTCCGGTAAAGGACTATTGCTTGGTAAACGTACTCATCAATTTTTAGTTCGTAAAATCCATGATTCAAATTTGACCAGAACTTTTGTTTATCACTATAAAGCTTCAAATCATATGACCTTGACAGGCTTTTTAGTGGGGGGTTTTTTTGTTGACCTGACATTTATTATTGTCCACCGTCTTTATCTCATTCGCCACTTTCTTGATATGATAATTGGCATGTATGCATGAATGCAGGAATCTCGTGGTTATGGTATTGGCACGTAAAGGTAAGTTCCCTCAAATGATGAATCCACATACCTAACTCTGTGTTTGTTCAACTAAATTCCAAGTCCTATTTTAAATACCCTTATAGTTCACACTTTTGAATCGGGAGATAGCTCTTCTGTTTGGCAAAGCAAGTACAACTTCTTGGGTTGTTTATTTTCAGTGGAATCTACACAACTGATTAAATTTCATTCTCATGTATATCATAAATATGACACGTAACACAAAATTGCTTTAATCTTTATTGTTTCAGCAGTCCACTTTATTATCTTGGTCACCGAAGGTGGATGCAGTGTCGGATTAAGCCTCGGCTGGCCCTAAGGCACATTTTGAAATTTTAGAGAATGGCCTGAAAAATTTAAATTAGATCTCGGGCTCATGGAAATGGACCCCAGACAAAATATGAACTGATTCAAGAACAAAATATTAAATACAAAAAAAGAAATATTTAATGTGAAAATAATTTTTGGCCCAAATTTTTGGCTGGCCCTAAGGCACATGCCTTGTCTGCCTAATGGTTAATGCAGCACTGGGTGGATGGAGGAGGTTTTCACCCCTGTCTGTCTGTTTGTTTGTTTTTGTTTGTGTGCAAGAAATCTCAAAAAGTTGTGGACGGATTCAGATGAATTTGGTGGGCAGATTGTGCGTGTGTGACGAGGACAAATTGATTTAGATTTTGGTGAAGATCCACATCATATGTCACATGGTTTGGCAGCTGGATTTACCCTAAAACCTTGTATAATCGTTGTCTCAAGAACAGCTGTACAGATTGAGGGGAAACTTGACACACGTTTGTCAAACCTTGGGGATACCAGGTTGTTCATGAATAATTGATAGGTCACATGGTTCGGCAGCCATACTGGATTGAGTGAAAATCTTTTAAAAATTCCTTCTCTTGAACCACTGCATCAATCGACGTGAAACTTCAAAATTATGATCTAGTAGTGATGGGGAATATATGTTTTATATTTCAACCTGATCGGACGCATGGTCTGGCAGCCAGAATTATTGAACTTTTGGAATCTGCATTATTTTTGAATAAGGCTCCCATGGTTGTGCCTGGATCGGTTTGAGAGTAGAGTAGCATCTGAAACCCAAATCCTATCTAGGTTCCTCCTGATGACTTCATCTTTGCTTTTTGCTTGTTCGGTTTCCTTCTGATGACTCCAATGCAATAGTGTTACGAATTTGGAAGTTTACTGCACTCAACATACAGGTCCTATAGCTCAATTATATCGATAAGTAAATGTGGATAGATAGCTCCCTTTTCCCTTGTCTAATGGGTAAATAAATGTTCATGCGCTGTGGAGTTATTTTGATAGTCAGGGTTTCCTTTTATTTGTAACACCATCAGCAATGACAGCAACAACGACAGCAACGGATTACGACAGCTCTGCAGAGAACAACAACAGCCCTCTGCTCCCGGATTCTCCGCGTGCTCAGTGGGGGACGGGTCATACCTCCACCCACCGATGCGCTGGGTAGCGCGCCGAGTGGGGGAGGGGTCGAGCCGTGCCGGAGCGCATAAAAAGGGAGCGAGTCAATCGGTCTGGGCTGGTCTGGAGCCTGGGCTGCTGGTCTTGGTCGTCGTTGTCTTTGTCCTCCTCCTCACGATCGAGAGCTCGAGTGACACCAGTCCCCGACAAGGACCGCAAGGATTGGGTGCCGTGCCTCTCGGCGAACGGGCGAGCTTGAGGGACACCATCCCCCCGCAAGAACCGCAAGGGTCGCTCACCGGTGTCCGGGTTCGGCTCGCCTCTCGCTGGTGCCCGGGTCGACGCGAAGACCACACGAGGTGGACAGGTCCAAGACAGACCCTGGTCTTCAGCCCGACTGTCCTCCGGGCTGGAGATCCGTATAAAGACCATTCGGTCCGATTCTTTGGGTGTGTGTCCGTGGGCCCGTCTGCTAAGTAGTGAATTGTATAAGTGCTTTTTGCCTGTATATACGTGCATTTATTAATATTCGGTTTAACTCTGCCCTTATGTGCTCCCCTCATCCCCCCCCCCCCATTGTGAATAAATACCCCGATTGTTCAATGTTTCAGCTCGTTCGTGTCTATTCCTTCATTTACTTAGCATGCTACGTGTTGGGAAATTAGCCAGGCCGTTGCCGTTGTAACGGGATATTCGGGACCGACGGATCTCGGCGATCAAACCGCTCGGATCGCACACGGTTCGAGTACGCTAAGTGGCTCGTTCCGTATGGGTGCCGTAGAGGGTTAATTTCCCCGGTAGGTTGGACCACGTGGGTATTTAGGTAAATTGAATTGGCAATCGACCCTACCCCACGCGGTCTGTCTATTGGCGAACTTTGGTCCGAAAGGGACCCGTAGTTTTCTGAAAAGGTACCATCTGAATTCCGGGCGATCGGTCGAGCCGATCCTGCAGCTCCATCTCGCGGTCGTGCTCGCGGCCGACGCCCGGCCCGCAACAATATGTATTTCATTTGGTCTTCCCTTTGATTTTTTAAAATATATATACAATGTCGAGGCTCGTATGAGAGCTAACACACAGAGCGTATTGTTACAGTTGTGGAAATTCGCATTACACCATAAAGAGTCCTCAGGTGAGATATCTCGATAGGTCCAAGTGTAGTTAGCCCACACCCGATGTATAGAGGGAATTTATGTGATCCATCCGGGCTGTGACGCTTTGAGTTAGCCATTTTTGTTCTATCTTTTATTTCAAACAAACAGCATCTCAACAACCACGCCATCCCCACCACAGCGCAAACCACATTACAACCACGCCACCTCCGCCATCTACGCTACCACATCTTCGCCACTCGCCATTTAATAGGCCCCGTGCGGTTACGATCTCCGCGGAGGAACAAACAAAAACCAATAACGATGCTCGGGGGTTTTTCCCGCCTGCTTCTCCCGTCGAAATTCTTCTCGCTCGGTGTGGTGGAAGTGCGATCCGAGCCGGGGGTCAAAGGTGAGAAAAGGTGGGGGCCTCTTTTTGGGGGGAATAATTCTCTGGCCCTGAGCCAAAAATGACTCGCCGGCCCCCGCACGGGCGGGGCGGAGGGATAGCGAGAGGGCACGCCCCCCTTCGAGAGGCTTCTCCAAGAAGCTTGAAGGGAGGTGGGGCCGAAAATGGGGCGGAGTGAGGGGCGGAGCCCCGCACTACAAAAGGCAGACAGCACGGACCTTAAGAGTGAAGTTGAGTCGGTTTTTCGAGGCTTCCTGTCTCCTAAGAGAGAAGTTGTCTTCGAGGCTTCCTGTCTCCGAAGTGGAGTTGTCTTCGAGGCTTCCTGTCTGCTTGTCTTGTCGGGGGAAGAGGTCCTGCGCTCGCGGCTTGGCGAGCGGCCTGTGAACGGAGGCACGGACGGGAGACGCGGGAGCGCCGGTTGTGAGGTGGACCTGCGCGTCCGGACGAGGAGTGCCGGAGAGGGTTCGCCGGCCGCGAGTGAGGTCGGGGCCAGGCGCGACCACGCTGATGGTCGTGGGAGAGAGACTCACCAGCCACGCGCAGGGAAGTCACGACTTCTTTTCTTTTTCCTTTGCTTTTTGTGTAAATGCTTGTGGTGGCGCCGTCCGTCAAGTCGTATTGTTTTAAGTGTTGCCGTGTGTCGGTCTTATTGGGTTTTAACTCTGCATTTGCTTTTGTTGCATAATTGTATGGCTGTGGATACGTGCTTGCTTTGTGTCTGTGTGTGTGTAAATAAAATGCTTGCTTGTTGAACTGTTCCCAATCTGCTTCGTCTCCTTCTTTTTATTGACTCTCCATCCTGCATCGCGTAAGAGATTCGTAGTGGGTTTAAAACGCCCAGTAATTAATCAGAACCGTCAAGGCCGACGATAACTCCGCTCGGTTATCCCTGTAATATGGAACGAACCGCTTAAGCGGTTCGTGTCCGGAGTTGGCCTGTGGCATGGTACGATCGCCCGGTCGACCACTCGCGCAGGTACTTAGATAGGTCGAATTTGGCAAGCAACCCTATTCTGCGCGGGTGGGCAATTGGCACGATCGTGGTGAGGTTAAACCCCCACCTGTGACTGGCTCCGGGCGATAGTTCTCGGAGGGTTACGACTGAATTGTCCGTCCGGTGGGCGACATGCCGAGATTCGAGTTACGTGGCCGAGATTCGAGTTTCGAGTACGCCGACGGGCGCGAATTCGCAACAGTATAATAAGGGGAGCAGGAGATGAGGGGAGGGAGAGGGAAGGAAAAAAAACAGTGTGGAACAGAGACATGAGGAGATCTGTGGAAGGGAGAGGGATGGGGTGGGCTACACAGGATTAACAAGATGGATACTACAGGGACTTTCAGGAAGGAAAGCAGGCAATTTGAAGGAGGTGGGTTTGAAGTGGATTAACAGGGGTAAAAAAAAAGATTGTGGTTTTGGATGGGGGATGATAAGAGATGGTGGTGAATAGCTGTTTTGAAGACCTGGAGGGAAGAGTGCAATTGAAGAGAGTGTGGGAGTTTGTACCAAAGGCAGGAAAAAAGAGGAATGCAAGAGTGAAGGTGAGCTTACCAGAAGAGGGTTGCTGGGGGACCTTGAGCACCCTGCATAAATATGGGGGGGGGTCAATTTCGCTCACAGAGCAGGGGGGCATCACAGAGCAGGTAAGCATATGACAGACAGAGCAGGGGGTCGAGGCCAGAGAGGAGATGGTGGAAGACAGAAAGACCACGGACCTGCTTCCGGTGAGAGACCCAGACTCAGCTTCATCGTGGGGGATACCAATGATCCTAAATGCCTTGGTTTCCACAGCGTGTAGCCGAGAATGTTGAGAGGCTGGAGCACTAGCCCAGAGAGGAGAGCAGTACTCCATGAGACTGTGGATGAAAACATTTGATTTGAATTTTTTTTTTTTAATTACATATTTGCCGCCAGAAGAGTTGGCTTGCACCGTCCATCCCAAGACGGGGGTAAGTATGCAGGGTAAGTATTCTGTGAGTGTGTGGGGTAAGTATTCTATGAGTGTGCGGGGTAAGTATTATATGAGTGTGTGGGATAAGTATTCTATGAGTGTGTGGGGTAAGTATTCTGTGAGTGTGCGGGGTAAGTATTCTGTGAGTGTGCGGGGTAAGTATTCTGTGAGTGTGCGGGGTAAGTATTCTATGAGTGTGCGGGGTAAGTATTCTATGAGTGTGCGGGGTAAGTATTCTATGAATAGCATCTAGTTTAAGCAAGTAATGTGCAAACTTAACCCACCTGCTTGGTGGGTACTCTGTAAGCAACAAATAATTAATAATTTCGTTTGGTTATTTATTAGGGTATTATTTAGTAATTGTTCATGTACTCCTAAGTATAAACAACTGTTTATCGTCCAGGTAGTGTTACACTGTTACTCATTCATTTCAGTGGTGAAATGCCGTTTAAAACTAGAACGGCACTCGGTAGAGCATATACCTTCACCAGGCTGACAGTTTCTGTTTTCTACCCCATTGATAAGCCGGATCTGGATCTGCACCTGGACTAAAATCCAATCTGCTTGTTCTTGTCACCTCACCAACTCATCCACCTAGTTTTATCATAACCTTTCTATAACTTTCTGAGATATCATGCCATCTAACGTTTTTGGCCCCATTTCTCAAGGGTGAAGAATCACTGAATAAACCAATGTCACCCTTAGGGTGACCCGTATCTAGCCAAAAGGTGACCACGTGTGACTTCTTTAAGGTCACACTGAGGTGAACAGAGCTGCTATCCACGAGGAGCGACTCCTTGAGGAATATCTGCTGACGAGAGATTCCGAGGAGAATCGTTCTACAGAGTAACCATGAAAAATATGCGTTTGCCTCATAACGTCACCAAATGACGTCATAATGTCTCAAGCTTGACATATCTAGAAAGCACTCATCGAGGTGTTCAATTTGAGGTACTACACGATATGGTTCCTAAAACTTGAAAATTTGACCTTGGGGTCAAATATGTTTGACCTTTGGCGCTAACCATGAAGGTCAAGGCCAATCGCCACCAAAAATCAATCAGCTGAGCGCCAGACCATGAACTTTTTTCGCATGAAGTTTGAAGACGATCCGATTAAAAATTACTCAAAAAATAAGGGTTTCGTCGACTCCCCTGATTTGCGACAAAGTGACCTTGACCTTTGACCTTGACGTTCAAAATTTTGTGCACTGAAAGGGACCTCTATAGGCCTCTGATATGCGAAGTTACAAAAATTTCCAATGACAACTGTGCTCTGCAGAGTGATTTATACGTGATTACAGACAAAAAAAATAAAAAAAAACATATGAAGGTCAAGGCCAATCGACACCAAAAATTAATCAGCTGAGCTCCAGACCATGAACTATATTCCCATGAAGTTTGAAGACGATCCGATCAAAATTACTGAAAAAAATAAGGGTTTCGTCGACTCCCCTGATTTGCGCCAAAGTGACCTTGACCTTTGACCTTCAAAATTTTGTGCACTGAAAGGGACCTCTATAGGCCTCTGATATGCGAAGTTACAAAAATTTCCGATGATAACTGTGCTCTGCAGAATTTTTTATACGTGATTACAGACAAACAAACAAAAAACAAACAAAAAAAAAAACATACAAGCTGACTAACATATCTTGCAAAAACTTCATTTTGGCAAGATAAAAAACAAGAAAAAGAGCAATCAGAGATTGCAGTCCCTCGCCAGGGCTGCTTTTGGGTGGTGTATTTTGTGTAGCATTTGTGTACTGGTGTGTCACATAATTAATGAGACATAATTGTAACTGCCACTTGAAAACTGCTAGCAGTGATGACCGGGTATCAAGACATCCCGCTTTGATTTGACACCTGGCTCTGATCCATGACGTTTTTTTTATTATTATTCATTCTTCAATTGGTTTCAGAATGGAATTAAAATAAATTCAATTCAAATCAAGTGGAAGACCAAATAGGTACAGTCCTGCATTGGAGTCATCAGAAGGAACCCAAACAAGAAAAAAAAGCAAAGATGACGTCATCAGGAGGAACCTGGATGGGACTCACATTTCAGCTGCTACTACTCCACCCTCAAACCCATCCAGGCACAGCCAAGTGAGCCTTATTAAAAAAAAAAATTTTAATCAAAAAGAACCCATATCAAAAAATTAAATAATTCTGTCTTACAGACCATTTGTCCGATCAGGTTGAAATTTAAAACATCTATTCCCCATCATGACGAGCCCATAAATGTGAAGTTTTACTTCGATTGATTAAGCAGTTCCTGAGAAAACATTATTTAATATTTTTCTTCAATCTAATATGGTTGCCAAACCATGTGTCCTATCAATTATTCATTAACACTCTTGTACACCCATGGCTTGGAGAACACTTACGTGAAGTTTCCCCTCAATTTGTCCAGCCGTTCAGGAGAAATTTTTTGTAAAGGTTTTAGAGTAAATCCAAAATGGCTGCCAAACCATGTGACCAATGACATCATATGTGTGAATCTTATGTTCCTCATGGACAGGCAGTCGTGTAAAGTTTCGCCTCAATCTGTTCAGCCACTTCAAAGAATAAGGTTTTTTTTAACTTGTTTTTTTTCAACAATACGGCTGCCAAATCACGTGACTGATGACGTCATTAATTTTTTTTGCTGTGGACCATTTTATCCCTTGATGACCCTAAAAAAAATTTTATACTCGTTGGATGTGGTTCTACATATCCAATTATGACATAACTAGGGTACGCTATATTGGATTGAAGAAATATATGAAATGGAGTACTGCTCTCCCCTCTGGGCTGGTGCTCCTGCCTCCCACCTTTCTCGGCTTCACGCTGTGGAAACCAAGGCATGAAGGATCACTGGCATCTCCCGCAATGAGGCTGAGTCTTTGGGCCTCTCACTCTCTCACCGCAGGATGGTCAGTGGTCTTTCTGTCTTCTACCGTCTCCTCTCCAGCCTTGCCCCCCCCCTCCCACCCTGCTCTCTCTGTGATTTCTCCCCACCATATTTCCTCAGGGCGCTCAAGGTCCGCCAACAACCCCCTTCTGGTAAAACTATCAAAATCACGAATCACTGCTCACCTTCACTCTTTCATTCCTCTTTTTCCCCGCCTTTGGAATAAACTCCCTCACTCTATTCATTCCCATTCTTCCCTCCAGGTCTTTAATACAGCTGTTCACCACCACCTCTTATCTTCCCCCCTAATCCTCAATCTTTTCTACCCCCCGATAATCCACTTCCTTCAAATTCCCTGCTTTCCTTCCTGAAAGTCCCTGTAATGTCCATCTTCTATTACCAATGTTCCCCGTCCCATCCCTCTCCCTTCCACAGATCTCTTAACTTCTCTGTTTCCCAGTTTTGTCCTTCCCACTCCCGCCCCTCTTGTCTCATGCCCCCTTTGCTGTGTGTTGTGTGTTCGCTCTCACACGAGCCTCGACAAGGTATACAAAAAAAAAATGTTTTCTTTGGAACTGCTTAATCAATCGACATGAAACTTCACATTTAAAATCTAGTGGTGATGGGGAATACCTCTATCTATAATTCCAACAATGTGTGTGTGTGTGTGTGTGTGTGTGTGTGTGTGTGTGTGTGTGTGTGTGTGTGTGTGTGTGTGTGTGTGTCTGTCTGCAACCGCTGTTTCTCGACGACCGCCGGTCCGATTGAAACTTTCCGATCTGATTGAAACTTTCCAGGAATATTGCTGGGGACCCGCGGATGTGCCTTTTCAAGGTTTGATATTAATCGGATAAGCGGTTCCCAAGATACGGCCATTTATCTGTCAACCAATGACAAGACACGGTGCTATGACGTCACAATTTTAAAAAGATTTTTGCACGATTGACGGTCCGATCTGATTGAAACTTGCCAGGAATATTGCTGGGGCCCTGCGGATGCGCCTTTTCAAGGTTTAATATCAATCGGACGAGCGGTTCCCAAGTTACAGCCATTTATCTGTCGACCAATGACAGGACACGGTGCTATGACATCACGAATGACGTCACAATTAATATTTTTTTTTTGCACGATTGACGTCTCAATTCTTCTTCTTCGTTTGGTATGACGTCACAATCGACGCTGGGGACCTGAGTATGTGCCTTTTCAAGGTTTGATATCGTTCTTATCTGTTTCAGCTGTTTCCCAAGTGTTTCCCAAGGTTTGAAAGCTGTTTTTTCCCAAGGTTCGAATTAATTGTTCAAATTATCAATTAATCCAAAGGTTTGAATTTTCCCAAGGGAAACAGCTGTTTCCCCAGGGTTTGAAAGCTGTTTTTTCCAAAGGTTTGAATTAATTGTTGTTTGGTAGACATTTGTGAATACTTTTACAGAGAGAGGAGGGGTGAGAGAGGGAGACGAGAGAGGGGATGGAGAGAGGGGGAGGTGAGAGAGAGGAGGCATCACAATGTAAGAGAGGGGGAGAGAGAGGAGGACGGGAGAGGGGGATGAGAGTGGGGGCAAGAGAGGAGGGGGGAGAGAGGAATGGCGAGACTAGGGGGGAGAGAGAGGGGGGCAAGAGAGGGCTGCACATACTGGCACTCACCTACGGGCCCGTACTGGTGTTTTAAATTTTAACTTGATCGGATGCATGGTCTGGCAGCCAGAATTATTTTGCTATGGGTTCTTTTGATGGCATAAAAAAAATCACTCATTCCCCACGAGGAGTACTTGCTATGCGACAATATTCAAGTTTTTCCTTGGTGCAGTTTCAGAGAACAAGAGGTTCAAAGTTTTTCCAATATGGCTGCCACACAACGTGAACAATGACGTCACAATTATCATTAAAACATTCTGCATGAGTAACCCACATCAATGGTGAAAATTTCGTTTCGATCCGAGAAAGCGGTTGTGGAACAAATCACAAAAGTTCTGTGTGAACAAACGGACAGAGACCCGAATGTAATAACCTCTCCTTCAACGAGGGTAATTATAGTATTCAGATTTTCACCCAATACAAATCGAATTAATTCATCCTCGTCACTCACCCCAACCTGTCCGTCCGTAACGTTTTCGAGATACTCCACTCATATCACAGACTGACGAATAAGTGTGAAAACAACGTCCGTCCATCATCGGTGGTGTCGGAATTTAAACGGACAAACGTTTGAGCTCGCATTGTTCTCAAACCCTTTGTGAGACAACAATCTACATTCTCTCCTGCACGTGTCACGTGTCGTACCCCCTATTGTCTGGTTGCTCACAAAGATTTTACCACTCGATCAGAATCTCAAGGGATTGGTACTCAACAACAAACTTCTCACAAACCTGATTTAAATGAACTTACTCTTTCTTTTGTTTATACATCGCCCCGTATAAATACAGGGCATCAAAAAATATTCAGACTCATGAATGTTCCTCTCCACGGAAATCTTTAGTAAAAGGCGAAAGATTTATACGAATTGAAGAGAAACCAGAGTATGAATTTAAAGGATTATTTTTCAGTCTTTTGTGCACAACCTACTGTTTGACTGTAATGGCGCTTTTTAAATTATCCAATTTCACAGTCATTGTTTTAAAGTATGTGTTGCTATATATTATACTTTAATAATTCCTGAATAATGTCGAAATTCAAGTTGTGTTTGCTTTCATTTCACGATAATTCCTTAAAAACGAACGTCATCTTGCGATGTCTCATGTGCGTTGAAGTCATCAAACAGCCAATCACAGCGCACACGTTCGTGACGTATTTATCTTGTCATATTCCACTTTCGTTTCTGGTTGCGACCAAATTACGGGAAGATAATTAATTCAGATATTAACTGGCATCTAATGTTATATACTGTAATTACGAGTGAAATGAAATCTTTACACGTAAATGGAAAATAAAACTACAACAACTACATACACGTGGCGGGCGGACCTCGCTCGGACGGCGCGTTCGAAATGTTGTCGTGAATTTTTCAACCAAGAAATGAGAGATTTCTTAAACTTCATGTAATCTATTAATAATAATTACTTCTCAAAAATCTGTTTCTATTTAAGGGAAATCACATTGCACTCAGTGACAGTGACACTGTTTCGTGCTGGTGACTGACGGTGGTGACTGGTGGTGACTGGTGGTGACTGGTGGTGACTGGTGGTGACTGGTGGTGACCATGGCGGGGCTGAATGCGGAATTGCAGGAGTATTTAGCGCAGTCGAAGAGCGGAAGGCAAAGCCAGGACAATGGAAAGTCGAACTCGGTTACAGGATCCTCGTGGTTCGGGTCATCGCGTCCATGGAGCCGCCAGGCTGGTCCTGAGGTCACACAAGCTCCTGCGGGATGGCTCGCCCAGGCTCAGACCGACATGTTCCTACCGAACCTGGTAATGATGAGAGACCCAGGGGGGGAGGAGAGGTGAAAGGAGGGGAGAGGTGGGAGGTGTAGGAGAGGGGAAAGGAGGGGAGAGGTGGGAGGTGTGGGAGAGGTGAGGTGAGAGGGGAGGGAGGAGGAGGAGGGGTGGTGAGGAGGAGGAGGAGGGTGGTGAGGAGGAGGAGGAGGAGGGGAGGTGAGGAGGAGGAGGAGGGTGGTGAGGAGGAGGAGGAGGAGGAGGAGGGGGAGGAGGAGGAGGAGGAGGGGTGGGGGGAGGAGGAGGAGGGGTGGGGGAGGAGGAGGAGGAGGAGGAGGGGTGGGGGGAGGCGGAGGAGGAGGAGGAGGAGGAGGGGTGGGGGAGGCGGAGGAGGAGGTGTAGGAGAGGTGGGGGGAAGGGAGGTGAGGTGGGGGAAGGGAGGAGAGGTGGGGGGAAGGGAGGAGAGGTGGGGGAAGGGGAGGAGGGGTGGGGGAGGGGAGGAGAGGTGGGAGGGGGAGGGGAGGAGAGGTGGGAGGGGGAGGGGAGGAGAGGTGGGAGGGGAGGGGAAGGAGAGGTGGGAGGGGAGGGGAAGGAGAGGTGGGAGGGGAGGGGAAGGAGAGGTGGGAGGGGTAGGGGGAGGAGAGGTGGGAGGGGGGAGATAGGAGAGGTGGGAGGGGGAGATAGGAGAGGTGGGAGGTGGGGAGATAGGAGAGGTGGGAGGGGAGGGGAGATAGGAGAGGTGGGGAGGAGAGGTGGGAGGGGTGGGGAGATAGGAGAGGTAGGAGGGGTGGGGAGGATAGAGGTGGGAGGGGTGGGGGAGGAGAGGAGAGGAGAGGTGGGAGGGGGAGGGGAGGGGAAATAGGAGAGGTGGGAGGGTGGGGAGATAGGAGAGGTGGGAGGGGTGGGGAGGTAAGAGAGGTGGGGGATAGAGGTGGAAGGAGGTGTTATTGTGAGACCTGAAGTTAAAGTAACTTTGTTATTAATTTGATCCCTCAACTCCCTGTGATTAACTTTCTTACCTTTGAACAATCTTTATACAACTTTGCTTTCACCCGAATGGAGCTACCAATGACTTTCTTACATCTGGTGACAAGAAGCCATGAATTGACCCGTTTCAATCTTCAAATTATGGGAAGACCCTTGGTATTTATGTCAAAGCCCGATGTTGGATTAACGGTTAAGGTGGCTGGCTTAAGATCTTAGGGGTCTTGTGTTTGAGCCCCCTGTGGACCGTTGAAATAACACCAGGTTGGTTGACTCGGCCTGTCATCCTTCCAAGGTTGCCAAAATGAGTACCAGCGATACAGGAAACGGGGACACTGCATGAGGGGCGCAGCCATGGGCTGCATACAAAATAATAATAATAATAATAATTTGTATGATATGTATTCTGGGTTCTTAAAAGTCTGCTTGGAGAAATGATCAGTCATCATACAAGTGTGACATGATGGTGAAGTGTTATCACACCTTAACTTTTAGCGATCTGGCTGGGTTCAATTCCTGACCAGGCAGGATAAGGAATCTATGTGGGCGTTAAGCGGGGTGTTCCATCTGTTCGCGTTGGTGGACTTTAAAGATGCTAACTGTGTCTTTCACAAAGAGTGGGCGAGATATCTCCACTCTGAACAAATTACAAATGCCTCCCCAAATCTGCTTCTGTCGAACATTTATAGGCTTGGCCAACCTGTTCATGGAAGACTTGTGCCAAACTTCCCCCATGGCCATTCTTACAAAGGTGGGATTAATTCAAGGTAGTAGTAGTCATAGTTGTACTCCTGAACAGCACAGCTAAGTATTACTTGTCGTGATTGATTTATTAAATTTTTTTCCACATGAACTGTTACGTCACTAATCCATTGTTCCAATGTTGTCGAACTTTGGTATTTTAATAATCGAGATGTTCATGGAAGGGTTGAGTTTCATTTTCTGTATTGTTGGAATGTTTGCATTTTAGTCGAAGAAGCAGCGGATTCTCGGCTTTGTGGGTTGCTTGGTGATGGCGTCGTTCTGCTTTACGCTGGTATTGCACTCTGATTAGCTCACGTCATGACCTCAAATAAACATTCCACCGTCCCGTGTTCACCGGACCCACCTTCCATCAACAACATGCTTTTATTTCTTGCATTGCTATACTTATTCATTATGGACACAAACTCTGCTTCACCAAACGTGATTCACTTTCAAGATCCACGCACTGCCATCATCATTGATTTACAACTCGGTGTACTTATTCCTATAAAATAGGATTTGAACACCAAGTTTCCAAATTTCTCTAATTAGTGGATTGTTCTTCAAATTTATTTGATTTGAATCTTTAAGCTTTGGGTGCCCAAAGTGCTGAAGGCATAATGTTCTTGGATTGTGATGATTTTGTTACAATGATAACACAAGCCACTGATTTTTTTTTATATATATATATATATATATATATATATATATATATATATATATATATATTTTGTTTTGCCAAACTTGGTGCAAAAGACATATCTGTTGCCGCATTTGCATCAAATTTTACTTCCTAGTTTTTCATTCGTTCCTTCAACATTAATTAAAATTAACAGATTTTTGTAATTGAGTTGCCCAATTGGTTGTTTGTCTTTTTCTTTCCTTTTTAAAATTAATTTATTTATTTTTGCAGTCATGGATTGATTTGATTTGAACAATAAATTGTTTGTAATAAATTTGTGACGATTTGTAAATTTCTTCCTCTCCTACAGGCTGGGCTTTATGCGCCATTCATTCTACTGAAAGCACGGAAGTTTGCTCTTCTCTACTCACTCGGCAGTTTATTTGTGATTAGCAGGTAAACAAATCTCCGAGATGACCAATGGTAGACATGACCAATTGTACTTTAACAGGCAGCTCAATGGTAGCTTGCCTACTTTCTAAGCACTGGTTCTATATTCTGTGTCGGAGTGGTGACCCGTCCAGGATTGTGCCCAATAGCTAAAGAGACTGCTTAAAGGTTCCATGACACCCAAAAGTACTGAAATTGCATATATATATATATATATATATATATATATATATATATATATATATATATATATATGTATATGTATATATGTATATGTCCTATCGGAGTTTTTCATCGTGATTTCAGATCTGACAATTTTTTTTCACAATACTCATTCTGTAAAATGTAAAGTTAAAAAAAATAAACCTCTTTGGGAATGCCCTTAAAAATTCTGCCAAAATCTACTGAAAGGGGTGACGAAAATCTACGAAATCTAACCCACATGATGTCATCTCCAGAACGACAAAGGCTGCACGTAAGTTACTTGGGTTGGTGGTCTACGTGATTCTATTGGCTTCCTGTGTGTTTCCACATTCGATTGATCGACTCAATCACTTCGTTCATTTCTGCTTTAAAAAAATCAAACATTTGGTTTTGAATAATGGATGGCATGGACTTTGATTTGTCTGGTAACGACAGTGAGTGTGAGAGAAATGAAGGATTTTGATCTGAATCAGATGGAGAATTGTTGGATAGCGTAGTCGTGGGAGGTGAAGTTCAGGCAGCTGGAAATGGAATACGGCCTTACCAATACCAGTTCGAGCCTGAAGCAGGACAAGCAGAGGAAACTGGCGATGAAATTCCCGGCGTTCATGATGATCAGGAGGACATCAAAGGAAGACTTGACAATAACAACTGGTTAGACTAAATCCTATTCGTAATTCAATAATGTAAATTCGACTTGCATACTGCTCGATATCAGAAATATTTTAGTGAGGTGACGTGACCAGCACAGCGCAGCGGACATGTTGCACCGTGGTGAATGAATCGCAAGGCCAGCGCATGTCATCAGCCGTATCTCTCCGCGCATAAAGCGAAGCAATCTCGCTGTCCGGATACGATGAAAACTTGTGTGCAGAGCACACCTTGTGACACAATTGTCTAGAGTAGTCTGATAAATCTGACGTTCTGTTGCATTTTTATTTATTTTCTTCCTACTGTCGTCATGTAGCGCCAGTAGGAAACAATGAAGAAAAGAGAATAATAAAAGAAAGCTACAGCACGTCAGATTTGTCGGACGAACGACGGGTTTATCAGACTAGTCTAGACTCTTGAGTTGACAAGTAACTTGTATTAGCATGCACACAATGTAAGAGTCCCGAGGCTATGAGGCCGTGTAATAGGAGTATCAGGGATTTGAGGAAGCGTGAAGTGGGCATTTTGTCAGATATCCAAATGGACATTTATTGACGTCATTATTTTTTTATCTTGGGTGGGCATGGGTATTCCTGTATTGTTACTTGTTGTTTGTAAGCTTCATTGCAAGGGTATACACATTACACAAGTCAACAAGAAGATTTCTTTTCTGTTGCCATTTTCATTTCTTTGTGCAGGTCTGCTCATTATCTTTGCACTATATGTACATATAATAATTGAATTTTTTTAATATTTTGGGCAAATTACCATGTGCAGTCAGTATTAATTTGTTTACAGTATTGCAAAAAGTGTATTCATTTATGTGCCGGTGCAAACTGTATTATTCTGACCCACTTGTACAGTTACAAAATATACTCCTCATGTGCTTTTACAAAGCATGTTGCCTACCCGATACCTTTGTCGATGTGTCAGAGAAGCAGGGACGTTCATTATCCGAAGCGAACCCTACCCTACCAGGCATGCAGTTGACCTTTGTGAAAACGTTGAGATTTTAAAGAGCATATTGTCCTCGGTGTATAGATTTTTTTTTTTTTTGCTGCCACCAGAAACATGCTGCATCACCAATATTGTCTTAAATTAGAAAATTCTGAAATGAATTATGCTTGCTCCCTAATTAAAAAAGTGATTCACATGCCAACGGCCTTGGTGAAAGTGCATGTACAACAACAGTGCTGTTAGCTTGCCTCCACTTGTAATTTATTTCTCATAACTTAGACGTAGCAATACCAACTGGACATTCATTCATCAGAAGACTATCAGTGAGATAGCAAACACATGTGCACAATGCATTTGTCCGTACTTTATACGGCGCGCGACATCTAATCAATCCACTCTGTGCGAGTCGCGTTCTGGAGATGACGTCAACAGTCACGTGACGTGCGGTTCGCTGAACTCAACTTTTTTGAGGGGCGGGGCATAGCAAGTTGTGAAAGGTACTAGAAATGTTTGAAATATTGGTCTAATTATCCCGTTGTTGATTTTAAAAAAGAAACATGGGTGATTTCTTCACTGGGAAGGTCAAGTTAAAATATAAAAAATAAAAAAACCATCTTGCCAAAAGGTGACCACGTGTGACTTCTTTAAGGTCACACTGAGGTGAACAGAGTTGCGATCCACCAGGAGCGACTCCTTGAGGAATATCTGCCTACGAGAGATTCCGATGAGAATCGTTCTACAGAGTAACCATGAAAAATATGCGTTTGCCTCATAACGTCACCAAATGACGTTATAATGTCTCAAGCTTGATATATCTAGAAAGCACTCATCGAGGTGTTCAATTTGAGGTACCACACGATATGGTTCCTAAAACTTGAAAATTTGACCTTGGGGTCAAATATGTTTGACCTCAGGCACTAACCATGAAGGTCAAGGCCAATCGCCACCAAAAATTAATCAGCTGAGCGCCAGACCATGAACTATATTCCCATGAAATTTGAAGACGATCCGATCAAAATTACTCAAAAAATAAGTGTTTCGTCGACTCCCCTGATTTGTGACAAAGTGACCTTGACCTTTGACCTTGACCTTCAAAATTTTGTGCACTGAAAGGGACCTCTATAGGCCTCTGATATGCGAAGTTACAAAAATTCCCAATGATAACTGTGCTCTGCAGAATTTTTTATACGTGATTACAGACAAACAAACAAACAAACAAACAAACAAACAAAAAAAAACATGCAAGCTGACTAACATATCTTGCAAAAACTTCATTTTGGCAAGATAATAACCAGAAAGTTTTGAGTGTCATGGGACCTTTAAGCAGCACCAACGCTCTGCACAGAGTATGGTCCCAATGTCCTCCTCCTGTTCTATATTCGATCTTCATGCTTTGGAACCGATTGTAAACTGCCTTTTGCGCTGCAATTTGGAGGATGATATTTTGGAGTGAATTTTAAGCTGGTTAGCCGATGTCGTGGGTGAGCTGCATTGTAAATAAAAGGTTTTTATGGCATTTTGTGTGAAAAGCAGTCACCCCTGCTAAATCGACTCAAAAGGGGATAAGAATTAGGTGGACGACATCCTCCCTTTTGACCTTTTAAGATCATTTTTTAAATCACCTGAGGTCGAATCATGAATTTTGGGGTTTTTACTGAACTGTCATGTTTTTTTTTTTTTTGTTTTTTTTTCTGAGGAAAATCAGCACTGCTGGCTTTATATGTGCCTATTCTCTCCACCAAAGCGTACACACTTTCCAATTTATTGTAAGTTGAGAACTGCATCTTTTACAAGGTACAAAATATAATGAACTCTCACGGTGAGGATCACAAACATGGCTGCCTCATGGTTCCATCTACTTTCCAAGTCTGACTATCTAGCCCTCTTTCAGATGAAAGTTTGCCTCCAATACCATTTCTAATCTAGCTACATCCACTTGATGGTTTTATGACCTTGTGTCTCTGGGCCAAAACAATTAAAGGCCTGTTTTTCCGCTCGGTCATCGTTTGCAATTCGCTCGATGTTGCAGCAGTTTTTTTTGTTGTGTTTTTTTTTTTGCAGAAGAAATTGTGTGCAGTCAATGTTGATTTGACCTCAAAATGCCATAAAATGTTTTTCTACCACCCTTTAGTCAGGGTAGCTGTCACATTATTACCGATGGAAAATAGAAAATCTTGTGATTATATTTATCTCTGCTACCGAAGGTGGACGGAGGTTATGTTTTCACCCATGTGTGTCTGTCTGTCTCTCTGTGAGCAGGATATTTCAAAAAGTTATGGAAGGATTCGGATAAAATTTGGTGGACATGTTGGCTGTGTGACGAGGACAAATTGATTTGGTTTTGGTGAAGATTAGAATCCGATTAAAAAAAATTTTTTTATGTGATTCTTCACCATTGAGTCTTCTTCTTCTTTCGGCTGCTCCCGTTAGGGGTCGCCACAGTGGATCATTCGTATGATCCGCATAGTGATTTGGCTTAGTTTTTACTCCGGATGCCCTTCCTGACGCAACCCTGGTCGCCTCTTACGACACAGGGATATGGTACACCTATTCTAACCGGGGCATACACTGGGCCCAGTTACACTGGTACTCACTTCTTCACCATTGAGTGGGATTCCTCTCACTACATCCCACTACATAGAGGTTTTGTTTTCACCCCTGTCTGTCTCTCTGTCTGTGAGCAGGGTATCTCAAAAAGTTGTGGACGAATTTGAACAAAATTTGGTGGACAGGTTGGATGTATGGCAAAGGCGACCTGATTTGATTTTGGTTAAGATCCAGATCTGGATTCGACAATTTTTAAGTGATTCTTCACCATTGGGAGATGGGGCCAAAATCGATTATATATAGCATGATATTTCAAAAAGTTGTGGATAGAATATAACAAATGTTGTTGGATGATTTGGGTAGGTGACAATAATATGCCACTTAGATTTTGGTTAAGGAATGGATGCAGATCTGGCCCATCAGTGCATACAAAGCGTAAACTGTTCAGCCTGGCGGAGGTGTGCGCTCCACCGAGTGCAGTTCTAATTTGTATACAGTACTATATTTGGACTTGTATATCATTCCTGTAGCCAACAAATACCGATTTCAATACATTCACAAGGTATTCATTACCCCAACACACGAAGCAATTGGTTCGCTCTGTCTGTCTCCGAATGAGGAATTACTGGACTTCAATTGAATGCTGTAGTTTGAACAGTGTGGAATACAAATTACTTTCTTTGAACTTTGAAAAACTTCTTCCGGTTTAGCAATACTGTACTTGGACAAAATAGTATGTAATTTTACACCATCTCGACAAATCAAATTTTCCCCTCGTCACTCAGCGTTGGGGGGGGGGGGGATTTTCTTCCTTCCCTTGATTGCTGCAGGAGTCTCTGCTTCTAACACTGCCGTTGCATACTTGTACTGCACAAGAACAGAACTCTAGCTAATGTGAAAAAACTAGCAACAAAACAAAAACTATGGCACTTCGGTGGAACTTGTTTCAAAAGCCATTAATTAGACATATTGGCCGATGTATATTACAGGTTTCGGCTTGTGTCAATGTATAGCCTTTGAGGTATGAGCGCCAACACATTACGGACGGACAGACTGACAGACACCGACGTGAATTTTAAAGTTTTTCGTTTAAAAACTCAATAATGTGGAAATGGAGGTTGCTGAAATTTAGAGCATATCACCGAGATGTACAAAGGGTTTGCTTCTGAAATTTGCGGACAGTTTCATCCAGGAGAAGCCAGAAACGAATTTTCATTCCCCATATTAAAGTTGCTTACGGAGAACCCGTCCCATGTCAGGGGAGGGAAGCGTTGAGCCTCCTTTGATTTCTGTAAATGGTATGTGAAGGCTAGTTTGTGGATGTTAAAATCCTACGCTTGTCCTTCGTGAAGAGTAGGCGAGCTATTTCCGGCACCCTGCACGAATTACTAATTCCTGTGCTAAACTTGGTCAAACATCAGACCTCGCCAGCTGGTTCGTGAGATTTGGGCCAAGCTTTCCCCGGCCTAATCCCCACAAGAACATAGGAATAATTGTGGACATTAAAGAAGGATGTGGAGGCTACACAAATTGTCCTCTCTCGGTATAATTTCTTTCCATGGCCTTGTCTTCTTGAGAGTTGGACATTTTTTTTTTGTGTGTATCTTTCGATGTTGATGTGTGTGTTCATACTTTACCTGTTTTTAGCTTCTTACCTGGATTTGGCATCTTTTTTTGAGTTTCCCAGTCTGGAATGGTCTCTTTCTCAAACTCATTCATTGTATTCCTTTGTAATCCCATTTACCTTCAAGAGAAATATTATTGTATGTCATCTGCAAGCTGTAATGAAGAATGTAACCAAATGGACTGTTCATGATTTCTCTGATGGCAGCTTCTCTTTGCTGTGGGGCCCGATGAACCACATGAGGCATCTGTGCTCCAACCAGAGACTACCCTTTACCTCGGCATACTTTGGCTCCATGTTCCTGACTTTGTATGCTGCACTTTGGGTATGGTATGCTGAAACTGCGATTGTATCGCCTCAACATGGTGTGGTATTATGTGATTGATTAGGGCTTTGGTCTTTCAAACAATCGTTCCATCGACTCGCTCTTAAGTTTCTTACAATAGAATTGTGATCTTTGTCCAGATATTCCAAGCCTGGTGGTGGCTTAATGGTTAAAGTGGCTGCCTTAAGATCTTCGGGTCTTGAGTTTGAGCCCCTATCAGCCATTAAATAAGACCCGGTGGGTTGACTCAGCCTGTCATCCTTCTGAAGTCAGCAACATGAGTACCAGCTTACTGGAAATGGGGCACTGCATCAACAACACAGCCGTGTTCTCAGTAATAATGCAACTGGCAACTACAGGCTGCAAACAAAATAATAATAATAATATTGTACTTGGTCTTAACTTGGCCCGAACTTTCCTTCGGAATTTATTGAATGTGGAGGCATTGGCTGCTAAATTGGGTGTTTTTACTCTGTTTGTCCGGGGAGAGGGGACAAGGGTCTCCATCGCCTTTTTGGTGAGGCTCGTTTAGGCCGCCTGTCCCCTCTTCCCTTAGATGAACTCGAAGGTGTGCCCTGGTATTTCTCCTCCTCGTTTTTGGTTCAGACACCAGTTGGGCTTCCCGCCAAGCCTCATCGAATACCTCCTCGTCATCCCAATGCGGTTTTGCCCTCACGGGATTATTATCCCAATGGAAAGTGACTGGTTGGGCCGAACGTCTGTGCACCCCCATTCCCTTCTGACTGGAATTCTTTCGCACAGTATGCACATTGGTTGGTCAGTCAGATGGACGGGCGGACACTTGGACACATGGAAGGTCACTCACTCACTCACTCGGTCAGTCGGACGAATATTGGACGGTCAACAGTATGACACTGTCTGACACACGCAGAGGCAACACGGGGGTCCCATGCAATTGTATGGGTTACATGATCCTGAGATAACGAGGGGGGCCCCCCTCATGACCAATTGTGGTTCACAATATTTTGAGACGAGGCCCCCGACGGTGGGGTCCCCCACTTTGCTGACAAAACGTATCAACTTGTGAGTGGTGATAAACACAGTGCAAAGGGAATGCTCCATCTCAAAGAAAGAAAGCACTGTGACGTCATGAATCGATTTAAAAAAAAAAATGTTTTCCCCTGATGTGTAACTAGACTGGACTATTACAAGATTCAGGAGTGAGGCAAGTAGAGAAAGCAAGTGGAATAATAACTATTTTTAATGCATACAAATGCAACACTAATCGTAATAACAATTTGTACAATTCCTCATGTTGATACTTATCGATATAGTTTAGCAAATTCACACTGCAATTTATTGTACAATCACAAAACACAACTCATTTGTAAATGGACTTACCCATGCACACAGCAGAACGTTGTGTTTTTTTTTTTGTTTTTGTTTTTTTAATCGGAGCACCTGCCCCAAGGATGAAATGAAACTACCCCAGTGATGCTGAAAAGCGAAGAATAGCTTTACAAAAGGTGAAAAGGGTTGAAAAATCACCCGGAACTGACTTTTTTTTTGTTGCACAAGTGGGAGAACAGGAAAAGAATCCTAGGTCCAGCACATATGAGGTGTGTCCAGTTTCCAAGCAGCCAGCGAGCGCTTGCTATGCCAACCATTCCTTATCGGTTTTGAGTGGAGTGCTTGCTTGAGTGATTAAGCCACTTGGCCAGCGCTCCAGAAGAAACTTGGTGACTAAATACACCTCTGCAAGTTTGGGGTGTGTTCCATGACCAACAAGAAGGGCACTCGGTAGAGCGCAGGCCTCCGCCACGTAATGCCTGATCCACGAGAACATATCGGGCCCAATACATTTTTCAAATATCATGCTATATATCGTTTTTTGCCCTATCTCTTTATGGTGAAGAATCACTTTATAAGTTAAATAATTCTCGTATCCGGATTCGGATCTTCACCAAAATCAAATAAATTTGTCGTGGTCCCACACCCAACACCTCCACCAAGTTTCGTCCGAATCTGTCCACAACTTTTTCAGATATCGTGCTACATATCATTTGTGCCCCTATCTCTCAATGGTGAAGAATCACTTAAAAATTCCAGTAGTCGGATCCGGATCTTCACTAAAATCTAATCAGTTCATCCTTGTCACACATCCAACCTGCCCACCGAATTTCATCCAGATCGGTCCACAACCTTTTGAGATATCCTGCACACACACACACACACACACACACACACACACACACACACACACACACACACACACACACACACACACACACACACACACACACACACACACACACACACACACACACACACACACACACACACAATCTCTATCCACCTTCAGTGATGGGGGTAATCAGCTTGGAGAGCACTCTCGAAGTGGCTGAAGCACTCAAGCAAGCTTCCACCAAAACCATTGATAAGGAATGGCTGAATCTGGATCCAGATCTGATAATTGCCTCTGCCACCAAAAGTGAAGGAGGGTGTTTTCACCCCTCTGCCTGTTTGTGACTTGCAAAATCAAAGATTTTCAAGTGTATTGTTTAGTCGATTTTGTGTTTGTGTTTCTCTGTCTGTTTATCGCCGACAGGTCACAATTTTAAACCGATCTTCATGAAACTTTACCACATGAGAGTTTGTCATAAGGAAGAATCCTTTTGTTTTTGAGGTCAAAAGGTCAATATAGGCCAAAGGTTAACAACTAATGTGGTGTTTCTAAAATCCTCAATTTTCATTCCATTGACTTGAAATTTGAAGAGGATTTATATTTCAGGTTTATGAATTAAACCACTAATTATTTTTTTAGGTCTACATAGGCCACATTTCCAAAATTATCAATTGTCATTCAATTGACTTGAAATTTGAAGAGGATATATATTTCAGGTTACTGAATTAAACCACTAATTATTTTTTGAGGTCTACATAGGCCACATTTCCAAAATTATCAATTGTCATTCGATTGACTTGAAATTTGAAGAGGATTTATATTTCAGGTTACTGAATTAAACCACGAATTATTTTTTTAGGTCTACATAGGCCACATTTCCAAAATTATCAATTGTCATTCGATTGACTTGAAATTTGAAGAGGAGTTGCACATTTGGTCATTGAATTGAACCACCAAATATTTTTGAGGTGAAATTTGTTTCGTGGATTTTGCAAGTGTCGTGCTCTGCATGATGTCGATGTCTTGTTTGTTTTTCTGTCTGTCTTTGTTTGTTTGTCTGTGCGCAGGATATCTCAAAAAGTTGTGGACCAATCTGGATGAAATTTGGTTGGCAGGTTGGGTGTGTGACAAGGACGAACTGATTCAATTTTAGTGAAGATCTGGATCCGGATCCAACTACTAGAATTTTTAAGCGATTCTTCACCATTGAGCGATAGGCCAAAAGTTATATATAGCACGATATCTCAAAAAGTTGTGGACAGATTCGGACAAAATTGTGGACACGTTGGGTGTGTGACAAGGAAGAAATAATTCAATTTTGGTGACGGTCTAAATCCGGATACGGCAACTAGAATTTTTAAAGTGATTCTTCATTGAGAGATTAAGGCTAAACTAAAATATGACACGATATCTCAAAAAGTTGTGGATGGATTTGGATGAAACTTGATGGACGTGTGTGTGTGTGTGTGTGTGTGTGTGTGTGTGTGTGTGTGTGTGTGTGTGTGTGTGTGTGTGTGTGTGTGTGTGTGTGTGTGTGTGTGTGTGTGTGTGTGTGTGTGTGTGTGTGTGTGTGTGTGTGTGTGTGAGACAAGGAATAAATAATTCGATTTTGGTGAAGATCCGAATCTGGATCTGGATACGAGAATTATTTAATTTTTAAAATGATTTTTCACCATTGAGAGATTGGGCCAAAAATGATATGTAGCATGATAGTTCAAAAATGTAATGGCCTCGATTATGTTCTTGTGGATCAGGAATTGCGTGGCGGAGGTATGCGCTCCACCGAGTGCCCTTCTCGCTACTTTGGTCATTTGAAGCGGCCTTGGAAAAATCACCCCACCTTCATAACTTGAAGTTGTTACAGCCTTTGCCATATAACCCATACTCCCCTTGGCATGCTTAGTTGGTGGAGATTGCATAAGTAACAACCGAATACATCGACATCAGACGGATGCCAGATTGACGGCTCACAGAGGCTCCACTGGGTCACTGTTACGTTTTTCATGTGACCCCCAAATGACTAACACCGTCACTGGACACAATGAGTGGTGGCATGCCTGCATATGCTCATTATGCGTAAATAAGCAATCTGGAGGGATCTAACTATGGGAATGGAGAGGGTTCATCCAGACCCGTCGCAAACCCAACCACTGCTTTGTCTGGGTAGCCCAACTCTCACCAGGATGGAGGCAGTGGTTCTCAGCTTTGCTTTTGTCACAATTCATAGTTGACCAGTAAAACAAATAAGAATAGTGATATTTCAAGGGATATGTCGCACTATTCGCTCACTGCTCAGTCATTATTGAGGCACGAAGACTAATTGGATTGATTTTTCTTTTGTTTTTTTTTTTTGGATGACATGTTTGAGAGAGGTTGGAATGTGCAACTTTTCGTGTAAACCAAAAAATATGCTTGATTCTTGTTGTGTGTACATTTGCTTTTTATGATGCAGTGGTGTTTCATTTGATCTGAGAATGATGGATCAATGCCAGTTGAACTTTAGAGAAAAACGATTCACCACACTATTCCCACGTTTGTAAACCTAAAAATAAAATTAACCGCTGTACAGTCTCATGGCAGAATGTGGTTTTGAGGTGGATTGCGGTATATGCAATGTTTCTATTTGTTCCTGGTAGAACTGACCCTACTGATCATAAATGAGCCAGGTGCCAAGCTGGCAGCATTTGGGATTTTTTTTTTTTTTAATTGAAGAATTTAAAATGTCCACCACCAAAATACCTTTCTTCCAATAACTTGGCCTATATCAGACATAGAGACTTGAGTTTGATGGCAAAACCCATTTTTAAAGGTCTTGGAATGCAATAAAAGGTATCACTCGGGTCCACAATGTCATTATCAACATTTTCCAAGCTGTATTCATCCATTAAAAATATCTAAATTCATGCTGACACAATGCGATGTTGACCCTATTATCACTCAGTTTCGTCATGCACTTGTTTTTGCTGTGAAATCTAAACTGTCGGACCCTGATATTCGCGGACCCCACTTGTTCGCGGTTCATAAAATGTGACCCGCTTCCACATTCGTGGCCCTGTACTTCGCATAATCGCAGGTTTTTTTTTTGCGTTTCCTTGGATGTGTTTGTGGTGTTTTCACAGAATTTTAGATTTTCCCTCATGAATCACGAATCGCTGGGAACGTATCCCCCTTATTCCCATTGAAACAATGCCTCGACATTTGTGGCATTTTTCAGGAACGTATCCCCAGCAAATGTCGGGGTCCAACAGTATTATATTATCTTGCTCTTGTGATGTAATTATAGACAAAAACTAATCATAGCATGTACAATAATAGTAAATTGTTTTGTTATAAAATGATGCAAATTTGTAGAACGCATTTTTGTCAGTGCAAGTTACGCCATGAAGTCCTGTTTATTATGACATGTCTTGTTATCTGCATTGTGCTACTAATAGTCGTTTCAGGATCAATTGGAAAAGGAATTCCAAGGATGGACATTGCTTGTTTTACACTTTCTTCCAGATATTGATGTGGTGGTGGCTGAGAATAATGGAATGTGAAATAATTACTATGTTTCTTGTAATCGATATAACTTTGTACTGTTGGTGAAGTGTCTATTGTAGCTTTCTAATTTTAGATATGACCGTAGAATGGCAGAACAGAATTGCTTCTTGTAATCGTATTTGAACTGTAGTGGTTTTAACTATGTAGCTGTTGAACATTTATAGGCAGCCAGGAAACACAGGGGTGATAAAGTATGTGAACAATTCGAACATCATTACAGAGAAACTTGTAGGTGCTGTATGTAAAAACTGTATGTCGTCATTTCAAGAGATGTATCTCCAAACAAAGTGCAGTCGGAGTGGAACCGACCGTGAAATAAGTCATAGATCCGAAGGAAACCCATTCAACAATGCCTTTTCTGTGGAAAGAAATGTTTATCATAACAAAGGAAACTAAATTAATTGCTGCTTGCTGTGGATCACCTGCATTAGATGAGATGACAGCACTCGTGTACGAGTTGTGGTTTACCAAGATGTCCAATCGCAAACTCAGTGCACCTCCCGAGTTGAGGACTCGACCACTAACTGCAGAGAAATTCGAGGAGCATGTACACAGGGCACATCTCCAAACAGCCGTCTGCAAAGCAGCATTGGATGCAGATCCACCAGCTCTGAACCCACTTCATTATGGATGGTCATTGGACATGGTTTCTAAGATGTTGGTGCCGGTTGCGTTGCCACCAGATGTTTCCCCCACACCAGTTGAGGTGTTGAAGATGATAAGGTGTGGATGCATTTCTTCACAACCATGTTCAACATCTCGTTGCAGCTGCTCTGCAGCACAGCTGTCATGTTCCATTTTTTCTGTGCTTGTCATAGCGGTAAGGACTGCGGTAATGAACTGACCATTACTACTGTTTCAGTGGATGATGATGATGACGACGATGAACATGACGAAGAAACTTAAGTTTAGGACATTGAAAGACCTGATTGTGATGATGCATAGCATTTTGAATTTGTTACTAACGTAGCAAATTGTTTAATTTCTATCTTTCTTCCACAGTGTGGAATATAATTTGTAATATATGATGTAGCTATCTCTGAACTAGTCGTCGTGCTATATCTCAGTAGGTTTTGTATTGAGGTGAAGGTCGTGTAGAATTTAGTGCGGAAAAATGACATATCACGGCTTATGCTTTTTTAAAGTGTGGACACCATGATGGTGTTGTCGCTTATTTCCCTCACCAAAGGAGAGAGTATTGCATTTGGGTCCGTTTGTTTGTCTGTTTGTCCGCACAGAACTTTCGTGTTTTTCTCTGCAATCGTTTGTCGGATTGAGAAGAAATTTTCACCATTGGTGCGACAACTCCTGTAGAATGTTTTAATGATAATTATGATGTCATAAGTCACTTGGTGTGGCAGCCATATTGCAAAAACTTTGGACCTCTATCTCTGAAACTGCATTCAAGGAAAAAATAGAAACTTGGCAAGTTCTCCTCATGGAGAATGAATGTGATATATATATATATATATATATATATATATATATATATATATATATATATATATATATATATATATATTTGTTGTTGTTGTTGTTGTTATGATGTCATAGGGGCCCTCCTTATGACGTCGTATTTGCATATGTAAAACGCAGCATCCAATCAGTATGAAAAATTCTGAGGGTCATCTCTGGATAAAATGGTCCACAAAAAAAAGATCATGACGTCATTGGTCACGTGATTCGGCAGCCATATTGTTTTTTTTTTTTTAGAAAAAGCCTTCAAAAATCTTCTCTGAAGTGGCTGGACAGGTTGAGGCGAAACTACCACATATGATCGCCTATTCATGAGGAACAAAATGTTCACACGTATGATATCATAGGTCACATGGTTTGGCAGCCATATTGGATTTACCCTCAAACCTATAAAAACATGTCACTCAAAAGAAGTCTTGGTGAGGATCTACAATCTGATTCCTCTTTTTCTTGTTTGAAAATGAAATATCTCTGTACACATGGAAGATATGTGTTTTATATAATGCTTGGTTTTAAACAGAAATGTATATTTTTGCTGTAAATGTAGTTTTGTTTTTTTTCTTTTTTTTCTCAAAGTAGCATCAGGATGTTTGTTTTTGGGGGGTTTTTTTGCATGAAAACATTTGGAAAGTGTTGATAATGACATTGTAGACCATAGTGATTTATTTTATTTGGTTCCTATCTAGTGTGTGTGTGTGTGTGTGTGTGTGTGTGTGTGTGTGTGTGTGTGTGTGTGTGTGTGTGTGTGTGTGTGTGTGTGTGTCATACTTTTTTACTTTTTGTCTTAATTACGTATGTCTGTTCATTAATTACACACTATTGGAATGTACCTTTTGACCCTTTCGACTGCTGAGACCCCTTCAAACTTTGAAGACCCTTAAGACCCAGATGACTCAAAATAGGCAAAGTTATTGGAATGAAACGGAAGACCAAGAAGGAACCTGCAGAAGTAAAGAGCAAAGATGGAGTCATCAGGAGGAACCTGGACAGAATTCGGGTTTCAGCCGCTACTCCACAACTCTCAAACCCATCTAGGTGCAGACAAGTGAGCTGTACAGAAAATTTTCTGCAAGAATTCACTTCTCCTTGGAAAGATAGATAACAAAAAAGAGGAATAGAGAAGAAAAAGCACTAATTAGAATGATTAAAGAGAATTGTGAAAGAACAAAGATGTCGGTAAGAACCCGGACAGATAAATTTCAGCAGTTCCCCCCCCACCCCCCCCCCCCCAGGCTCAAATGCAATAATGTACATGCTACCATAGGTGCGTCAGCGGGAAAGCACAGGCCACACAACATCAGGATACGGTACAAATATATTGAAACGGAAGACCAAGAAGGAACCCGTAGAAGTTAAGAGCAAAGTTGGAGTCATGAGGAGGAACCTGGATAGGATTTGGGTTTCAGCCACTACTCCACAATCCTCAAACCCATCCCATCCATTTTGAAGTTTTCAATACAAAAAAAATTCCCAAATACAAGGGTGCCAGCCTGGCACCCAGCTGATTTATGACCAATAAGGTCAGTTCTACTAGAAACAACAACACAACATTGTATATAGCCCAACGCACGCTTTTGGGGTCTGCCATCAGACCATTCGTCTTCTTGCTGATGAAGTCGAAAATAAAATAAACGGTGAAGCCTCCTTCCTTGGGAATGAGAAAGCAGTCTGTCTGCACTGTACGGAAATATTTTGCTCCAAACAGCAAAACGAGAACAGCCTTCGTCAGTCGATGCAACAGGTGTGAGAAAGCAGTCTGTTAATAAATGAGCACTGTCATTTCATCACCATTTAACACTTACAGCTTGTAAAGAATAACTTGCACCATTATAGGTGCTGTATTGATCATGTGTCATGGTGAGAACAACTGTTCTTTAATGGCTCAGGTTACGAGGTGGAAATGGACGAATATATTTGTGCTGCAGGTTAAGAGCACAGCCCTGACTGCCGTGGGAGCTGTGGTGCAGATCATCGCTCTGCTTTGGTGAGATGTGAATCATGAGATGTCTTTATGTGTAGGCACAACAAACTTCTGACTTTTGGTGGATTTCCACTTTACTTGTGGGGTGTTACTTCAAGCTGGCCAATCAATCATTTCATTTTTTTTCCCTCCCCACCATCATTTCATCCAAAAGCAAATGTTATTTAATTTTGTCACGTGTTTGTGTTGCTTTGATATATATATATATATATATATATATATATATATATATATATATATATATATATATATATATATATATATATATATATATATATATATATATATATATATATATATATATATATATATAGTCCCGATTTCTCAATTGTCGTGCGACTGTTGCACGACATTTGCGTGACCGTCGCGCGACAGTTCCATGTGCCAAAAAAATCTCAGTTTTGTCACCTGAACATCGCGCGACATGTATGCGAACTCCAGGCAAAGTTCATCCCAAATTTCCCCGGGAGTTCGTGGGTCATTCGTGCGATATTCGTGAGACATACGCAAATGTGTTTTAGTATAAATTCAGTGTGATTCCAAGGTAAAATTATCGCTGTTTTATCGCAATTTGGTGTCTCCAACTAGTCACGAGCTGTCGCAGCCCAGTGAGATACAGGCTTAAGTTGTTGTCCCTCTCTGGAAATGGGTGATCGCCAAGACTGCAACAACTACCGAGGGGTGACGCTGCTCTCAGTGCCGGGCAAGGTCTTTGCTCGGATAATTCTTGATAGGGTTCGCCACCATCTGCTTGAGCACCAGCGTCCAGAGCAGTCAGGCTTTACACCAAAGAGGTCAACGATTGACCGTATCCTTGCTCTTTGTGTCCTCACCGAACGCAGACAAGAGTTTCGGCAGGGGCTGCTTGCAGCCTATGTTGATCTCCGTAAAGCGTTCGATTCAGTGAATCGGGATGCCTCTGGAGGATTCTTGGTCTTCATGGGGTGCCACCAAAACTGATCCATCTGATGTCTGAACTCGACTCTGGTACTGAGAGTGCTATGAGATGTGGTGGTACCATCTCTGACTTATTTCCAGTTGTTACTGGAGTTCGTCAGGGGTGTGTACTGGCCCCCACACTTTTCAGCAATTGTATGGACTGGATTCTAGGGAGGATGTCAGAGAGATCAAGCTGCGGTGCATTGTTTGGGAATGTCAAGATCTCTGACCTTGATTTCGCAGATGATGCAGTCATCTTTGCAGAGGCTTTAGATATCCTTTTGGGGGCTCTCGAGGTGCTGAATGAGGAGTCGGAGCCACTGGGATTATGGGTTTCCTGGGTCAAAACTAAGATCCAGGCTTTCAATGACATCTTGGATGCTGTTGTCCTGTCTGTGCCTGTTTTTGCTGAGGATGTTGAGGTCATGGAGAGATTCACTTACCTTGGCAGTGATATTCATGTCTGCTGGCTGTGAGTGAGAGGTCAATAGACGTCTGGGTCGGGCCTGGGGAGTCATGGATTCACTGGATAATGGGGAGTGGTGCTGCCGGTACCTATGTGGGAGGACGAAAGTCTGAATGTTCAGGTCCTTGGTGCTTCCAGTTTTGCTCTATGGATGCGAGACTTGGACTCTGACCAAGGATCTGAGACGGAGACTTAATTCCTTTGGTACCAGGTCTCTTCGGAGAATCCTTGGCTGTCGCTGGTCGGATTTTCTGTCCAACGAGCGGTTGCGGAGAGACTCAAATGAGATTTGTTACCTGCATAGTCCGTGAGCATCAGCTGCGGCTGTATGGACATGTGGCTCGTTTTCCTGACGCTGATCCTGCTCACCAGATTTTCTCAGGGAGCGAGTCTCGTGAGTGGAGGAGGCCAAATGGGCCGACCACGTGCCTCGTTGTTGCAGCAGGTTGATCGGCATCTCAAGGAGATGGGGATGGGCCAGGCATCTGCCTGGGGGATGGCCAGACTGAGGTCCCTGGAGTACCGGCAGAAAGTGGACACAGCGACGCGCTGCTCTGGTGCATGCTCCCATACCTGACCTGACCTTTTTGTCCCACTGATCAGCCAACAGACACCCACAGTTTGCTCGGCTGTCCATCATCGACGGGTGGTAGTTGGTGTGACCCATAATTTGGGTTGCCTTGTCAATGGTAACCAAGGAGCGAAAATATTGCTTGGCTTGACGGTTATAATTGGCGACCATGGTTGCCTAGCAACCTGTTGGACTGTGGAGTTATCTGTGATGGGCAGACTCAGGACCGGAGGTCAGGCAAAGGTCTGAGGATCTCCCTCATGATAACCCCAAATCCCGTGTCCGTAACAATATATTTTCTCATGCCTCCATCCTCTGCCATGACATTCCTTATCCTTCAGACAGGCAGGCTGCAGCCTCTTCCCTCTTCAGACCTTGACAAAATCACAAGCTGGTCAAACATTGGAATAAGTCTTTCAATCCAGACAAATCTCACTCTCACCCTCTCTCTCTCTCTCTCCAAAAAAGACCGCATGGCAAACCCTCCCATCTATTTTCCTAACAACTCTTGAAGTTCAGTCGCTCAAACTCTTGGGTCTCGCTCTCAGCTATGATCTTTCTCTGGCAAACCACAGTTCTAAGTGTTCATTTAAAGTTAGTCACCAACTAGGCATCCTCCATCATACAAAGTCCTTCATTGACACACCTAAACTCCTATCCACCTACAAGGCCTTCATTCACAACTTCATGGAGTTGTACTCCTCCCCCCCCCCACATCCCTTATTTGTCCAAATCTCCCCCATTTTATCCTTCAACCCTGCTGTTGATGTTTCCCCCTCTTTCTGCTGTTCCTTTTGGCCTGTTGCATCCTGATCCATTCAGTGTTCTTGGTATTCCACGAGCCTCGACTGTATACAAAAAGTAATGAAATAATATTTAGATATATATTTGGGCAATGGTTGAAGGGTGATCGTTGTATACAGCGCGTGCGCTGTATACAATTGCACAGAGTTTGAAATGTCACCGGCGTCGTCTACCACGTCTCCGGTGGGTCCGGTGTCCCCCCCCCCCCACATGCCTCAAGACAGCCAATGACGGCCGTCCGGTAGATGCAGTGCGTAACCTCGACGGAAATGGCGACAATTGACGGAAATACCCGAGTATTTCAATGGAAATTTGTGAAACTAATGTGTTATATATGTGAAAAACATTTAATTTATTGCTTAACGGAAAAAAACGAAGAAACGCTCCCCTCATGTCCGAACGAACGAATGAAAGACGTCATTTCCGTCCACCATGGCATTTCGCGCCGAACGCTGAAAGGTAAGTTCTTCTTGTGCCATCATTCTCTTTAATATTAGCCATAAACAAGTGTTTCGTCATGCATTAGTAGTTGAAATTTACTTGCAACAAGAACGAAAAAAAACCCCGAAAACATCACGTTCAGGACAAGACCAATCAAGCTGAAGGAAACGATACTGTAATTGCACTGCTCCTGATTGGTCAAAGGACACCACGTGTGTTGTGTGGGCGGTGTTATGCACGAGGATTCCAGCAAACAGGACTGGACCAATCATGTTCGTGATTTACATCATGCTGCATCGCCAATCCTTGGCGGCACGTGATACCATTGGACCAATCACGTTCGGCGATGTACCTCGTGCTGCATTCTGACAAGCTCTGGATCAGAGCGAGCTTTGATTGGTCAAAGTAGTGGAGAGGCGGCGATAACCTCTGATATGGTAATGACCAAGGAGGAAAGGCGATGCGTCATTTTGATTGGTTGAAACGTGGAGGAACGCAAGGAATTCTTCTCCTCGGATCCACTTGCAATACACAGGTATCTGTTTCATAACCCAAATCACTTCACTGCGTCATTAATAATAATATTTTTCTCCTTATTTTAATTTGTACGATTTTCTTTTTTTGATCAACGTTAAAAAGCTTCTGTGACGGATTTCGACATTTTCTTCATCCGCGAGTCTTCATCGATATTTGTGAAAATTTGATTTCCGTGGGAATGTGATCTCACTGTGAACGGCTGTCCTGGTTTCATCATTCTTTTGCGGCCCCCTGCTACGCTGTATCGAACGATTTCATTCCTTCTGATATATATATATATATATATATATATATATATATATATATATATATATATATATATATATATATATATATATATATATATATATATATATATATATATATGTGTGTGCTTATCACAATAATAATAATAACAAGATTTTTACATTTCAAATATTAAGTATGCTTTTTAATTGTTTTTCAACTGAAAAAGCATAAATTGCATATTTTAACATTAGTGTACTCATTTGCTTCACCACACGCGCTGTATTGAAGGATTTCACTTGTTGGAAGAAATATTGTATCAAAAATGGCCTTGGGGAAGGAATAATTTCATTAGAGCAGCTGTATCTTTCCAGTGTGCATGTTCAGATGAGCCATTCCGTCAATTGCCACAACTAGCAGAATACCCGCCCTTCAGGCGATCTTGTTCCAAGCGTGCAAAACATTCTTCTGACGCGTACCTTTATTTGGGTGGTGTATAGGCAACCAACAGTGAACTGTATAGGCCCAAATTTTTTTTGAAAGCCAGGATATGTGCATGAAGCAAAAACATACCGACTGCTTATAATTCAAAACTCCTCACTGCACTGGAAATGTGGGGACAGGAATACTGCACTGTTATGGTCGAGACTTGTAATACCCTCTCACACCTAAAGGCAGCACCACATGATGCACATTTACATAGAGAATTTGCGTTCCCTACCCCCCACCCCCACCTCCCCAAGACCACCGGCAAAGATATAAAACACCCCTATACATTAATTGGGATTATGCTGATCTGATGTAGTAAGTCTGGATGGAATCGGCCCAGAAATGTAGGAGTAACGTGACAAACAAACACCGGTCCATGAATTATCGTGAGGATTACAATCGCTGGAGACTGAGTCCCTTTGTCATCCCTTCGATCGCTTTGTAATTTGACTTTTACACGTCTATCCTTTCCCTAATTATTTTTATTATTATTATTTTTTAAATGACATAAGCCCTGTAATTTCACTGAGCCCCAGCTGTGCCCTGATTGGACAGTTTGAATGCCTTGGCTTTCGAGATGCTTGAGTGGCCGACCTGCTGGACCAGTCAGGGCTTGCAACCTTTGGATGTGGTCAAAAGTCCTGAATCGATGGTTTTGAAGTTTCTCGACCGATGCATGTTCCTCCAATCAAAACAGGAAAGGGTTGCCGTGGTCCATTAGTGAACGGTGGAAAACAGAGCTCCACAAGTTGGTGCTGAAAGAGATGATTGATTCGATTTGGTTCAGGACATGCTACAAGGTGTATATTAGAGCAAGAGTGATTATTATTACTATTATTATTATCTTCCCATTCCTCAAGGCGACGCCATTTAGCTCTTTTGAGCCAACCTTTTCATATCTTCCACTTTAAGTGTGATGTATTCTGTCTCAATTTAGATGGTTCTTTTTAAGGTACCCTTGGATTTGCCTTTCTTCCTTTTCCCCATTGTGGTCAATTTCCATGCCTGTTTTGGCATTCTGTCATTAGAAATTATTCAGACATGTCCCAGGTATGTCCACCTCTTCCTCAAAATGGTCGTCAGTAGATGTGCGTTCGCTTTGTCTATGACGTCCTTATTTGAGATGTAGTTGAACCATCTGATGTTCAGCAGTTTCCGCAGATATCGACAGCTAAGGGAGTGGACCGGGGGGGGGGGGTTAATCTTGTGTCTGATGGTATTTTTTTTTAGTTTGGCTATCAGTGGAGTTCACAACTATAAATAATTTGACGTGAATGTGTCAGTGGATATTCCTCTGGACACGTTAGGTGTCTACCTAAGTTAGTTCACTGTTACATTTGATCTCGATCAAAGGTCAAATGAAAAATTAAAGATTCCTTGAGAAAGAGGGGGAGAGGGGAGACATCAAATGCTTCTAACTTGAGTTGTGATCTGCAAAACGTATTTCAAAGGGCACGTGACCTTTGACCTGTTTAATCTAAATTGAATCGGTTCATCTTTCTATTACAGTCCATAAGTGTGTCATGTATGGTTGTAATCTCTCAAGTGGTTCATAAGTTATTGCAGTAACACAGATTTCCAATTAAAGGACACAACCTTAGGCATTTGACCTTTGGAACCAAAATTTTTATCGGTTCATCTTTGTGTTACATTCCATAGTCATGCCAAGTTAGTTCAAAATTCCTTCAGCGGTTCACAAGTTATCACTGTCACGAAAATTTTCTGCTTTCAGCTAAAGTTCACATGAACTTTGACCCTTTGAACCCAAAAATTAAATCAGTTCATCCTTGCATCATAATACACCTTTGTACCAATTTTGTGAACCACTGAAGGGGGTTTTTTATCGGGGGACCAAAAATTTATCACGGACACATGGACAACTAGAAAGCATAATGCCTTCGCGAGGGAGGCATAAAAAAGTGATTTCTTATGGTCACCATCTCAACCAGAGACCCCCAGCACTGCGTCAAAGTTCACGTCCGCCTCACATTTTAAGTGGAAACTGGAACATACCGAAGGGAGGCGAAATATATCAAATCGGCATCTTTCCCACTTTTCACACATCATAGGCATATTTTCAGATAAAAAAATAATAATTATCTCATGTCCGTGCTCCGATTGGCTTAATTGTTATTTATTATTTGTTGTACCTATTTTGTTTGCTTAAAAAAAAAAAATTGTATTTATTCAGTTTTTATTCTTGATTTTATTCAGTTTATATCCTGTGTCTTGAAAATGCGTCAAATTTAATGGTCGTTTGAATGTTGGTTTCTTAATTGAGTTTCGGTCTCAACGCAACCGCATCTTCGGCCTCACTACTGCTCGGTGGCCTGTGGAGTTTATCTCTGGCAGGACTGGGGTAAGCAAGACCATTACTGTTACAATATAGTATGTAGATGGTACTTGTGCCCATGTGTTTATTGAGACATGAATAAACATTTCCTTTAATAATCCAAAACACATGATATTGTCCTGTCTTATAAATCGATGTGCTCATAATTATTTCATTCGTTATCATGCAGGTACATTGCAAGCTCCATACCCGGCGGACAGACTGGCCTACATTTTTTCACTGGACTCTTTACAACAGCTGTGAAGCGTGGAGTCTCCAGTGCTCTTCCAGTATGAACACACGGTTTCAACACTCGGACAAAGCCTGGAACGCCATTGCTTGCATTTGTACGTCGATTCTCAATCTTCCGGAGGTGATGACCTTTCTGAAACTGAGAACATGATCGAATGGCAGGTGTTGGCCCTTCTCAAGCAGTCGACTCTTAGGGCCCATGTGCTTTTCATGCTGTTGTGCATTGTTTGGTGATTTCTCATCATCACAGTTTGATTAATCTGCATCGTCGGCTCCTGAAATGGGAACAGGTTGCTGTCCTGTCGTGAAAATTGCTGTCCTCAGGCTGAGGCTGGGGATGATAACGATGAACGTTCTGCCTTTGTTGAGAAGCCTGTAGTAATGGATTGTTGGAAGATTTTATGCTCTTGAGCAGTCGGCGTTGACACAAAAACTCTCGAATCAAATTTTCCATGTATGACTGGAGTTTCCTTGATTTACGATTTATTCACAACGCACAGTGACCAACCGTTGTGGTGTCCTGACATATAGGTGGTCGATTTGAGCAGGACAGGTTATTTTATTTTTATTTAGCTGATTGCTATGTGAATTAATTGCTAAAAGAAAAGGTTCATTAAATGTATTTATCACTGATGGGAGTAAAAGTGGAATGGTTGTAAGTTTTTGAAATGCTTTTTCTGTAATAAAGATTTCCAAATCGGTCCCAAACTTCCTTTGGTTCTTCTGCTTGTTTCAAAAGGGAGCTTTTTGCAACCTTAATTTTTTGCTCAGATAAAGCAAATGGAGGAAAGTCGGGGGGGTAGGGGGGGACAAGCAAGTACATGTTTATTTGTTTTTTTTCCCAATTCCCAGCTTGTGGGGTGGGGGGGGGGATGAGCAGGTACATGTTTGTTTTTCCCAATTCCCAGCTTGTGGGGTGGGGGGGGGAATGAGCAGTTACATGTTTGTTTGTGTTTCCCAATTCCCAGCTTGTGGGGTGGGGGGGGGATGAGCAGGTACATGTTTTTGTTTTTCCCAATTCCCAGCTTGTGGGGTGGGGGGGGAATGAGCAGGTACATGTTTGTTTGTTTTTCCCAATTCCCAGCTTGTGGGGTGGGGGGGGGGATGAGCAGGTACATGTTTGTTTGTTTTTCCCAATTCCCAGCTTGTGGGGGGGGGGGGGACTAGCAGGTACATGTTTGGTTTTTTTCCCCCAATTCCCAGCTTGTGGGACTGACCAGCAATACTCCTGAGCCAACATCTTTCAGAAACCTATTGGCCAAACCAGACAGGAGACATTTGCAAGGAAGTTAGTCATCACAAAGTCCAGAAGGAACGATTTGCCATTGGGAGACATCCTGGTGGGAAAGTTCACAGAAGTCCTTTTGCTGAAGTGCCACAGCTGGTGAGAGGTACCAACACCTAGCCAATTGGTATGGTGACAAGTGAAACCACATATGAGGAAGAGAGTTAAGGTGAGTCATTAAACATTGGTGAGAGTGTGTGGGACTCTGGGGAAGCAGAGAGGGTGCGGGACTCTGGGGAAGCAGAGAGGGTGCGGGACTCTGGGGAAGCAGAGAGGGTGCGGGACTCTGGGGAAGCAGAGAGGGTGCGGGACTCTGGGGAAGCAGAGAGGGTGCGGGACTCTGGGGAAGCAGAGAGGGTGCGGGACTCTGGGGAAGCAGAGAGGGTGCGGGACTCTGGGGAAGCAGAGAGGGTGCGGGACTCTGGGGAAGCAGAGAGGGTGCGGGACTCTGGGGAAGCAGAGAGGGTGCGGGACTCTGGGGAAGCAGAGAGGGTGCGGGACTCTGGGGAAGCAGAGAGGGTGCGGGACTCTGGGGAAGCAGAGAGGGGGCGGGACGCTGGGGAAGCAGAGAGGGGGCGGGACGCTGGGGAAGCAGAGAGGGGCGGGACGCTGGGGAAGCAGAGAGGGGGCGGGACGCTGGGGAAGCAGAGAGGGGATGTAGTGCAGTGGAAGCAAAAGGTCTGGGCAAGAAGGAAGAAAGAGGTGGTGGGATGTGAAGGAATCAAGTTGAAGGTGGGGTATGAAGGAAGCAAAAAGGGCCTTGGGCATGGAGGACACAGGGAGGAGGAGGTGTGTGGGTGGATGGACATGTAATCAGGGTGTAAAGATCATGTCGGGGAGGGTACTGTGGTGAGGGAATTTGTCAGAGTAGTCCCACACCCAGCAGAAAAAGGGTTGGATTTAAGGATTCCAAGGGCAGGGAGACAAAGACACATCAGTATTGGCATGGGAAAGATGATTAAAGGTATGAAGAAAAACAGTGTTATATGTTAACTGATCCTGGCAGACAGGACTCCCATATTTAATGTCCATCAAAAGGACAGCATACACATTGATGAATCATCCTGCCTGTGAAGTACAAGGATGAAAGTTCATTTGTGGGTCAGGATTTGAACACAGGCAGGGGAGCTTCAAGTTGAGGGTGCATACCTCTGCACCACCAGGTCAGCCCAAATGTCAGATGAACTAAACTACCAATTAATTTTTTTGGATTCGCTATATATGCCAGATATCCCTTATTGTTGGGTTTTGTGTGTGTGTGTGTGTGTGTGTGTGTGTGTGTGTGTGTGTGTGTGTGTGTGTGTGTGTGTGTGTGTGTGTGTCTGCGTCTGCAACGCGAGGCTCCACAGCACAAACCAGCAAACCGATTTCGATGAAACTTGGCGAACAGGTGTCATATGCACTGGGAATGTGCGCGTTTGAGTTTCGTTGCTAAGCAACCACCCGTTGCTATGCTGCGGCCGAAAAACCGCACGTTCACTATTTTCAATACTTGTCCGACAGTTTTGAATGTGGAGAAACGAGACTTCGGAATTAAACACTTGTTTTTCAAATGGTAGTCCTTTAAAAATCGGGTATCTATTTACCGTCATTTAATGTGTGTATACAGTGTTTGTAAGGAACTACACCGTCGTTCCACCTTCGATCTCTCCACGATCCAAACGTTATTGACCAAAGTGAAAAGGATCCAAAATAAATGGAATCGCCGGCATTTCTGTCTTTGTGGATTTCAAATAATATGGTATAAATCAAGTTATGTTAAATTTGAAAAATATCTTTGAAAATTTTTTTCTACACCCCCGTTATGTTATCGTCCGCGACACCGCCAGGTTCATCAAAAACAACCGACCACGAAGTCTTCTCGCGCTACCCACGGTCTGGTTCGTATTTCCCTGAACATCTGTTGTTCTGTTTATGGTTTTTTTTCTCTCTCTTTCTCTCTTTCTCTCTTTCTCTCTTTCTCTCTTTCTCTTTCTCTCTTTCTCTCTTTCTCTCTTTCTCTCTTTTTTTTTTTTTTTTTTTTTTTCTCTCTCTCGTTTTGTTTCGTGTTCTTCTGACGTCCACTCTGTTTGCCGTCATCTGAGGTAATGTCAACAAAAAATAATGACACATTTTATTGGATTCGCTATATATGCGAGATATCCCTTATTGTCGGGTTTTGTGTGTGTGTGTGTGTGTGTGTGTGTGTGTGTGTGTGTGTGTGTGTGTGTGTGTGTGTGTGTGTGTGTGTGTGTGTGTGTGTGTGTGTGTGTGTGTGTGTGTCTGCCTGCAACGCGAGGCTCCACAGCACAAACCAGCAAAGCGATTATTTTTCAAATGGTCGTCCTTCAAAAATAGGGTGTCTATTTACCGTCATTTTTTTATGAGTGCCAGTTGGCAAAATACGCAAGAGGAAAAATCTTGCCAGGCAGAGGAACAATTGTATGTGAACCAATATGTCTTGGCATTGAATCTTCGTCGGTGGATCGGTCAGAATGAAAAGCATCGTATCCAGCGCTTCGATCCTAGCGAATCCCTCGTCGCCTCCCGGCTTGTTTATTTATTACCCTCGCTGAAGGAGAGGGTATTGCGTTTGGGTCCATTTGTTTGTTTGTCTGTTTGTCCACACAGAACTTTCGTGTTTTTCTCCACAACCGCTTGTCGGATCGAGACGAAATTTTCACCATAGGTGCGACTGACTACTCATGTACAATGTTTTAATCATAATTATGACGTCATCGGTCATGTGGTGTCACAGCAATGGTGGAAAAACGGAAAATTTTGGATCTCTATGTCTGAAACCCCATCAAGGAAAAAATTGAAACTTGGCACATGGCAAGTACTCCTCATGGGGAATAAGTAATAAGGTAATTTTTTGATGACGTCATAGGTGTGGTATAGCCTGCGGGCCTGCGGGGCAGGGCATGATGATGGGGGGAGTGGTCGTCGTGAGCATCGTGTCTGCCAGGGATATAAGGAGTGCGCGCCGCCTGAGGCGTTGTAGCGAGTGCCGTAGTTGCCACGGCTCGTGAGTGTGTTGAGTACGTAATAAAGGAGAGCTGCGGGCAAAGTACGCCCGCGCTCGCGCTGGTGCAACAAAGCCGGGCTCGACTGTTCCTCCACTCGTGTCTGCCTTATAAGCATCCCTATCACGACACTACAATAGGTGCCTTCGTTATAACGTTATAATTGCATGTGTAGAATGCTCCATCTGTTCAGAATGAAAATTTTGGAGGGTCATCTCAGGATAAAATTGTCCACAATTTTTTTTTTAATGACGTCATTTCTTACATGATTCGGCAGCCACATTGTTTCTTTAAAAAAAAACTTTCAAAAATCTTCTCTGAAGTGGCTGAACTGATCGAGGTGAAACTTTGCACGTATAACCGCCTATCCACGAGGAACAAAAGGTTCATACATATGATGTCATAGAGCACATGGTTTGGCAGCCATATTGTATTTACCCAAACACCTATTTTAAAAATCTCTAGAATGGTCAGACAGATCGAGGGGAAACCACAAAAATGTTCCCCAAGCCATGGATGTACGAGTTTGTTAAGGAATACTTGATAGCAGTGTGACCACTCCTTGGCTTTTTTCACAAGATCTTGGCTATTCGTTGTTCACCTTGGCGTCTTGGTTTTCTATAGGTTTTCTTGGCGTATTGGTTTTCTATTGTCATCGCTTTTCCGAAACCTTGTGAATTCTTGGCTTTTTTCATTGGCTCACCTTGGCATTTATGAAAATGAGGAGTGGTCACACTACTTGATAGGTCACATGGTTTGACAGCCATATTGAATTGAAGAATAATATTAAATAATGTTTTCTCTGGAACCGCTCAATCAATTGAAACTTCACATTTATGATCCAGTAGAGATGGGGAATGCATGATTTTAATTTAAACTTCATCAGACGCATGGTCTGGCAGGCAGAATTTTCTTTTTTAATCTGGGTCTTGTTTTTTTTTTTTTGAATAAGCTTCACTTGGCTGTGCATGGATGCGTTTGAGGGTAGAGTAGTAGCAGCTAAAATGTGAATCCTATCCAGGTTCCTCCTGATCACTTCATCTTTACTCTTTGTTTGTTTGGGTTCCTTCTGATTACTCCAATGCAGGACTGTACCGATTTGGTCTTCCATTTGATTTGAATTGAATTTATTTTAATCCCATTCTAGATTCAATTGAATAATGATAATAATAATAATAAACGTCATGGGTTAGGGTCAGGGGTTAGATCAAAGCGGGACGTCCAGCAGTTATGAAGTGGCAGTTCTAATTGTCTCTTATTAATTAGGTAACACACTACAACACAAACGCCACATACAAAAGTTCTGGTGAGGATCTGCAATCTCTGATTGCTTTTTTTTCTTGTTCCTTCTTTTTTGTGTTTTTTTCCTTCACTAGCAATTTCCGAGCTGTATCTGTCGGTATGAAATTTTGCATCCATAATGTAAATACAAGATATGCGAGGATGACATCATGTTTTTATTTCGAACAATGATGTAAAACTGAACCTCGTTCACTCACCACATGCTGAAGGATGGATATTTTCCTTGTGAAGTTTTTTGAAAGTTACAAACACGTGAGATTTGACAATGTTCAACAAATTAACTTATTTCCCAAAAATAAATAAAATGGAAACAACAGTGGTATAGCAATGCATCACAATGAGCGAAACTTTCTTTAGTTAGTACTGAAGTGCAATAAATCCCTCTCAAAATGTATTCATTAAAATCATGGAATTATATTAGCATCGTGCTCGGTTGGTAAGATTGCTTACATTCGGAATTTTCTTCAAATTGAGCCAGAGCACCTCAAAATGACGTCATTACAATTTGCACTGATTGGCTGCTTCATTTGAACAGGGAGGAGAGATCCCAAGAACATGTTCATCTTTAAGAAATAGTCGTGAAATGAAGATAAAAATTAACTTGAATTCAGAAATTACTGATGAATTGTCATAACGTGCAATATCCGAAGTGAGGGAATAATGTAAAAACATTAATTTGAGATAACTCTGTAAATGCCATCAATGTCAGACTGTCAGGTGCACATAAAAGAATGAGACTGTTATACTTGTTGTACTCTGGTTTCTCTTCAATTCGTATAAATCTTTCGCCTTTTACTAAAGATTTCCGTGGAGAGGAACATTCATCAGTCTGAATATTTTTTGATGCCCTGTATTTATATGGGGTGATCATGAACCAAGGACAGAATAACTTTTTTATTGTGATTATAGAGTAAAGATTGTCATCTTTGGGTTTGAGATCTTTGGCTGTCATCGTCAGTGCTTATCAATCACAGAGAGAGGTAACCGAAGTGTCTTTCACTCAAAATAGTTGGTTTCACCTCGTGGTGATCTCATTTTCAGCACGTGATTCTATTTCGGTTTCCCTGGTAATTTGTACTCTTGTCGAACCCAGAATGACATATTTTCAGTATTCATAAGTGCCAGTTTGTGTCTGTCCATCACCTCCATAACTCCAAAACCATGAAACTTAGCAGCCTGACTCTTTGTATGCATATTAAGGGAACTCCAAGGAAGTGCAATGATGAAAATTGGGTGTTTGGGTTAATCAAAACACCCTTTTTGAAGATAATTAATGGCCTTATTTAATTATCCTTCATAATTAGTAAAGTTCTGACTCAGTCACCTCACTGGGGTCTTAATTCACCAATTTTTTTTGGCCTCTTCAATGATGCCTTAACTTGGAACAGTCCGCAACAGTTTCTTAACGATAACGATTTTTCTTTCACTTTCATTGCTCATATCATTGAATGCCTCATCATCATACCTACAAATCACTGGATATATTGCAATGCTAAGAGATGCCAGCGTTTGTCACTTTATTTCATTTCCGCACATGCTATAACCTCGAGAATCTCTTAAGCTAAGCCGAATTTCAAAATTTCAACTTCTTCATTGACTTCAGCAGCAGTTCGACTGCCAAAAAAAAGGTGTTAATTTGTCCAATTCGGACATTGCTTGACATTCTGGGTGCATGGTGTTTATATGACTAATCAGCGATCGCTAATCGCTTGCCTAGCCAGCCGTTCCTCATCAACTGTGTCGTTGGAGTGATTGCTTGATTGCTTAATCCACTTGGCGAGCATTATACAAGCTGCTTGGTAGATCGTTTCCAAGCCATTGCCATAATGGCTAAAGTATTCAAAGTCACTGAATATATTGATCAACTTGAACAAAGTTCAGGCCCTATTCGCCTGCGTTTGGCTCCGCATTGTTGTGCGATCCCTCAGGTGGTGGCTCGCTCGCTGAAAATGAGCAATTTTATTTGGACGTTTCCCCTTTTTATTTGATCTTCTTTCATTATACAACCTGTCACTTCGACAGAGAGAGATACATATAAAAAAATTTAACGTTTCGTTTTAAAAGGATTTTCTTCAACTGTTTTGTTGGAGTGCTTGCTTGGACTGCTCTTCAGGTATTGATCTCTCCAAGCTTCCATGGTGATAATGCGGCGTGGTTCTCTGTGGGGACATCTCTGAAGTTAGGAAGACAAAATAAATTTGATGATTACAATGAGTAAATAATGTTTTCCGTTGTCACAAAGCAATGAATCTCCACATCATGGCAGGATCGCTGAGAGGTATGTACACTCGCTCTCAGCTGTCCAGCCTGGGTTTGAATCTCGACTCATCGATAAAGTGTCATCCTGGTGTTTCACAAGCAAGGTGGTTCATCAATGTATGTGCCTTCTCTCGGATGAATGTTAATTTGGATGTCACATCTGCCAGAATCCCTCACTGTCACCCCTCTCCTTCTGTCACTCCTCTTTTTGAAACCTTTTGCACCAAGTTGATCTGATCCATGGTAATCTGATGGCAGAATAATCCATTAATAAAATGTAACAGCAACATGTGCTATCTTCCCTTCAACAACATGGTCCAGGAATCACATTTTTGCACAATAATGCACCTGTTCACAGTGTCATTCAAACAAGAAACGTTTGTGCCAATATCAACATTAATATTACAACACCCTGGCCTGCCATCTCGACAGATTTTAATTCATTTGAATATCTCTGTGATATCATTGATCGTCACATTCATAACTTTCCAAGACCTCCACAGGCCCTCGATGAGCTGGAACAGGAGCTGATTCAGGCATGAAATGTCACTCCTCAGGCTCTGATTTGAGTGTTCATTCAATCAATGTGATGACGGTGCAATGCAGTGATTGCTGCTGGAAGTGGACATACCTGGTCAATCTGATTATTGTGCAATGCAGTGACTGCTGCTGGAAGTAGATATACCTGGTCCGTCCGTCCATCTGTCTCCTTTTTCGACCTCCGCGGCCAAACTGTATCATAATTCACTACTCTTCTTCTATTTAAACAGACTGCTCTCAATTCGACCTTTAATTCATACCTTGCCTAAAACATCCAACTGTTACAGCGTTTCTTCTCTCCATCTTCTTTACTATAATTCAACGTCTGACCATCTGTCTGTTCCCAGGTACCACAAAAACAGCTGAACCGATCACAACCATTGTTTAGGTGTGTAATCCTGGGATAGGCATAAATATAATAACATGACCCCCTTGACGGCTCCCGTGGGGAGTGGGTGCTTCTAGATCTCTTAATTTGCCTTCATTGCATCCATCAAGAAATGTCTTTCATCGCATTTCTGACCTAAAAAAATTGTTTTTAACCCAGTTTGCTATGAATGTTCACTTTCCATCAACCATTCTGTTTTTGCAACTTCAGTGCCAACTCACCCCTCTCACCCCCTCCCTCTCAAAGCAACCATCACACTCTTCTCCCTCCAAGCCTCTCTCTCGCCTTTCTCAAAAACTCTCCCCTCACCTTTCTCCATCAACCCTCCCCACTCACTCTTCTCCCACCATTCATCCCCCACACTCACCATTCTCAAAGTTGCCCCCCCTCTCATCCACAAAGCTGCCTCCTTCCACTGCCCTCTCACCTCCATCTCATCACACCATCTCCTCAAATCCTCAACTGCCTTCTGCCCCTCTCTTGCCCCCCCCTCTCCCCCAGCACCACAGAGCCTTTTCTCCTCCTCATACGACCCCTCCCGGAGCTATTCTGCAATCTCCCACACTCTTTCAACAACTCTCCTTACCTCCCCCCCCCCTCCTCCCTTGTCCTATCCTCCCCCTCCCCTCCACTGCATCCAAAGCCTCCTCCCCTCCCTCTTCATAAACAGTGTGGATCTCAAATGTCCTGGGCCTTCGCTCAAACCTCACAGATCTTTCCATACAGGTTGCCACTGACAAACCAGACATAATGTGCCTTATTGAAACTTTCTTCCCTCAAGACATCTCTGACTCCCAAGTATCTCTCCCTGGTTACTCCCTCCTCGGGTATGACAGACCTGAGCCTCGTTCTGGTGCAGGAGTTGATAACAGCCAGAGAGATGTCCATTTTGACAAGAACGTGGTCAGAAGAACCGATTAGAGCGGAGGAAGAGCAGCAGATATTTTCAGGGACATTTGTCAAAATCAGATCCGGAAGGGATAAAGTACCGTTGGTTGAGATCCGGGTCGGGAAATTTGCCGATTGAGTGAGTCCCAATGAGTTGCAGAAAGCTTTTGCTGAAGTGCCATGACAGGTGAGAGAGGTAGTTTCTTTGAAAGAATTGCCAGGATGAGTTGATGTCTGAGAAAGTAGAAATGGGAGACCAGTCTCGAACTTTGTTGGCTCCTTTAAGACCTTGCCAGTTGGCCTGAGTGAAATGTCAGACTCATTGGCACTGAGGTGGTTTCTCATAACAGCCAGAAAGATGACCAATTTAACAAGCATATGGTCAGATGAAGCGATTGGAGCAAAAGAAGAACAGCAGATATTTACTGGGAAATTTGTCAAAATCAAATGCAGAAGAGATGGAGTATCGTTGGTTGAGATCCGAGTTGGGAAATTGAGAGCCTGTGTCAGTCCCAATGAGTCACAGAAGTCTTTTGCTGAAGTGCCATGGCAGGTGAGAGAGGTACCCACACCTAGCCAACTGGCATGAAGACAATTGAAGTCACCACATATGAAGAAGAGAGAATTGGGATGAGTGGATAGAAGTTGGTCCATGTTTTTGGAGAGCGAGATGTAACTGCAGTCATCACTGTTTGGTGGACGGTACAGTGCACGTATAAACATGAGGTGGGAATGTTGTATCCTTATGTGAAAACATTCGCCATAACAATGCATTATATTGTTGTGGTTGACCAAATTCGCAAACCACCATTCAGGTCCCTTAGGTGAGATATCTCGGTAAGTATATGTGTAGTTAGGCCCAAACCCGTTGTCTAGAGGGAATAAATGTCATTCATGAGGGCTGCGACTCTTCAGGATAGCCGTTTTTCTTTTACTATCTTTATTTTGGACCAGCCGCCATTATTACCACCACCAACCACGTCTCAACAGCCATCACACAACAACCACCAACCACAACGCGGCCATCACAACAACAACCACCAACCACAACGCCGCTTCACCACAACCGCCACGACCTTTACCGTCACAACTCGCCACCATCGCATCACCGTCATCTCGCGCCACTCGTGGGCACCGATGCTGGACTCGTGCGGGGCGCGCACCGAGCAGCGTGTTCAAAAACATCACGGACTTTCCGCAGAAAAACGGATCAAAAACGACTCACGCCCACTTTTGTTCCGTCCAATCGGTGAGCGAGGGGCGATTTGGCCCCGCCTCCAGGGCGTTGGAGGGCGGTCGCTATATGCAAATTCATGGATCAAAAAGCATTCACGCCCACTTTTCCTCGGGCCAATGGGGAGCCAGCAAGAGAGGTGAAGGGTCGGAGGCAGAGGGTCAAGGGTAAAAGAGCGAAGCCACGGGGCTTATAAAAACGACTGCGTTCGTCAGAAGAGGGCAGTTCGCAGAGGGCAGTTCGCAGTTGGGAGTTGGCAGTTGGCAGTTCGCAGTTGGCAGTTCGCAGTTGGAGTTCGCAGTTTGGAGTTCGTGGACCCAGTGAAGAGTTGGGACGAGTCAAGAGAGGAGACGGAGAGGGCGATCGGACGAAGCTGTGGAGAGGAGGTGGCGGCGAAGGCGGTTGAGGGGGTGCTCGCGTCGGATTCGGGGAACTGCGGAGGGAGAGGCCGGCGGCGCGACCGAGGTCGTGGTGGAGACGCTCGTCGCGGGAACCGAGATTTTGTGAAATCCTCCTTTCCCCGAGCATCAGCAACCCCCTCCTGTTTCCCCCCGCGCTGAGATAGTGCGACAAAAGGGGGCCCCCTTCCCACCCCCTACCAGACACTGTCCGCGAGGCCCGCGGAGTTGAGGCACCACCGCCGCTCCGCGTCTCATCATCAGACGGGTAGGCCCGACACGGTCTCGGCCCCAGGCCCGCCTACCCCCTCATCCTGGAGGGTGGTTCTCTTTTCTTTTGCTTTGGGAATATGTGTTGTCGGCGCCGTCTGTGAAGTAAAATTGTATAAGTGTTGCCGTGTGCCCGGTAGTCGGATAGATCTGCATTGTTGCATTTGCTTTTTGTCTTCTTCTTTTACATGTGCTTTTGGTGGAATTGTATATGTGTGCTTTCCGTTCATCGCGAAATAAATGTGCTTATTGTTGAACTGTTTTCCCGCTTCGCTTCGTCATTTCTTTCATTGAATCCCCATCTTGCTTCACGTAAAGGGTTGGTCGTGGGCTAAGACGCCCGATAATTAATCGAACCATCGAGGCCGACGAATAACACCGCTCGGTTATCCCGATAGTACGGAACGGGTCGCCTAAGTGGCCCGTGTCCGAAGTCGACCTGCGGCGAGGTGCGATCGCCCGGTCTACCCTCCGTGTGGGTACTTAGGTAGGTCGAATTTGGCGAGCAACCCTATCCCACGCGGGGGCCGATTGGCACGATCGCGGTGAGACCGAAAGGTCCACCCGTGACTGGTTCCCGGCGTTAGTCCGAGAGGGTCACGACTGGATTGTCCGTCCGGTGGGCGACGTGCCGCGATTCGAGTTACGTGGCCGTCAGCACGCCGGCGGGCGCGAATCCGCAACACTGGTGTCAGGTCGTGCGATATAAACTCATCGCCCTCCTCGCGGCACTGGTATCGGAGAACGGGAAAACGGGCTCTCCTGTCTCCGGCTAAATTCACGGGAATCGGTCCAGGGGTGAGAGGAGCGACCCCCGATTCCCTCCAAATTACGAGCGAGCTAAATTAACCCTTCACGAGAAATAAGATGGCGTCTCAAGGCGAGCGGGAGCCGGGGGTATTAGGTATGTGTCGTCATGTAGGATCCATGGCCCAGGTCGGTTCTTTTTATAATTATAACCCCACCACTAACTGGTCATTGGGAGCGGCTTGAGCACGAATTTTGCCGGCAAACGGAGTCTCACAATGGCAGCACGGAGCGGGCTGATATTAATGGCACAGCACGAGGCGTGAGCTCCCAGTCACCGGTTCAAGGCACGTGGTCACGGCATGTGCCATGGCAGGCGTGGCAGGATGACTATGCGAGCATTGGCAGGCTTCAGGCACAATTGGGGGATGTCTTGGAAAAGGTGAAGCGTTATGAAGAATATATCGAGGAGGTGCAACGTGAAGTGGACGAGTCACAACGGCACGCAGACGCGCTTCAGAAAAATTACGTGTACGGGGGGACACAGCGATTGGACGATTTACTGGAACGAATTTGGTGGCAAAAACATGACTTGGCCAATAGAGTCGACAAATTACGTGGGAAAAAGAATTTGGTAGTGTTTTATACCCGTCAGTTGGAATATGCGAAGAGCAAACTGAACAAAAGAATAGAGGAACAGCAGATTGGTATCTCCCAGGAAAGGAAACAATGGGAGGAAGAATGGAAAACTGAGCTCGAAAAGAAACAAAAGGAGCACGACTTGGAAGTAAAACAATTAATGGAAAAATTATTGGAGCAAGCAAGGCGGTTCAAAGAACTGGAGGAGAGAGTGAGGGAAATACAGTTGGAGGAGAAAAAATGTGAACACGATGGGGAGTTGGAACAATTGAAGGAAGAGATAAGAACAGGCAATCAGGAAAGAGAAAGCCTAGAATGGAAGATAAAAAGAGGAGAGAGACAGCTCGAGGAAAGGGCGGAGGAATTGCTGGAAAAGTCAGAACAGTTCGAAGAACTGCAGGGAGAATTGAGGGAGGAAGGAGAAAGGAAAACAAAGCTCGAAAAGGAAAAACGCGAACAAGATGGGGAATTGGAACTACTGAAGCGAGAGGTAAGGGCAAGCCAGTTTAAAAGAGAAATCCTGGAAGGGGAGATTAGAATGGGAAAGGAATGGCAAAAAAAACTAAATGAATACAGTAAAAAAAGGGACGAATTGAGGAGGGAAGCGGTGGAAAGAAGAGATGAAATGAGTGAAGAAGCACGCAAATTGGGAAAGGAATTGGAAACAAAAACTTCTGAGATACTGAAACACGAAAACAAAGAAAGAGGATTACAAGACGAACTGAGGATGTTAAAAGAGGAAAGGAAGAGAACAGAGAATGAAACGTTAAAGAACCACACTGAGCAGAATGAACAATTAGAAGCCAAAGCAAAGTCGGAGTGTGCAGAGATGAGAAAGGAATTGGAAAAGAAAGTTTCTGAGTTACAGAAACACCAGAACAAAGAGAGGGAACTACAAAACGAACTGAGAGTGTTAAAAGAGGAAAGGAAGAGAACGGAAAATGAAACTTTAAACCACACTGTACAGATCGAACAGCTGGAAGCGAAGGCCAGATTAAAGAATGAGGAACAAGAAAGAGTACTGAAAGAACAAGGAATGAGACAGGAGAAGGAAATCAGCCAACTGAAGGAAACCACGAGATTGCAGAATGAGATGCAAAAAAGAGTAATGAAGGAAGAACAAATCAGACAGGAGAAGGAAGTCAGCCAACTGAAAGAAACGATGAGATTGCAGAACGAGGAACAAGAGAGACAGTGGAATAAAAAACTGAAAGAGTATGAATTTGAAACTGAACGACAAAAGGAAAAAAATAGGTTGGAATACGAGGAGAAGTTGAAGGAGCAAGGAATGAAGCAGGAAGGAGAAATCAGGAGATTGAAGGACACAACGAGATTGGAGAGGGAAGAACGAGAGGAACAATGGAATAGAAAACAAAAAGAACATGAATCTGAGGTTGACCAATTGAAAGAAAAGCTGAGGCTGGAGTACGAGGAGATAGACAAAGAACAGCGAATGAAACACAAAATGGAGATGAACCAAATGAAGAAAACCATGAAACTGGATAAGGAAAGACAGGAGAGGAAACGAGGAAGAGTAATTAGACAGCAGCAAATGAAACACAAAAAGGAGATTAACCAAATGAAGAAAACCATGAAACTGGAGAAGGAAGGACAGGAGAGGAAACGAGGAAGAGTAGTGAGAGAACAGCGAATGAAACACAGGAAGGAAATGAGCCAATTGAAAGAAACAATGAGATTGGAAAACAAAGAGCAGGAGGAACAGTGGGAGAGAAAACAACAACTATATGAGTGTGAAATTGAACAACTAAAACGGAGAGCGAGACTGGAGTCAACGGAGATTGAGGAGCTCCGGAGGGAGAACGAACAGCTAGTGGGGCTCAGAGAGAAAGAACGACTCAGATGGGAAGGAAAAAGGAACCAGGAAGAGACAGAAATAAGGAACAAGGAGAGAAAATGTATAGAGACACGGGAGACAAGAGACGAGGTGAAAGGAATTGCGAGGGAGAGAAGAGAACAATTAAGACGGAAAGCAAGGATGAGGTACGCGGAGATCGTGAAAGAGCGAGGAGTGAAAAACAGGGAAGGACGGGAGCGATTTAAGGAGAAAGCAAGGTTGACCTACATAAAGATAAGGGAAAGACGCCAGAAAGAAGCGGAGACTAATAGACCGGAGGGGACAACAGAAACTTATAAATGTATAGAGACACGGGAAACAGAAAAAATAGAGGAGAGACTGCATGAATTGGACAAGGTTAGAGACGAACACACACACACAGAGGTAGTGGAGGACGATGAGGTTGAGCTGGCGGACCGTGCAGGGACCCGGTGCGAGCAGCGGGATAGCCTCCTCCAGGAACGAGGGGAGAGAGTATGCCCCCTTGAGGCGAGTCACGACCAGGTGAGTTCGGTCGTGCTTTGCGAGGTTGAGGGGACGGGTGCTGTGGACAAGTGCACGGAGAGCTTGGGGGGTATAGAGGCCCCGGAGACCCTTGTGGGGACACGAATCCACAGTGTGGTTGTCCCTGTGTGTGTGGTGCAAGGTGTGAGTGCGTCCCCATGTGTGGAAGCGACCCCGTGTGTGAGTGGTGTGGTGGCGATGGTGCCGGAGTACGTGCTTCCCAGCATGCCGTGTGTGGATGAGGCACCGTGTGTGGAAGAGGCCGTGTGTGTGGATGAAACGGCCAGTGTGGATGAGGCACCGCGGATGAGTGCCCCCGCGTGTGTGAGTAGAATGGTTTGTGTGAGTAGTGAGGCACGCGTGAGTGAACGGCCGAGTGCAAGGGAGACCGTGTGTGTGAGAGAGCGGTATGTAAGGGAGATGTCGGTGGGCATGCGGGAGCACGCAGCCGCGTCTCCCGGGGTGAATGTGATGGAATGGACTGTGAGCGTCGTAACACGCAGGTGTGCGTGGGTGGAATGGAGGCGACGACGGAGACAAGTGAAGAAAGAAAGCCGAGTAGCGGCTGTAGTTGTTTCGGGGACCGTGCCGGGTTCACCCAGCAGTGAGCACGAGGTCCGTGCTGTGCAACGCACGAGGCCCCCACGTGCTCGCTTGCGAGAGTGAAGTCCCGGTCCGGAAACGCCAGCGGTGGATTTGCCGATCCCGCGGACGGACAAAGTTTAGGCAGGATTTCGGATTTGGACCGGACGGGTTCTCCACGCGATCGTGTGTGTTAAGCTCCAACGGGCAAAGCAGATGTGTTCGCGTGGGGAACCCCTCGAGAGGTGGGGCTTGTGTTTTTTTTTTATGCGCACGGTGACGTCATGGCTGCACGTGGGGTTGGAATCCGGCAGGAGGGGTATCCCTGCCGGATAGTACCGTCCAAGGAGGGACGAGGAACACGTGCAGCTGCATGGCGTCACGGGCAGGTGCAAAGTGCGCGAGTTGCCGCGCTGGTGCTGCGCATGGAAAAAAAAAAAAGCAAGCCTCACTTTCGGGTGCACAGGATTCCTGGGCAAGGGGTGAAAGACCCCCTTGACCCAGGGCACAGGATGGAAACTAGTTAGGGGGAAGGGTTGGCTTAGCTCGACCGACTTCATGGGGCAGGGGTAAGTCCTCATGGAGTCCGTGGAATGGATTAGTTAGAGGGATTGTAGCCAGATTTAGGATGGGAAAATGGGAATAGATTTAAAAGACAGTGACAGACAGTGAATGTGTAGTGGGGACGTAGCTTAGCTACGTAGAGTTAAAAGGAACGTGCTGTAGTTTAAGGGACGACGTGGGAGCACGAGTTAGTTAGGGGATGCAGATAGAAGGATGGCAGAGTTCAGCGGTGAGTGTGTTGAAGAGTCGGTGAGTGAAGTGGAAGCATGTGCTTGGTGAGTGAGTGAGGCCAGCGGGTCTGTGTGTATGGAGCGAATGGGGACTGCATGGTGCGATGAGTGATTGGGGGGAGGAGTGACTCCCGCCCAAGGGACCCCGGGGTCAGTGTAGAGTGAGTTAGGGGGTTAGTCAAATTAACAAAAATGGAGGTCGTTTTGTTGTTGGTGTGAATGTGGGCTCGAAACCCGTTTGGAGGGGTGCAGGAGCCCTGTTGACGGGCTTGGGAGCGTGGCTGCGAAAAGTGAATATCGCTGAGTGGGTACCCCGGGCACCAGGCTAGTCGGCCGTGGTAGGCCAAGGGCCCATGGGGGGGCCGGGATAGCGTAGTGGGCACGGGTACGCCTGCTTGGTGCGGGGGCCCGGGGCGCCATTAGCCACGTGGGCAGTGTTGTGGGCACGGGTGACCCTCGGAAAGGGGCCTGGGAAGCCAGCCTGCCACGTGTGCGTTTCAGGGGAGGTGCCATGGGGGGCACTCCCCGGTGTTAGGGAGCTGGTAGGCTCGGAGGCAGTGTAGTGCCCGGGGGTGCCATAGCGGGAGAATCGGCAGAGGGTCGTGCCTGCCAAAGGGAGCCACGTGTCCCAGCCATGAGACCGTGTGAGGGCACGGAAAGAAAATTGGGGGGCGAGGCCCGAAATTGTGAGGACACCAACACAGGCGACGGGAATCTGGGTTGTTAGAACCAATCGGTAAGCGAGAGGCGCTTGTTGAAAGCCCCGGGGTAGTTTAACAGTTAAATGGTTAGGGTAGATTAGGAGATGTACCCCTCCGCACCATCCATCCCCTCGCTGTCGTTGTGGGCCGCTGGACCCACTTTGGTTATAGATCGCCGAACTCTGGGGAGGCCATTCTGAGGCTTCGTTGGGCCTCGACACAGGACGTTAGCTCTCCCTTACTCCCCTTCGGGAAGGGAACGTAGGGGTTGGGAGTAGGCTAGGTGACAGGATAGGTTAGCCGAACAAAGACGATAAAGGGGGTTAGGGGACGATTTATAGTGGGGAAGTAAAAATAAAAACAACAAAAAAATAAGTTGGGGCTAAATTGGGTTTCACAAATTAAGGGAGTGGGTATGTACAGTGACAGGCAAAGGCGATAGGTGGGAGGGAGACAGGTAGGTAGGTCCGAGCCCGCCTTCCAAGTGGCCAGCACCACCGCACTCCCTCCACCAACCTCCACTGAACGGCAAAGGCTGGCCAACTTCATCTGCCGGCTGGCTGTTTTTCTTCAAGGCCTGTGCCGGCCCACTTCATCGGCAGCTGTTGTGTTGCTGCAAGGCCTGTGCCGGCCGGATCGTCTGCAGCTGTGGTACTTCAAGGCCTGTGCCGGCCAGTTCATCTGCCGGCTGTGTTTGCCTGCAACGGCCTTCTTCTGCGGGCTGTGTTTGCCTGCTGCCTTTGCCATGCCATGCCCACTGCCCCTGTTCACCAGCCCTGTTCAATTTTTGCTTTGCCCCCCCCCCCTGTTCATTTCCATGTGCGCCAGGATCCGCAAGGCAACAGTTTGCAAGCTGCGAGAACTGCCCCGTTGGCAGCTACAACACGGGCCTGCAGTGGCGGCCCGTGCACCGTGTTTGTGTTCATCCATCCATTCGTTGTGTTCATTGCGTGTGCCACTTGAGCTGGCACGGAGACTACGTTTGTGCAGCCCATGCACCGTTGTGGTTCACTGCATTCAGTTCAAAAGGGAAGGCCTTGGACTGCGTGTGAGCAGCCAGCCACGTTCCCTGTCACCTGCATTATTTGAGCCAGAGACTGCATGTGAGCAGCCTGGCTCCCCGCTAACTGCTTTCTTTTTGCAGAGCTCATTGATCCTGGGCCATGGTTTAGTGTAAAATTTGTAAGTAAGGTTAAGATGTACTGTAAATATGAGTGCGCCCCCGGCATGTATGTCTTCGCGCCGGCAATGTTATTTAAGTCGTCCGTGTGAGTGAGTTTGTTTAGGTAGTTACTCAGCCCTCAGGTTATTTATATTGGGGACACGAATACCATGAATGTCGCACTCAGGGATCCGTAGGTAAAATGTACTCGGGGAAAACTACACATGATGGCACACGAAAATTTGACGACTCGGGACGAGTCTGTAAAAAGGGGAGGGGGTAGTGTTGTGGTTGACCAAATTCGCAAACCACCATTCAGGTCCCTTAGGTGAGATATCTCGGTAAGTATATGTGTCGTTAGGCCCAAACCCGTTGTCTAGAGGGAATAAATGTCATTCATGAGGGCTGCGACTCTTCAGGATAGCCGTTTTTCTTTTACTATCTTTATTTTGGACCAGCCGCCATTATTACCACCACCAACCACGTCTCAACAGCCATCACACAACAACCACCAACCACAACGCGGCCATCACAACAACCACCAACCACAACGCCGCTTCACCACAACCGCCACGACCTTTACCGTCACAACTCGCCACCATCGCATCACCGTCATCTCGCGCCACTCGTGGGCACCGATGCTGGACTCGTGCGGGGCGCGCACCGAGCAGCGTGTTCAAAAACATCACGGACTTTCCGCAGAAAAACGGATCAAAAACGACTCACGCCCACTTTTGTTCCGTCCAATCGGTGAGCGAGGGGCGATTTGGCCCCGCCTCCAGGGTGTTGGAGGGCGGTCGCTATATGCAAATTCATGGATCAAAAAGCATTCACGCCCACTTTTCCTCGGGCCAATGGGGAGCCAGCAAGAGAGGTGAAGGGTCGGAGGCAGAGGGTCAAGGGTAAAAGAGCGAAGCCACGGGGCTTATAAAAACGACTGCGTTCGTCAGAAGAGGGCAGTTCGCAGAGGGCAGTTCGCAGTTGGGAGTTGGCAGTTGGCAGTTCGCAGTTGGCAGTTCGCAGTTGGAGTTCGCAGTTTGGAGTTCGCGGACCCAGTGAAGAGTTGGGACGAGTCAAGAGAGGAGACGGAGAGGGCGATCGGACGAAGCTGTGGAGAGGCGGCGGCGGCGAAGGTGGTTGAGGGGGTGCTCGCGTCGGATTCGGGGAACTGCGGAGGGAGAGGCCGGCGGCGCGACCGAGGTCGTGGTGGAGACGCTCGTCGCGGGAACCGAGATTTTGTGAAATCCTCCTTTCCCCGAGCATCAGCAACCCCCTCCTGTTTCCCCCCGCGCTGAGATAGTGCGACAAAAGGGGGCCCCCTTCCCACCCCCTACCAGACACTGTCCGCGAGGCCCGCGGAGTTGAGGCACCACCGCCGCTCCGCGTCTCATCATCAGACGGGTAGGCCCGACACGGTCTCGGCCCCAGGCCCGCCTACCCCCTCATCCTGGAGGGTGGTTCTCTTTTCTTTTGCTTTGGGAATGTGTTGTCGGCGCCGTCTGTGAAGTAAAATTGTATAAGTGTTGCCGTGTGTCCGGTAGTCGGATAGATCTGCATTGTTGCATTTGCTTTTTGTCTTCTTCTTTTACATGTGCTTTTGGTGGAATTGTATATGTGTGCTTTCCGTTCATCGTGAAATAAATGTGCTTATTGTTGAACTGTTTTCCCGCTTCGCTTCGTCATTTCTTTCATTGAATCCCCATCTTGCTTCACGTAAAGGGTTGGTCGTGGGCTAAGACGCCCGATAATTGATCGAACCGTCGAGGCCGACGAATAACACCGCTCGGTTATCCCGATAGTACGGAACGGGTCGCTTAAGTGGCCCGTGTCCGAAGTCGACCTGCGGCGAGGTGCGATCGCCCGGTCTACCCTCATTGTGGGTACTTAGGTAGGTCGAATTTGGCGAGCAACCCTATCCCACGCGGGGGCCGATTGGCACGATCGCGGTGAGACCGAAAGGTCCACCCGTGACTGGTTCCCGGCGTTAGTCCGAGAGGGTCACGACTGGATTGTCCGTCCGGTGGGCGACGTGCCGCGATTCGAGTTACGTGGCCGTCAGCACGCCGGCGGGCGCGAATCCGCAACAATATGATTAGCTCAAAATTAAATGGACATGTAATTATTGAGCATTTATCTGTCAGAGGTTTTCTCCTCATCAGTGCCCCATTATGTAACATAAATAAATCGCATCAACAACAATCATATGTTCGGTTTTCAGCTTATCTGGCATTGGAATTCCAGATAAGGTATTCTCATCATGCACAGTATGCCTGGTGTTGGCTTGATGGTCATTGTGGTGGTCTTGGGATTGTCGGATCCTGAGTTCAAATCCCACTTTCTGTTGAATTAATATCAGGTGGGGTTGAGTCTCCCTGTCATCCTTCCGAGGTCGGCAAAATTAGTTCCAGCTTACTGGTCATTCGAGTACCTGCATCAGAGTGGCGACCTGTCCAGGATTGTACTCCTGAGCTCAATGAAACTGCCACGGCAGCCCTCTGCCCGTCACGTCACGATGTGAAATGAATGGTTATTATATGATTACATACACACTAATTGTTATTCCATGTAAATCGATTGTTAATCCTCCCCCGATAAGATAGGATAGGGGAGGATGATAGCTGTTGTGGGGTTTGCTTCCACAATTATTGCCCCCTAATTTTACTGGCTCCACAAAGGTTCTTACACCCTCTTGGAGTACTAAACTACCATTTCGAAAAAAATATACAAACTTTCTTTCTACACTTGCAGTTTCAGAAATTTCCGAGCTGTATCTCGGAGCTGGCTAGTACTGTCGATATGAAATTTTGCATCCATAATGTAAATACAAGATATGCGGGGATGACATCATGTTTTTATTTCAAACAGTGATGTAAAACCAAACCTCATTCACTCACCACATGCTTAAGGATGGATATTTTCCTTGTCAAGTTTTTCGAAAGTTACAAACACGTGAGATTTGATAATGTTCAATTAATCAACTTATTTACCAAAAATAAATAAAATGGAAACAACAGGGGAATAGAAATGTATCGCAATGAGCGAAACTTTCTTTAGTTAGCGCTGAAGTGTAACAAATACCTCTCAAAATGTATTCATTAAAATCATGGAATTATATTAGCATCGTGCTCGGTTTAGTAAGATTACTTACATTCGGAATTTTCTTCAAATTGAGCCAGAGCACCTCAAAATGACGTCATTACAATTTGCACTGTGATTGGCTGCTTCATTTGAACAGGGAGGAGAAATCCCAAGAACATGTTCATTTTCAAGAAATAGTCGTGAAATGAAGATAAAATTAACTTGAATTCAGAAATTACTGATGAATTGTCATAACGTGCAATATCCTAAGTGAGGGAATAATGTAAAAACATTAATTTGAGATAACTCTGTAAACGCCATCAATGTCAGACTGTCAGCTGCACATAAAAGAATGAGACTATGTCATGCAAGTTATTCTCTGGTTTCTCTTCAATTCGTATAAATCTTTCGCCTTTTACTAAAGATTTCCGTGGAGAGGAACATTCATGAGTCTGAATATTTTTTGATGCCCTATATTTATATGGGGTGATGGTGAATCAAGAACAGAATAACTTCTTTACTAATAGATGTTGATAGTGTTATGAATCTGGAAGCCATTTGCATTCAGACAGCAGCCCCTGCAATTCCTTCTGTCTAATGGGAATTTCGTGTGTGCGCTATGAGTTACTTTTATAATCAGGTTTTTTTATATTTTTAAGTCCTCATCCTTCGTTATCGCACCATCACCATCTATCGCCCACATGCAGCGTGGCACGTACAGGGGTGAGGTTGCCTCCGCCCACTGTGAGCTCGTCCAATCAATGGCGGCCACGAGTCGCCCGACAACCCCTCGTCCAATCCGGAGGCGAGTATCTCAGAGCATTTCCCTCGACCCGCGGGGGAGGGGAAGGATAAGACAAGGTGGCGAGCCGTCAAGAAAGAAAGAACGAGAAAGAGAGGAATCCTTGTCTTGCCTGCTGGCGTCTCGTCTGGTCCATTCCCGTGCTGGCTGGCGTCCCTGGCATCGTTCTCGGTGCTTGGTGTTGCGTTGTTGACGGTGGGTTTGAGTCCCGCAGACCGCACGAGGCAGACAGGTGCAAATAAAGGCCGTGACCACCATTTCTTTAGCTGTATGTGTTTGTGGCGCCAGTCTGTTAAGTTGAAACCAAAGATCGTAAAGCACAGCAAGATAGCTCACTCGTGCGCAATCGCGTTCAATTCAGTGAAGTACGCAACGGAGCAGTACGGCGGCCATTTTAGCAAGCAAGCTGCTTTCTTTGTTGTAGTTCGACTGCTGTATTGACCGTGGAGTAGGAGGCAGGAGAGGGGCGGGAAAGAGAGTAAGGCGATGATACATTAGCCATGTACAAGACAGTTTCTTTTTATCACAAGTGACATTACACAAAATAAGAAGAGATGAGATAGAAGAAAGGGAGAGAAAGAAATAAATTAGGACAGAGAAATAGAGAAGAAGAGAAGCTAACAGATAAAAAAGAAAAGGCAAATTGAGAGAGGAAAGGATAAAAATCAAAGCCCAGACACATGCAGAAAGTATATTATTCTTACCTAGAGATATATATATATATATATATATATATATATATATATATATATATATATATATATATATATATATATATATATATATATATATATATATATATCATCAACAAAAGAAGTCATGCAACACAATCTGTATGATAAATATTACCTTCCAAGAAAGTATCCTTCGAAGTAACTATTTAAGCATGGGGAGAAATCCGGGGAGGGGAGGCAAGGGTCAAAGACACACTGTTGTCATTCCGTCAGGTTCTCCCATCTCAGCCAAGGAACTCTGTAGTTTTGTTAGAGTGTTCAATGGGTTCTTGGTCACCTTCCAGATCAAGGCCCTTCTTGTCTGGTTGCTCAGTTTGATTGGATGGTCAGCTCTAGGAAGAGTCTGGGTAGTTCCATATTCTTTCCTTTTCCTAGTATGCCTGGTATTGGCTTAATGGTTAGGTTGGTGGGCTTTGGATCCGAGGGTCCTGAGTTCCAATCCCACTCACCTGTTGAATTAATACCAGGTGGGGTTTACTCGGCCTGTCCGAGGTCGGCAAAATGAGTGCCAGCATGCTGGTATACTGTGTCGGAGTGGCAACCCGTCTAGGATTGTGCCCAATAGCCAAGGAGACTGCTTAAGCAGTACCAACGCTCTGCACAGAGTATGGTCCCAATCTCCTCCTCCTCCTCCTCCTCCTCCTCCTCCTCCTTTTCCTAATGATGGAGCTTACTGTGCTCTTGGGAGTTTTTAACACCCTCCTCCTGTAATATATCACTCAGAGGCTCGACCTTCCTGGCAATTAGTTTAATCACAGCTCACACTCGTGGCCTTTAGGATCACCGCCATTGCCGCACCTCCTGTGACGTCACCTCTCCCACGCCCCCGGTCTGAACCACCGATGACGTTAGGGGGTGTATGCTACACTCCTCCCCTTTTAAGCTTAAACTTGCAAACTTACCATTCATACAAATAAACTCATAACTTAGGGCACGCCCTCGTGTAGCAATTCCACAAACATCATCAAAATCACAAGATTATGGCTTGACCACTTTCCATAACATAGCAGTTTGCCTTCAACAACAGTAATACCAAACATTGTAAGTAACAGTATCACCAAATTATTGATGAGAGTTAAATCCAAGTTAACTCGTATGCATACTTTTCACAAGTCCAGACGATTAAGAGGTCTTCTGAGACGGGAAGAGAGATGGAGTACCCACTCTTCCAATGGTGCTACAGGAGGTGGTGGTTCACATTCCTCGACAGCAGGAGCACCCTGAAAAGGTTCTCTGCAAGAGCCTTCTGGAGTGTTGCCCTCTGGAATGATATTTGTAGGCCTTTCCCATGTGTTGGCCTCGACGGATGGTTCAGATGGACCAGATAAATCACAGGTTACATCACAGGTTGACATTCTCACGTGATCTACATGTCTCCTCACATTCTGGCCATCCAAGAGTTTCAAAATGAGGGAAGAACCAAATTTCTCTACAACACTATCTATGCCTCCAATGAAAAGTGGGAGAAAGGAGAAAAACTGATGGAAGAAAAGACCGCATGAGATGGAGAAAGCTCCAGCAGAATTAATACAGCAGAAGGTGTGAAGGAAATGTGATTGCCCAAGCAAACAAACAGGTATTGACATAAGTGTGGCATTAAAAATGTTCCCAGAATTAACTACATCAAAATTAAATGGGTAAATCAGCTCAGTTGCAGCCTGTGAAAAACACAGAAACAGCAGCATCAGTCAGCCGACATGGCTTTATAAGCCATTTTTTATCAGGATCATCAGCCCACCCCTATGGAAAGGAATCAATCCACGGACATGTTTCTGGATCCATAGACAATATCAGCTTGGAGTTGATCCACCCCAGAAAGTGAATTGACATGTTGTCCCATGAGGAACATTAAATTTCCCCAGTGTAGTAAAAAAACAAAAAAATGAAGTTCTCACCTTAGTCGAAACACACACTCACACTCACAGAGGGACACACACAATCACAGAGGGACACACACACGGACACACACACGTACAATCACAGAGGGACACACACACACACACACACAATGCAAACAGCAAACATTCAATATGCAATAACCTGTTACAATATCAAAATAATTGCTGTACACATAAATATGGAAGAATTTATATTTAAACTTTATAACTTTGCAATATATTTACAAATGCCATTGTATTCCAAGTACAGTATTTCTTTCTTTTCCTTTACAAGTCTGCATTTTCCAGTATCTTCATTCATGCATATGGATTTACTTCACTATAAAAAAAGGAAAAGTTATGTGTCATTGGCAAATGTACTTTTAAACGCTTGCCTGCAATGATTTTTCACATATTTTACAGGTGGAAATGAAACTTACAGTACCCATGCTGAACATTGCATCATCTCCTGACAATTAATGAAAAGATAAATTATTTTCAATTATTTGCACTACATTAAGTTGGTATTAGATCAAAATATCGGTATTAGATGCACTGGTGTCCATGTATTTAAACATTCCAGTGTTCATATAGATTTCAATGTCTTGTACAATTTTAAATCCTATCCCAACAATATACTTGTATGTTATGCATCATGACAGCAGAAATTAATCATCTGTTTGTTTTCCTTCGTTTTGCGACAGAGCCATGTGCTTGAATGAACATTAGATTCTATAAAGGTCTGCAATATATGTTATTACATGCAAATATTATGAAACCATTAAATCAGATTAATGATCTTCATTAAACAAGAACTATAGTACCCATACATTTGCATGTAGATCAAATATAGATAAATGTAGGCTGTAGTTCAAATAATGCAGATCACAGAGTATGAAAGAACTTATCCTATCAAGCATTATGAGACATGAATCACTCCTTCCAAGCATTTACACTGGATATATTAGTACATGTATATGAAGCTCAAAGGGGTTAAAGGGATTCTGGTAGATTGAAATCCATGTTTATGGATTTATGGGCTGTGCTATACAAAAACATGATGATGGTCATAACTGAAATATATATGCAGTAAGCTTTGACTTTAAAAAAGTGCAAATTCATAAGAATGCATCTTAATGTACCCTGCCCCAGGCAAGAAATTAAGAACACCAGAAACAAAATAAAAATTATTATGACTCGTGTTCACAAGCCATTCTGGTGGTAATAATTTCGGGTTGTTGGCTAGCGCAAGCTCGCTCTGCCTGCCTGCTAAAATGGCCGCCGAGGGCGTCCATTGGATACTTCACTGTTTCGCATGAGTGGGCTATCTTGCTCCGCTTTACAATCTTTGGTAGAAACTGTCTAAGTGCCCTGTGTTCATTGTAATGTGTTCATTACATTTCTTTATTCGCATAACTCTGCTCTTTGTGTGCTCCCCTCTCCGATTATTGTTGATAAATAAACCCCTGTTAAATGTACCAACTCGGTTTCTGTGCTTTCTCCCATTGACCCAACATGGTGCGTTTTGAGAATTAGTGAGGCCGTTTGGGCCGGTAAGTTGTCATTGCGTCCGACGGACTCTTAGTTTAGGCATACTGTATTTGCAATTTCGTGTATTTTTTTGTTAAAAGCAAAAACTCACTTGATTTTGTAAGAAGGTATCATAAGCTTAAAAAAATTAGGGTGGCATTTTTTCTGAACATTCTTAGGGTATGAAATCCAAGATGGCGTCCAAAATGGCTGCCGAACACTAATAATGCGATATCTTCGCGAATACATGTGATACATTTACAAATGAAGTGTCTAATATATATATATGTTTTCTGAGACCAGGAATCTAATGGAATCATCAAATTTATGTTATATGTTTGATCTACATGCCAAATTCCAAAATGGCCACCACACACCCACATTGTAAGCTATACCTTCTCCCTTTGCATGCATTACCAAGCCAACAGGATTTTGTTATTACAAACCAAGTATCTACCTATTTAAAGACATGTATTTTTCACAAAGAATACATAATTAACAAACCAACAAACAGATCTAAATATAATTAAATACATTAATTACTGTTCAATACAGTGTTCAATCTCTTAATTATTTTAAACAGGAAGATGCAAAAAGTCATACTGATTAAATGCTTGGCTTTCATTTAGTAGTTTTAACAATGGATATCAAGTGAATTATTATTTTGTGAATGTCATAGAAAGTAACACCTCAATCTTCACAGTCTTTATTTATCCCTGGTTGGACAGTTTTGTTGTAGCAGCTGAAAACCCAGCATCCACAAACTTCCGTACATGGGATATTATTCTTGCGACAGCTACACCTTCCTTCACCTTCATAGATTCAGCCCTGCTGATTGTTGTAACCTGATGTAAACCTGGATAGCATGCTTGCAGAAGAGTTGAAGCAAAGCAGGTGGTTAATAATTATCAAATGTTCCTTCGAATTTCCACGGAGTTGCGCTTGCAATGTCTCTTCTCAGTATTTTAGCTGCTTTCAGAAGGACTTTCACATCTTCTCTTAGGTCTTTTGTATCGGTGGCCAACGCACCAGCTAACAGGGTTTCCTTGGCTTTTGTAGAAAGTACTTGCTCAGGTTTGGTTTTGTCTGGAGGCCTGGTGAAGTGCACATCAGCGATGTTGTCCAAAATCAGTTGCTTTAAGTATGGTTTGTATCGCGGATTGTCAGGTAAAGGGAACCCATTGGCTTCTAGCAAACCAACATATGATTGTTCAATGACATTCATATTCAAAGCTGAACTGTTAGATGTGTCATTCATTTCAGTTTCCACCATGTCGAGCATCTCCAGGTCAGACACTAACTGTGCAAAATAAACATGCTGTTTTGGAGGTCTGTTAGCTTTTTCTACGTCTCGTTTTGCATGGCCTAAGCACAGAAGGTGATACTTCATGTCCTCAGCAACTGCTGTAAGAAGATCAGGTGAGCCTACAACATTGCTCAGTCTGACTTTCAAAAGTTTTCTGTCTGTTTGTTGACCAATGGCTTTGAGCTGAGCTCCTATGTTTTCAGTTGAGACGTCGTACAATTTGTCTGCTTTGTCTTCCTGACAAATGACACACATCTCTTTGTCGAAAGCCTGACTTGTCGAAAGCCTGGTAGATCGCTGTGATGTGGAACCACTTGGAGATGCAGCATCAGATTTTGGCGGTTGTCCTATTGTCTTCTGTTTTACATCACTGACGCTGCCTGTCGCTTGTCCTTTCTCATATCTGGTCTTGGCTCGTTCAATGCATGTTTTATTTGTGAGATCCTTATAACATGTCTTGTGGTATGAAACACAATTCTGTAACAGTTCATGGGCAGACAAACATTTTACGCGATTCTTTAATGCAGAGAATTCTGTTTCCCCATATGAACATCGAACATCAGTTGTTGTAATTACTTTCTCTACTGAAGGCAAAGAAGGACGAAGCACATAGTTTGTAATGTGGAATAGGCAAAGCCGAGAAGCGAACTTAGAATTCTTCTTACATTCGCTTCTGACTTTACATAAAACTTGTTCACAACTGTATACTTGCCAACGATACCGTGGTACATGTAAGCGCCGCACAGCTGATGATTTTGACGCAATTTCCGGTTACTTCGGCCTGGATTCGGGATCAGCGATCAAATAATGTAAATCACGATTAAAAAATATTTTTTGATGATGCGGTAGATATCTTTATTAAAATTAACTTTGGGAAAAAATAATTGAATAAATAAACGATCACTTCTGGTCAAGAATAAAAGCAATTAAAAGTTCCGGAAAGAGTTTCAAAATCACTCCCGGTAATGTTAAATACTAAATAAACACTTCCTGTCATGAAAAAAATCACTTTCGGAAGTATAAAATTAACTTTGGGAAAAAAATAATTGAATAAATAAATAAATAAACACTTCCGGTCATGATCTCCCAGCATGCATCATTCCCCATGACAAAAACCAGAAACAAAAAAAAACAGAAGCAAAAAAAAAACGGAAGCAAAATGGTTATTGCCAACGACACAGAGTCACAATTGCCAGGGTATTGTGTTGTTTTTGTTTCCTATTCTCTAATGTGCACGCGTTAAGCAATATTCACAAGATAGAAAGAAAACCCAATCGTGTTTATACACCGCACAGCGTTTAACAACAACCGGAAGCAAAAAGTCAAAGCTAACGACACGGATTCCAAATAGCCAGGACTATTGTGTTGTTGTTTCTTATTCTCTCACGTGCACGCGTTAAGTATTAAGCTCACTTCGTTCGCTATAATCTGTTTGCTTGCTGCTCAACTGGCAAATAAAGCATTGTTCAAAATCCATCGTTTTTGACTTCTTGTTAGATGAAGACTCTGCCATTTAGGTTAATCCAAGGTCTCTAAGCTATGTTATCATGGGTTATGGTTGCTATGGGTACGTGCAGCCTGCAAAAGAAGAAAATAATATGTTAGTACACCATAAAATGGACAAGTGGAACCTTAACATAAAGCGAACAAACTGCTGCCGATGACTGGATTCGAACGTCAATTTTCCGGCTGCCATGTTGAAATAAAAAGGCAACCTCTGTCTCAAATTGTGCAAAATAAAAAGATTAGTAGTCAGGTGAAAGTTATTGTTATTATAGTCACCTCTATATACAAGTTCCAAACCAAACTCATTCACAGTGATTATGGCATGATCTAACGTTTAATTAATTTAGCTCCACCACATCCAAGCCTTTTCCGGAAAATCCTCTATGCATTATCCTATTATTTCCCAGAAGATTTTGCGGTGATAGCAAAACAAAATGGTTCGGGTCTTGTTGAGAGTGGTTCCAAGCAGTTCACGCTGAAAAAAATATTTAAACCACATTAAATTAATTTTAGTGTCAAATTTAGCGCGTTTTGCTACAGTGGTGGCCATCTTGGATTTCAGGCCGTAAGAATCAAAGATCGTAAAGCGGAGCAAGATAGCCCACTCGTGCGAAACAGTGAAGTATCCAATGGACGCCCTCGGCGGCCATTTTAGCAGGCAGGCAGAGCGAGCTTGTGCTAGCCAACAACCCGAAATTATTACCACCAGAATGGCTTGTGAACACGAGTAATAATAATTTTTTTTTGTTTCTGGTGTTCTTAATTTCTTGCCTGGGGCAGGATACATTGAAATGCATTCTAATGCATTTGCACCTTTTTAAAGTCAAAGCTTACTGCATATATATTTCTGTTATGACCATCATCATGTTTTTGTATAATACAGCCCATAAATCCATAAACATGGATTTCACTCTTCCAGAATCCCTTTAACCCCTTTGAGCTTCATATACATGTACTAATATATCCAGTGTAAATGCTTGGAAGGAGTGATTCATATCTCACAATGGTTGCTAGGATAAGTTCCTTCATACTCTGTGATCTGCATTATTTGAACTACAGCCTACATTTATCTATATTTGATCTACATGCAAATGTATGGGTATTACAGTTCTTGTTTAATGAAGATCATTAATCTGATTTAATGGTTTCATGATATTTGCATGTAATAACATATATTGCAGACCTTTATAGAATCTAATGTTCATTCAAGCACATGGCTCTGTCGCAAAACGAAGGAAAACAAACAGATCATTAATTTCTGCTGTCATGATGCATTACATACAAGTACATTGTTGGGATAGGATTTAAAATTGTACAAGACATTGAAATCTATATGAACACTGGAATGTTTAAATACATGGACACCTGTGCATCTAATATTTTGATCTAATACCGACTTAATGTATTGCAAATAATTGAAAATAATTTATCTTTTCATTAATTGTCAGGAGATGATGCAATGTTCAGCATGGGTACTGTAAGTTTCATTTCCACCTGTAAAATGTGTGAAAAATCATTGCAGGCAAGTGTTTCAAAGTACATTTGCCAATGACACATAACTTTTCTTTTTTTTTCTCATGACGCAAAATCCATATGCATGAATGAAGACACTGGAAAATGCAGATTTGTAAAGGAAAGGAAAGAAATACTGTACTTGGAATACAAAGTCATTTGTAAATATATTGTAAAGTTAAGAAGTTTAAATAGAAATTCTTCCATATTTATGTGTACAGCAATTATTTTGATATTGTAACAGGTTATTGCATATTGAATGTTTGCTGTTTGCATTGTGTGTGTGTGTGTGTGTGTGTGTGTGTGTGTGTGTGTGTGTGTGTGTGTGTGTGTGTGTGTGTGTGTGTGTGTGTGTGTGTGTGTGTGTGTGTGTGTGTTCGACCCTTGCCTCCCCTCCCCAGATTTCTCCCAATGCCTAAATAGTTACTTCTAAGGATACTTTTTTGGAAGGTGATATTTATCATACAGATTATGTTGCACAACTTATTTTTTTGATGATATATATATATATATATATATATATATATATATATATATATATATATATATATATATATATATATATATATATATATATATCCAGGTAAGAATAATATACTTTCTGCATGTGTCTGGGCTTTGATTTTTATCCTTTCCTCTCTCAATTTGCCTTTTCTTTTTTTAGCTGTTAGCTTCTCTTCTTCTCTATTTCTCCATCCTAATTTCTCTCTTTCTCTCCCTTTCTTCTATCTCATCTCTTCTTATTTTGTGTAATTTCACTTGTGATAAAAAGAAACTGTCTTGTACTTGGCTAATGTATCATCGCCTTACTCTCTTTCCCGCCCCTCTCCTGCCTCCTACTCCGCGGTCAATACAGCAGTCGAATGACAACAAAGAAAGAAGCTTGCTTGCTAAAATGGCCGCCGTTCTGCTCCATTGCTTACTTCACCGAATTGAACGCGATTGCGCACGAGTGAGCTATCCCACTGTGCTTTACGATCTTTGGTTAGAATGCTCAAAAAATGCCACCCTAATTTTTTTCATGTTTATAGTATCATCTAACAAAAAAAATACACGAATCCTTTTTTTCATGACAAATATGCCTACACTATCTTGTAATTCCACTCGGTTGCACTGGACTGAGGTCGCTAGAGCGTCCCGGTTCGACAGAGCCTTGTCGAGGGTGTGGTTTCCCCAGTAGCTAGACTGCGTGGTTATTTAGGTATATTGGAGATCGAGACAATTAACCCTACGCCACGCGGTTGAAATATTGGCGTCCACGGTCCGCAAAGGCAGTGGTTCTCAACCTTTTGGAGCCGCGACCCCCCCAAAAAATTTAAGTTGGGGTTCGCGACCCCCCTCCCAACTCGCACTTGAAACACACTGCCGTGACGTCATGGAGCGCATAAAAAAATCCACAGTGCCTGGAGCACATTGGTCAACGCCTAGGTACTGCCAGTTGTTAAAACTAAACAGAACTAAACTAAACTGGCATCACCAATTAATTATTTACACTCTGTTGTATAACACAGTAAAAACAGCCAGCCACATTCATAAAAAAGGCTTGTGTAATTGCAAGGAGCAGTATGTAGCCTATTTATGCACGGGACACGGACTGGAAGATTGAGCGACCCTCTGCTGCAGACAGAGGTTACTATCACACATGACAGCTACCAGACGTACACAAACCTTGCATTACTGACAAAATATACAAAAAAACAAAACAACAAAACAAAAACTAAATCAATTTGGCTTTAAGTACAGTTTTAAATTTTATTCAAGATCCGACAGCACAACTCATTGTGAAGGAGGCAACAGGACTGCTTTACAAGCTGCTGGCAATAGGCTATTATCATTCATTCTCATATAGCTGGGCCTGCAAAACAGCTTTAAGCACAGTGCAAATACCTTTCAGTGTCCCTACAGGCTTATTATTCTCAGTTCATTCACAGTTCTTATAATAGTTATGCCTGTTGTAGGCTTGTAGCCTATTAATTATCATTCATCTCATTTTGCATTTTCCCCTTTATAACAACGATTCTCAATGGGTTTTCAGTTTCATTTTTTTCAGATTCAACACAATAATTCAGATAATACTGACTCACAATAATTCATATAATACTGACTCATAATAATGGAACACAATAATTCAGATAATACTGACACAATAATTCTTTTTTTAACAGTTACATCTGTAAAGGCACAGGCTTGTATTGTCAGATAGTATTCACTTCTCATTTTCGTGGGATGGCTGGGCCTGTTTCTTTGAATAAAGCAGCTGTATTCTTGGTTTTTAGCTGGAGACTGCAAAAACAAGTAACTGTTCATCACTGGAAACATCCCTTGTTTCGTCAATTTGGAGGGAAAAATCTTCCACTTTTCTTCACTTGGTCAATGAGCTGCTCTTTAATGTCGTTGGCCATTTCACCAATGCGCCTCGCCATTGTGTCATTAGACAGTGGAATAGTCTCAAGTGTGCTCGCTATTTTTTCACCATGCATAGCTCTGGTCATTGCAATCGCTGCTGGGCGGATCAGGCTCTCTGCAATAGTATGGGGCTTTTTGGATTGAGCAACTAGGTATGCCACTTCATATGAAGCCAACAGGGCTTTGGCAGGGATTGTAGAGTGCTCACGTACAGTCGTCTTTTGGCTCTGTAGTATTCTCCTTACGACGAAAAAAAATCTAATGGTTTGTAAATGTAGGATGGGTGTTTGGTTTGTAAATGTCTCTTCAATTTCACTGGTTTCAAGCTTTCATGAGCAAGCACTTTTGAACACGAACACACTGTGGATATTCCACTTCATTTTTGGCTAGGCATGTGAATCCGTACTGCAGAAAGTCAGTCTGATATTTCCGACGCTTGTTGGAGGCCAAATCTGCTGCCGGCACCTTAGGTTTTTCAGTTGAACTTGTAACAGTTGGCCCACCTTCACATGTGTCGTCTTGAGCTGGCAGACGTTTGTTGACAAGCCACCGATCCATATTCAGCCACCTTGCAGTAGTTAAGGCCCCGTCACACCTTGACGATTTAGCCAACGTATGCCTGACGTATGCAAAATTGGGCTAAAACGCCGGCACACGTCGAATACGTTATGGGTAAGTTTGTATACGTTAAGAGCACGCTGAAAAACACTGCCATATGTCATAGTACGCTGGCTTTCATCGTTGTACTTTGCGGTTGTCCTCAAATTTTAGCATGCTTGAAATGTTATGACGTATGCCAGCGTATGACTTACACGTTCCGCTACACTGGCCATAAGTTGTAGGCACGTTATGCGATCGTTGACACACGTCGACACACGTTATTTGTAAGTTACTCATAAGTCGAAACGCGTCGAGGTAATGATTAGCGTACTCGAAACTTATTTATAACCTATGAGTAACGTGTTGGAGGCACGTTACACGATCGTTGACACACGTCAAGGCACGTTATGCGATCATTGACACACGTCAACACACGTTACTTGTAAGTTACCCATAAGTCGAAACACGTCAAGGTAATGCTTAGCGTACCAAAAACGTATTTCTAACCTATGAGTAACGTGCTTTGAACCTATGTGTAACGTACCTCCAACGCATATTGACGTATGTAGACGTATTTGATTGACGTCTTCCGGACGACCACAGAACTTACTGAATGTGTTTCTAATTTACAGCTACCGTATAATGGCGTATTGGCAGCGTTTAAAAAAAAACAAAAAAAACAATAACTTCCGATATTTCATCACGTGCCGTTACGTCACGTCCGATTGCCTCTTCAGTTTGCGCATGTCTTATTCTTAGTTCCTCCTCTGTGAATATTTTCTGTTTGAGGATATTGTCATGTCGACGTCGAAACTTAAAAGAAAATGTCCGAATATATTTTAAAATTCGTGATAGACTAAAAAAATAATAATAAAAAAACAACTTCAGATATTTCGTCACGTGCCTTCACGGAGCCAAGGAGAAAAAAAAGAAAATGTGCCTTGACGGAGAAAATAAGTTTTGGGTATGCTAAACATTACCTCGACGTGTTTCGACTTATGAGTAACTTACAAGGAACTTGTGTCGACGTGTGTCAACAATCGCATATCGTGCCCACAACTTATTCCCAGCGTAGCGGAACATGTGAGCCATACGGCGAGTTCGTCGTAAAATTTTCAGCATGCTTGAAATTTCACGACGTACTAAACTTACCACGAAATATGACAGCATACTTCATCGTTTTGCAGCGTGCTCTTAACGTATACACAACTTACCCATACCGTATTTGACGTGTGCCAGCGTTTTAGACACATTTTTCATAGGTCGGCATACACTGGCTAAATCGTCAAGGTGTGACTGCGTGGTTGATGTGGTGTAGTCTGCGGGCCTACGGGGAGGGGCATGATGATGATGCATGATGGGCGTGATGATGGGAGGAGTGGTCGTGGTGGTCATCGTATCTGCAAGGGATATAAGGTGTGCGCGCCGCCTGAGGCGTCGTAGGAATGCAGTAGTCGAACGCGGCTCGTGCGTGTGCATACGTAATAAAGGAGAGCCGCCGGGCAGAGTACGCCCGCGCTCGCGCTTGTACAACACAGCCCGGCTCGACTGTCCTCCCGCTCGTGTCTGCCTGCTAAGCATCTTCCATTTCAGTACATTACAGTTGGCTGACGAGGATCTTCGGATCGGCGTGTGCAGGGCGGTTCCAAGCTACGGAGCCAAGGGTCTCGCCAGCACGAGCATGGCAGAAGGTCGGGGCACAGCGCACGGACGTGTACCCGTGTTCGGGGGAGATGAGTTCGAGTTGTTTTCTGAACAGTTAGGTTGCTACTTTCGGGCGAATGATGTAGAGGATGAAGAGAAACGCAAGGCGATCTTGCTCGCCTCGCTATCAACGGAGCACTACCGGCTGCTGAGTGATTTGGTGGCTCCAAATAGGCCCAGTGATGACGTGCTATCCTTTCAGGACATCGTGGCGAAAATGAAGACCCACTTGGCGCCAGAGAAGTCGTTACATCTCGCGCGGTTCCAGTTCGATCATCTCGCCAAGGGTGGCGAGGAGCGCGTTGCGGACTTCGTAGCACGGGTGAAGCATTCGGCTGTGCCGTGCAAATTCACGACAGAGGAGCGTCCGGCACGGCTCAGAGATCGTTTTATTTCTGGTCTGCGAGACGCAAAGATGGTAGCAGCCATCCTGCGGTTGACCGACATCACATTCGACTCGGCGGTCGCGACTGCTTCATCTGTCGAGCAGACACTCACGGATGTCCGCGCCATTGCTGGCCAGGACGTAATGAGTAGCTCCAGCTGGGGCATGGCGGCTAATCCCGAGGTCCACGCGGTGACCGCACAAGTGCCGCAGGTCGCGCAGCCTGGAGTCCGCGCGATGGCACAAGTGCCGCAAGGTGCTCGCGCGCCTAGCGGTGCGGGACAAGGGCGCGCACCGCAGCAAGGTCGCACCGGGAACGAAGGGGCACCGCTGCACGGTCGCACCGGGAGCGAAGGGGCACCGCTGCACGGTCGCACCGGGAGCGAAGGGGCACCGCAGCATGGTCGCACCTGGAGCGAAGGGGCTTTCCGGGGGTGCTGGGGGTGTGGGGGACCGCACCTGCGACAGATGTGCCCGTATAAGAACACCGTGTGTTTGCATTGTCACAAGGTGGGACAGTTGAAGCGTGTGTGTCGGATGGCGGGGGCCTCCGTTGGGGTCTTGGATGACAAGGTGCGGGAGGACCCCAGTGACCTGGAGATCGGCCTGCAACCGGGGCATGACGATGCCGGCGAGCCGGAGCAGGAGATGCAACCACGGTTGAGTCTGTTTTCCGTTGGTTCGGAGATGACGACGCCTTTCACGGTTGAGGTCGAAGTGAATGGCCAACCGACTGTGTTTTGCGTGGATACCGGGGCTGCAGTGTCGGTCATGGGTGAGCAGGCAGCTCGTGGTCTTCGCGGTATTCGCCTGGTCAAGACGGCCTTGTCGTTATACACGTACACCGGTGAAGCGATTGCACCGCTTGCGAGGGCCGACGGCCGACGCATGATGATGATGCATGATGGGCGTGATGATGGGAGGAGTGGTCGTGGTGGTCATCGTATCTGCAAGGGATATAAGGTGTGCGCGCCGCCTGAGGCGTCGTAGGAATGCAGTAGTCGAACGCGGCTCGTGCGTGTGCATACGTAATAAAGGAGAGCCGCCGGGCAGAGTACGCCCGCGCTCGCGCTTGTACAACACAGCCCAGCTCGACTGTCCTCCCACTCGTGTCTGCCTGCTAAGCATCTTCCATTTCAGTACATTACAGTTGACACTTCCAATTCTCAGGCGGTTATGATTTAAATCGGCGTGTGGCAGGTTTTTAACAGGCTACGCCACGAGTTCGTCAGCGATATGTGCAGCGCGCTATGCCTAAGTTAAACTATCGTTGGGCATAGGTTGTGAACGCCGCCAACAGGCTAAGCATTCGTTGGTATAAGTTATCTATCAGACAATGAAACGTTCTGTGCCCATTACTAATATGTTATGCATACGACCAACACGTTATGAATACGACCAAAACGTTTTTAAAAAAGTTGTTGTCCGAGAGTCACGACCTAAATTCCGGGTGTTTAGTGGGAGACGACTCTACTGCTCCACCTCGTGGTCGTTTATCACCATCGAACCCCGGCCCACAACAATAGGTGTCAGTGTGTCCACTCCATAACTATAAACCTATCAGCCTGAAACTTTGCATGCACACTAAGAAAACCGCAAAGAAGTGCAAGAGTGAAAATTGGGTGTTTCGGATAATTAAAACACCCCTTTTGAAGATAATTAACGGCCAAGCAAGGCCATGTTCCCTCCTTCTCCTTACATACACAAGAAAATGTGAAATTTCCAAAGCATTAAATCTCACCTAAGTTGTTGACCTTTGGCCTATGTTGACCTTTTGACCTAAAAGCAATGGGCTTCTTCTTTATGACAAACTCAACAATGCGGTGAAGTTTTGTGAAGATCGGTTTAAAATTGTGACCTGTAGGTGACAAACAGATAGAAAGACAAACAGACAGAATAACAAAATCGACTGACCAATATACTTGAAAAATTCTTCGATTTTGCAAGTAACAAACAAACGGATGCAAATGCAATCCCCTCTCCGAATCCTTCAGTGAGGGTTATAAATAAATCCTAAAGTCAAGGCACCTCTTCACATGGACTCAAATACAGACAAAGGGCAAACAAAATAAAAAGAAAACCCCTCCTTTCAACTCTTATTGTACTTAGCTTGGCACAGAGCCGGTCTTTTTGGAACTTGGAATCGAGGAGCTTCTATTCGCACGTGCAGATGTGTGCAACAAAATGGCGCTTCTCTCATAGTGGGACAAACGCACACTAGGCAATCCGCGAGCGGCACTCCACACCAAAGCTCAGAGACCCAGTGCAACAGCTTCGTGCGCCGATCATCCTCACCAACCCAACCAAAAACCAAAGGCCAGTGTCTTTCTTTACCATGCGAGTCAACGAATACAAGGGTCGTGTCGTCCTCCTCGGCGTGCGCTCACCCTCTGCTCTCGCCTCTCCAAAATCCGCAACCCCCTTCCTGTTTCATCACAGCTCTCCAAAAATGCGACAGCCAACCTTCCTCTAGATCACACCGATATATCCTCCGCCTCCAGGGTGTGGCCTGCTCGCATGAAACCCGGGAAGGCGGTGCTTCTGCCCGCTGGCTAGTTTCTGACGTCACGCCGATCAATCATCAGCCTCGGGGGCATGACTTCGCCTGTTGTCACCCTTTGAAGGCGGGGCTTTATGACCGCTTGTAGTGGTTTTAGGGACATGTTCCCCACCTTTATTGCTGATCTTGAAATACAAAAAGACAAAGAAAAATCACAGAGGGGTGACTACATACTGGGGGAAGCTTATTCTTAAACCCTAGCTAATTAACACGATACCACCCCCTCGTGTGGTGACACGTAACACTTAAGCTCCCAGGTTGCTTACTGAGTTACATCGAGATGCCTCCAACACTTCCACAGACCAAGCAACTCCACACAATGATATATTCCCCATTAAATTCTTCCATCTACCCCCACAACCATAAAAATATGTGTTGATGATACCCAGCATGCTACATTGGATACTTTATTCTTGCAGATCACCACATTATACTTCGAATATCAGTGCTTCGTAATTACTTTCAAGTCAGCTTCTGGTATAGCAGCTTTCATCTGCAGCAGCTTCTGGTGGAACTGGCACAGGAGAATCCAAGTTATGGGGGACCGGCTTCAGAGCAGACTTACAATCTGGATATACAATTTTTGACTTGTTTTTCGTTGACAGACCAACAATATATGTCATACAAAAGTAGCAGTCAGAGTGATGATTCGTTGACTCACGCCATACCATTGGCACAGCAAAAGGCACCCCCTTCCTTTTGCCACTCAACCACTGCATAAGCCCTGAGTTACAGAGGTGCAGAAAACATCAGGGACTTGTGATCAACATCATACTTGTAAGCAGCTTTCACCCTTTTGGTGAGGTTCTTGCACTGGCTACGTGGAGTGTATTTCCTAAAGATATAACAAAAGGTATCAGGGTGATTCACACAGCCTTACCTGTACAAGTAACATATAGCGAACCTGAAAATATACAGAAAAATATATCAGGTTATAACCTGTATGTACTGTTGCGGTCATGGGTACCGAGACACCAGCTTGTCACTCAGGGGGTTTAATCCCCGGCTGTCCTCGGTAGAGCCGGACCTGGGGCCACCGCTCACAATTAACGTTGTGGTACGGTGGGTTGTTTTAGAACCACGAACGCCACCCAGTCAACCACGATTTCCAGTGTCCACGTCTAATAATTAGAATAATTATTATTCCGTTTAGCTCGAGGTCACGTGGTTACCTGAGCGGAGAGCGCGCCCTCGGCAAAGCACCAATATTTTCTGATTAGATTTTAATTATGGCGGCCGAGCACTTTAACTGCTGGTGTGTGCCGACGATTTTTTGGTCAAATCTGTGGTAATTACCTCCCAGTCTATCTCGGTTTGAACAATGCTAGACCAATGAAGGAAAGGACAAACACAGAGAGGTTGGAAATCGACAAATAATTTATTAATAATAAAATAAATAAATAACTAAAAGAACTTTTTATTTGCTGAGGTAAATAAAGAATTTCAAAGCAAAATCAATCAAAATGCCAGGAAAGAGACAAAGAGCAGAAGCTGAACGGGGGTTGACTTACAGCTAAACACAGACAAGGATACCCAACGGATCATTCAGGAGGAGGGGAGGGGGAGAAAATCGTCTCGCTCACCAGAAAGTCGTCCGTAAAGCAAAAACATTCTGAAATGCGTGCGTGCGTGTCACGTCCGTCGCCAGCACCCAGCTTTGTCGTACAGCCTCTTGCGGGGCACCCTTGAACGCCAGTCCACACGCTCACTTGCCGAAGCTCTGGGCAGGACGAACCGTCTCGCTGTTGGCACTGGCCAGACACCCACACGCGCGCTTCCTTCTCCTCTTTTTTTGCGCCTGCACCCACTTCTTGCTCGCTTCTCTCTCGTACCTCTTTCGTTCACGCTTTTTTATTATCTCAGAACGTATCTCTTTCTTCTTCAGAATTTATCTCTTTCTCTTCATAATCTATCACTTTTGCCTTTTCCTCTCCACACGTCTCTCTCCACTCAGAACGTCCCTCTTTCGCTGTTTCTTCACTGGAACGTCTCTCTCCACAGAACGCCTCTCCTCACAGAATGCCTTTTTATATCTTTGGGGCGTCTCTACGGGGTGCCGTCTGCCCCAAACTCATCCCACCCCACTGGGGCACGGTTACCATGACGACCCGTGCGCTCTCAAAAAGGCGGGCGTCGGAGCTTGCGAAGGAATGTTGCTGAGGATAAAACGAGGACGGGCCCTCTCCGCGGGGTGCCGTCCACCCCAAGCTCATCCCACCCCACTGGAGCACGGTTACCATGACGACCCGTGCGCTCTCAAAAAAGGCGGGAGTCGGAGCTCGCGAAAGAATGCTGCCGAGGAAAAATGAGGGTGGGCTTCAGAGCTCGTGAAAGAAAAGTTGCTGAGGAAAAACGAGGGCAGGCTTCAGAGCTCGTGAAAGAAATGTGCGTGAACGTGTCTGTCGTAAAGAAAAAAGCTTCCCATAAGAGAGGGGATGTATCCTTTACCCTTCTCAACGCATCACATTTAAGATCCCATTAGACATGGGGATGGGGCTAATCTGAACATGCATTTAAGGAAATAACTGTCTGAGGACCTGGATGTGTGGATGCATTCATCAGATCGGATTCTAAAATCTGTAACAATACATAGATACTATTGGCATGATATGAATTCCAAACTTAATACATTCTTAAAACATATACATTGCATTTAAACATTTTAGTATTGGGATTCGCTCGATATCCGTTATTGTCAGGTTTTCGGTCTGTGTGTGTGTGTGTGTGTGTGTGTGTGTGTGTGTGTGTGAGTGTGTGTGTGTGTGTGTGTGTGTGTGTGTGTGTGTGTGTGTGTGTGTGTGTGTGTGTGTGTGTGTGTGTGTGTGTGTGTGTGTGTGTGTGTGTGTGTGTGTGTGTCTGCAACGTGAGGCTCCACAGCACAAACCAGCAAACCAATTTCGATGAAACTTGGCGAACAGGTGCCATATGAGCTGGGAGTGTGCGCATTTGAGTTTCGTTGCTAAGCAACCACCCGTTGCTGTGCAGCGGCCGAAAAACCGCATTTTAAGAACCCAAACGGTAACTGACATAGCGCGGCTTCTATGATAGGTAGAGTGACCGGACCAACTCCTGCCTATTCCTTGCATCCCCATCTAGTTATCGCGACAGCATAACGTTCCTCTATCTCTCATAGTTTCCGAATAGCAGCACTCCGAATGCGGAAAGTTGGTTAACCAGGGAATACGTTAAGTGACTTTGACCTCGGAAACCGTCGACGACGATACGTTCAAATTCGGTGTATGGATAGAGTTAAATAACTACTACAAAATTGAATGGCAGCATTTTTCCAGATTCGATCACCAAGGGTGTCGGGGCTGAAATACGCAAAATTCGAAAAAATACTTTTTCTCGACCTATGTTCACTATTTTCAATACTTGTCCTACAGTTTTGAATGTGGAGAAACGAGACTTCGGAATTAAACACTTCTAGATATTTAGAAAATTTTACTCGAGCCGATTTTTGATTTAGTTTTTATTTTTCAAATGGTAGTCCTGTGAGGAGTGCCAGTTGGCAAAATACGCAATAGGAAAAATCTTGCCAGGCAGAGGAACAATTGTATGTGAACCAACACGTCTTGGCAATGAATCTTCGTCGGTGGATCGGTCAGAATGAAATACATCGTATCCAGAGCTTCGATCCTTGCGGATCCCTCGTCACCTCCCAGCTTGTCAAATTATTAACTCCTCTGAGCACGGAAGCAGCACACAAAATTATAATGCCGCATGGAAAATTTTACTTGAAAATTCATAGCTTGGTCAGTTTTCATCCATTTTTATAAATTTAAAATGCATTCTAAAGCTCTTTTAATGATAAATAATATTTGACAACAGTTGTATTGCTATAATTGAAACCAAAAATACAAAAAATAATAATTTATGATCAATCAAAATCACCCACCAGGGCAAGTTACTGTAATTGGACCATATATATAACTAAAAATCCTGACGTGACGAGAAAATTCTGACTTCACATTCAGAATCAACATACTCAATTTAGTCGAGAACATGTGTTTACACCCCAGTAACAAAATGTTTGTTGTTCAGTTTAATCTGTTGAGCATTTCACGGACTCAACTGGTCCAACAATCGGCGCTCTGTGCACCTGTTTGAGTTCCATCAGGTCGTTCCCTCCCTCCCTCTCGTCTCAGCAGGTACATTCCCGGGATGCACTGATTTTTGTGGATGGTATGTTTTCTTGTTTTGATGTGTAACATTGATTTCTGATTGTGTGTGTGTGTGTGTGTGTGTGTGTGTGTGTGTGTGTGTGTGTGTGTGTGTGTGTGTGTGTGTGTGTTTTGTTGTTGATTTCAAGGTTTTGTCTGCAATTAACAATGTCATGGACTTTGTCTGCAAGGAACATTGTTCGAGATTTTATCTGTAAAGAACTGTTATTTCAAATCCCCCACCACTTTCATTCCATTTTATTGAGGATCTGAAACTCAATTATTCTCACACTGAAACCAACTCAACTTGACATTTCTGACCTACTAAAATCACTCTGAGTTTTGTCAATAACCTGTGTAGCTCCATTACAAGGCTCAGAAGGAAAACAACCAAAAGATGAAATGTGGAAACAAATGTAAATCAATCCGTCAACAGAACCCGATAAAATTCAACGCTTATCACACTCTCAGCTGTGCCTGCACCTCACGTTCCAGCGAGAGAAGGGTATTCCAACATGGCGGCTGCTTACCCACAGAAGCATGTGCTGCATTCAGGGTCGTTCCAATGATTATATCAAGCTCAGTATAAACTGTAAAGGGATCGGGGAGAGAAGGGAAGGTGTAGGTGGAGAACACCACATAGCTTTCCAAGCAAAGTAAATAAAAATAAATTCTTTTCTTTTGTTTATACATCGCCCCATATAAATATAGGGCATCAAAAAATATTCAGACTCATGAATGTTCCTCTCCACGGAAATCTTTAGTAAAAGGCGAAAGATTTATACGAATTGAAGAGAAACCAGAGAATAACTCCCTTAAACTTCGTCTCATCCCTTTATTCACAAAGAACACATTGACATTAATGGCGTTTATACAATCATCCCAAATTGACATTTTTACCTTATTTCCTCATTTCTAATACACGACCTTATAACATTTCGTAAATATTTTCAACATTTAAGTTAATGTTGTCTTCATTTCACCATTATTTCTTCAAAATGAAGGTGATACACCTCATTCATAGTCAAGTGAACCAGCCAATGGCAGCGCATACAGCCCTGACGTAATTTCAACCAACCCCGGCCCAATTTCAAGGGAATTCCAGGATACCTGGCCAGCATATAATTATTTCATTATATTTTCTCTTTCTTTCAATGTTCGTTATGAAAGTTCTGTACTAATTGGCTGGCAGGATGACCGAGAGGTACGCACACATGCCTCCACGCTGTCTCCCCTGGGTTCGAATGCTGACCCAGGTATATAACTGTCATCCCGGTGTTTCACAAGCAGAGTGATTCATCATTGTGTGTGCCTTCTTCGGATGGACGTTAAACGGAGTGCCGTCTGCCAACAGCTGATGGACGTCAAAGATCACACGGTGTCCTTCTCGAAGAGGAGGCGAGCTATCGCCGGCACCCTGAACAAATTCCAAATGCTTCCCCAACGACTGTTGGGAAGGCAATGGCAAGCCACACAGTATAACGTTAATGCTTGCCAAGAAACTGCTTCCACATCACGGACACTTTTTATAACAGAGTGGGGTACATCGGAATCAGAATTCACGAGAAGATTGCTCACTCATCCTGAGATGTATCCTCAATCATTTACATCTTAGTAGTTACGAGCAAATACAACCGGTCGCTTTAGGAACGCAGAAGAGGGAGGGATGGAAGAAGGGAGGGAGGGGAGGGAGAGAGGAGGGAGGGGAGGAAGAGAGGAGGGAGGGGAGGGAGAGAATCCATTGAGGTCCCTTTTTTGGCAATTACGAATGTAGTTTTCTTTTTACCGTTTTGTGCGATCTTCTTTCATGACAGAATATTATTAATATAAATATACTATAGTTGCTGCAATATATTAATAGTCAGTTGTTTATGCAAATGAAAAAGTACTTTTTTGTTGCTGCAAGTGAAGAGAGTTTTTAGCTTATCTGGAATTAATTCCAGGTAAGGTATTGTTGCGGATTCGCGCCCGCCGGCGTGCGAACGGCCACGTAACTCGAATCGCGGCGTCGCCCACCGGACGGACAATCCCGTCGTGACCCTCTCGGACTAACGCCGGGAACCAGTCACGGGTGGACCTTTCGGTCTCACCGCGATCGAGCCAATCGGCCCCCGCGTGGGATAGGGTTGCTCGCCAAATTCGACCTACCTAAGTACCCACACGGAGGGTAGACCGGGCGATTGCACCTCGCCGCAGGTCGACTTCGGACACGGGCCACTTCAGCGACCCGTTCCGTACTATCGGGATAACCGAGCGGTGTTATTCGTCGGCCTCGACGGTTCGATTAATTATCGGGCGTCTTAGCCCACGACCAACCCTTTACGTGAAGCAAGATGGGGATTCAATGAAAGAAATGACGAAGCGAAGCGGGAAAACAGTTCAACAATAAGCACATTTATTTTGCGATGAACGGAAAGCACACATATACAATTCCACCAAAAGCACATGTAAAAGAAGAAGACAAAAAGCAAATGCAACAATGCAGATCTATCCGACTACCGGGCACACGGCAACACTTATACAATTTTACTTCACAGACGGCGCCGACAACACATATTCCCAAAGCAAAAGAAAAGAGAACCACCCTCCAGGATGAGGGGGGTAGGCGGGCCTGGGGCCGAGACCGTGTCGGGCCTACCCGTCTGATGATGAGACGCGAAGTGGCGGTGGTGCCTCAACTCCGCGGGCCCCGCGGACAGTGGCTGGCAGGGGGTGGGAAGGGGGCCCCCTTTTGTCGCACTATCTCAGCGCGGGGGGAAACAGGAGGGGGTTGCTGATGCTCGGGGAAAGGAGGATTTCACAAAATCTTGGGTCCCGCGACGAGCGTCTCCACCACGACCTCGGTCGCGCCGCCGGCCTCTCCTTCCGCAGTTCCCCGAATCCGACGCGAGCACCCCTCAACCGCCTTCGCCGCCGCCGCCTCTCCACAGTTCCGTCCTCTTCACTCCGACTCCGCGAACTCCCAACTGCCCCTCGACTGACGAACGCAGTCGTTTTTATAAGCCCCGTGGCTTCGCTCTTTCATCTTTGACCCTCTGCCTCCGACCTTTCACCTCGCTCCCCATTGGCCCGAGGAAAAGTGGGCGTGAATGCTTTTTGATCCATAAATTTGCATATCGCGACTGCCCTCCAACGCCCTGGAGGCGGGGCCAAATCGCCCCTCGCTCACCGATTGGACGGAACAAAAGTGGGCGTGAGTCGTTTTTGATCCGTTTTTCTTCGGAAAGTCCGCGATGCTTTTGAACACGCTGCACGGTGCGCGCCCTACACGAGTCCAGCATCGGTGCCCACGAGTGGCGCGAGATGACGGTGATGCGATGGTGGCGAGTTGTGACGGTAAAGGTCGTGGCGTTGTGGTGAAGCGGCGTTGTGGTTGGTGGTTGTAATAATGGCGGCTGGTCCAAAATAAAGATAGTAAAAGAAAAACGGCTATCCTGAAGAGTCGCAGCCCTCATGAATGACATTTATTCCCTCGAGACAATGGGTTTGGGCCTAACTACACATATACTTACCGAGATATCTCACCTAAGGGACCTGAATGGTGGTTTGCGAATTTGGTCAACCACAACACTATTGTTATCGTGCACCGTCTGTCCATCTGTCCGTCCATCCGTCTGTCTTCTCTTTCAACTTCGACAAACCGCTGAGCCAGTCTGACTGAAATTTGTTAGCAACGTTCCGCTCCTATGGCACAGGGGATTGCAAAGCTCGTTACGGTGACGGGACTTTAAATTTTTTTGGTATATAATACATTGTCGAGGCTCATATGAGAGCTAACACCGAATGCACAACAAGGGGGGGGGGGCAGGAGACAAGACGGGTGGGAGAGGGAAGGACAAAATGGTGGAGAACAGACATTAGTAGATCTGTGGTACACGGGGTAAACAAGATGGACACAACAGGGACTTTCAGGAAGGAAAGCAGGGAATTTGAAGGAGGTGGGTTTGGGGTGGATTAACGGGAGTAGACAATCTGGCGGTTTTTGATGGAAGAAGATAAGAGATGGAGGTGAACAGCTGTTTTGAAGACCTAGAAGGAAGAGTGGGATTGAAGAGAGTGTGTGTTTGTTCCAAAGGTGGGGAAAAAGAGGAATGAAAGAGTGAAGGTGAGCAGTAATTATTGATTTTGGTAGTTTTACCAGAAGGGCGTTGCACCTTTAAATGCGAAAGTGTAATTTGTGAGCAGACATGACCCTGTTTTAGATGCCCTGCACTCTCCAAACATGGACTTCATGCCCCATGTTCTGTCAACAGGCATGCATGGTAATTACCTGTTGCCACAAAATTCCTGAAAGTGATACAGAAATGACTTCTGGTGGGCAAATATTGAAGGTTGCAGCAAGCCAACACCAAAACTTTTTCAAACAGCTGCACCATCACTTTCCTCAACTTTGAAAGTGTGGAGATGCCCCCTGAGGCAACTCGGCTCACAATTATTAAGCTGCAAGTAAGTTGTAGACCAAAATCGATTTTCAATGGTGACCGTTGTGGATAATAAGATAACCTGCATTTTGAATTCTTACATAATTTCAATTTGATGTCAATACATGCATCAATTTCCTAAGCTTCAAATGTTAGGCTCTTATCGCTCAGAATTGTGTTCAAATTTTAATACAATAATTGATACAATAACAAACAAAAGAGGTTTTTGATGGTTGCCATCTTGAATTCCAAGATGGCTGCCATCAAAATCGATTTCTACTTGCACCATCATTTTCCTCCACCCCCAAAATTTGGGGAAAGCCATTGAAATCATTTTCGTATGTTGCTTAGTTTTTGAGTTATTAATAAAAACAGTAACTAAATGGTGGCCATTTTGAAATCCAAGATGGCGGCTGAAAAAGTATTCGATTCAAATGGAAACATCGGTTTTTGTGTTTAGTGGACCAAGGGCTTTCCAAAAATGGGAATAGTTACAAATCTCTAACGATATTGAATGAAAGTTTGGCTCTTCACATGGTGAACCTGACTACGAAAGTCACCCAGGAGTATGTTGAATGAAAGCCGAGGCGAGGTCATTCGTTTGGTGGTCAGGGCGAGACGGGGACATAGAAGAAAGGGACAGATCATGTACAAATGCACGGATTCTCAATTGGCACCGGAAGTTGTTCCTCTTTTGTTATGGCCTTTGTCTACAGAACCGTGGCAGAGAATTCCTGTGGACTGTGCAGAGGTCAAAGGTCAAAATTTTATTGTGGTCATAGACAGCTGTAGACAGCTACTCTAAATGGCTAGAAGTCTTCCCTATGTCCAGCACCACTGCTGTTGGTTTGATCATGGTCCTTCCATCCGTCCATCCATCCATTAGGACCATACTCTGTGCAGAGCGTTGGTGCTACCTATTTCAGCCACCATCTCCTTGGCTATTGGGTACAATCCTGGACGGGTCACCACTCTGACATTGGATACCTGGCCAGCAAGCTGGCACTCATTTTGCCAACCTCGGATGGATGAAAGGCAGAGTCAACCCCACCTGGTATTAATTCAACAGCCAAGTGGGATTTGAACTCAGGATCCTCAAATCCCAAGCTCACCACCCTAACCATGAAGCCAACACCAGGCACAGATCCGGGTTGGCCATACAGTAGGACATGTATCAGCCGGTACGTGTTTGAAATTTAAGGGGAGGAAAAGAGAAGTGGACACCTGGTACAATCGCACCCATTAAAGATTCGAATACGTACCTAGTCAGGATACCGGGAAATACCCACCGACATGTACACACAGATCATTTGATCACAGATGACTCTCGAGAGCAAACAGCAAAGCCACTGGAGAGAGATTACTTACCTGAGGTCGAACTAAGACGAGACATCCCCTCGATTAGTCTTCCTGTTAGTTTAGCAACTCCAGAAGAGTTGGTAAATCCAATACTAGAACCAGGAGATATAAAACCTGTTGTAAATGAGAAACCAGCAGTTTCACGCTCACCAGTAGGTAGTAAGGAGGTAACGACAACACCAACACCCATCAGAAGGTCCACTAGAGTGTCTAAACCTCCATCTAGGGTTTGATCTGTTGTTCTTCAACTCGAATTGTACAACAGTGGGTTTGGGAGTTTTTGTGAGTCAAGAAAATATTGATGGTTTAACTACATTTTGTGTTTATTCTCGTTCCAACGTTCGGAAACATTGTTGAGGTTATCTTCAGTTGATTGCTTGGAAAGGAACGAAGTTACACAAGGAAATGTTCCTTTTTTATGTGAATTGTAACAACTGTTGTTAGGGTTGGGCATACAACCATACTTTTTTTGAAAGGAGTGTTTTTTTATGGCCAAATTTCATGCTGATCACGAATCCGTTAAACTTTTTGACATAGGATGATGTCTTAGGTTAGTAAAATGCAAAAATTCAAGATGGCCACCAAATTTACCCACTTTTCAGGTAAAAATTGATAATTATGGCTTACGAGGGCATGTAATATTCGGGTTGGGCACACATCGACTTTTTCTCTGTTGTCCCGTTAAAAGGAGTGTTTTTTATGGCCAAATTTCACGCTGATCACGAATCCGTTGAACTTTTTGACATAGGATGATGTCTTAGGTTAGTAAAATGCAAAAATTCAAAATGGCCACCAAATTTACCCACTTTTCAGGTAAAAATTGATAATTATGGCTTACGAGGGCATGTAATATTCGGGTTGGGCACACATCGACTTTTTCTCTGTTGTCCCGTTAAAAGGAGTGTTTTTTATGGCCAAATTTCACGCTGATCACGAATCCGTTGAAATTTTTGACCTCGGATGATGTCTAAGTAAATAATATTACATGCCCAGTAAACCCATGAATGACGTCATGGCGTAGCGGGGAGGCTGCGCATGCGCAGAATAAACGGGTGCTTGTTGTAGCGTCCTTCCAGTGTGCCCGTGTCCTTAAACCTGTGGTTTAGGTCACGTGATGATTCACACTGCGGTTGAAGCGTCATGATTGTCAGGCAATGGCGAATGTGTAAGGCGAGCTTGAGCTACAACGCTTGTGCAGTGATAACAAGTGTCTTTAATGTGATCATTGAATAACAAACAAAATGGTTTGTTATTGCTTTTGTAATTGTAAAATTGCTTCACCAATAACAAAATTGTTCTTTCTTTTGTTTAAACATCGCCCCGTATAAATACAGGGCATCAAAAAATATTCAGACTCATGAATGTTCCTCTCCACGGAAATCTTTAGTAAAAGGCGAAAGATTTATACGAATTGAAGAGAAACCAGAGTATGAATTGCTTAGTCTTCATCTCATCATTTTATGAGCGAGGAGCACGTTGACATGAATAGGGTTTTTTATAGTCATCTCAAATTTATGTTTTTACTTCATTCTTTCATTTATAACACAGTACGTTATGATATTTAATCAGTATTTCCTATATTTAAGTTAATGCTGTCCTTCATTTCACGATTATTTCTTCAAAGTGAACGCGATCTCTCATTCAGAGTCGAGTCAACCAGCCAATCACAGCGCATATCGGCCTGACGTCATTTCAACAAACCCGAACAGCTCAATTATTTGAACACGATTCCGGAAGTGAGGCAAATCGAACCCACACAGCAAGATGTTAACATCATGATTTAATTATTATATTCTCTCTTTCTTTGAGTGTGATGCTCTTAATTAGAGTTTTCTCTTTTGCTCAAGAGAAGATGGTTCGTTCGCTCGTCGCGACATGTATCCAGTATCCTCGGTCATTTACATCTTGTTAGTTACACGTTTTTTAAGAGTGAAATAATAATTCGAATTTCCAGCGTTATCAAATTCCATATCATACGTCTCTGAAAAAGGGTTTACCCAATAATATACAAATACATTTAATCCGAACGACGAGCATGTGGCGGGCGGACGGAACTTGAACGGCGCGTTTCAAATATCATATTTATTTGTTCAACGAACAAATTATATATTTGTTATTCTTCATGATATCTATTTACATCTTACAAAAATATCCTTGTAGTGAAAAACTACACAGAGTGTCATGTTTATTGGTGAACGTGCTGGTGATGTCGGCGGTGAAGGACGAATGGAGAATGATCGAACTGAGTGAAATACAAGGGAGGAAGGTTAAGTGAGGATTGTGCGTGATCGTCCGTGTGCTCCCCTCTCTCTCGACGATGTCCCTCTCTCGATGATGCTCCCTTTCGATGATGCCCCCCTCTCGATGATGCCCCTCTCGATGATGCCCCCCTCTCGATGATGCCCTCCTCTCGATGATGCCCCCTCTCGATGATGCCCTCCTCTCGATGATGCCCCCCTCTCGATGATGCCCCCTCTCGATGATGCCCCCCTCTCGATGATGCCCTCCTCTCGATGATGCCCCCCTCTCGATGATGCCCCCCTCTCGATGATGCCCTCCTCTCGATGATGCCCCCCTCTCGATGATGCCCCCCTCTCGATGATGCCCCCCTCTCGATGATGCCCTCCTCTCGATGATGCTCCTCTTTCAATCTCTCGATGATGCCCTTCTCAATGTCTCGATGATGCCCCTCTCAATCTCTCGATGATGCCCCTCTCAATCTCTCGATGATGCCCTTCTCAATCTCTCGATGATGCCCTTCTCAATCTCTCGATGATGCCCCTCTCTCGATGATGCCCCCTCTCGATGATGCCCCTCTTTCAATCTCTCGGTGATGCCCTTCTCAATCTCTTGATGATGCCCTTCTCAATCTCTCAGTGATGCCCTTCTCAATCTCTTGATGATGCCCTTCTCAATCTCTCGATGATGCCCCTCTCGATAATGCCCCTCTTTCAATCTCTCGATGATGCCCTTCTCAATCTCTCGATGATGCCCTTCTCAATCTCTCGATAATGCCCCTCTTTCAATCTCTCGATGATGCCCTTCTCAATCTCTCGATGATGCCCCTCTAAAAATTCCTCCCTCTCTCTCCCTCGGCCTCATCATGTATGCCGGATGTCCGTGTGGTCAGGGCTTTTCGGTTAACCGACCATCTTCTAGTTTTTTCGATGGAACTATTTGCAATCGTCCTAGCTATGGAATGGATAATTAAGTTCAATCCTCTTAGTGCAGTTATCTTCTCAGACTCATTTTTGGCATTAAAGGCGCTAGAATCCTTACAGGGTGGCTGTAGGCGAGTTTGATCAGATCCTGGTGCGTGGCGTGGATAGAACCTCCTTGGCTCTGACAGCGCCATTAAACCCTCAACAACAACAAAAAAACGAGGATTGGAATGTCCAGTTGAGCTCCATGATCGTCGTGGATTCGGGTCATCACGTGTGAGGAGCTACCAGGGCCGAACTTAAGGTCTCACAAGGCCCGACGGGGGAACCGTGTGGATGTTCAGGCCGATGTGTTCCGTCCAAAACCTCCAACAACGGGGAGGTTAACTGATTAGTGATGAGGATGATGTGTGGGTGTGTACATTCTGTGAGTGTGTGTACATGTACGTGAGTGTGAGTGGACATGTGCGTGTACATGTGTGTGTACGTGTATGTACATGTTCGTGTGTGCGTGCAAACATGTGTGTTGCACTCCGTGGTTTTGTTGATGAGTGGAACTATAGGTTTTGGGCCTCAATAATTCCCGAGCAGCTTCACCAAAAACCTCCTCTCCTTTGCTGGTGTGGTATTTTCAAAAGTGCTGTGAGTGCGACCTTTATAAACACAGAATTGAGAGAACGCCGCATTCGCTTTAGTGCTTCTGTATCAACCTGAAGCTTTCACATGGAATTCTGCTCTCGTAGTCGAGTTGCTACTTTTATCTAACAAATTATTAAAAATCTTGACATCTTGTCCTGTCATTATTTTGCACCAAAGTAAATAAATGGTTGATGGATTTTTCCCACATGTACCATTATTATTTTGATGAATGAAAAACATGACACTGTTGTGTTGCAGTCATTCCGGTTGCCCTGTTTGGAGTCCCGCGGGTCGTGTCAAAACGACCACAGCCACCAGCGAAGTCCTCGGTCCCGAGCAAGTTCCCAGGCCTGTTTGCCACGTTACCCGACTCGTGGGACTGCGGAATTAACCGGGTGAAGAACTATCCTATCGGACCGTGAAGCGTCAATATTTCCACCACGTGGTACAGGGTTATTTGCCAATTCTCAAAATACCGAGAGACCACGTGGCGATTTACCGAGTCTTCACACCCTCGACGGTACCCGTACGGAACGAGCTGCTAGTGTACTCGAACCGTGTGACCCGAGCGGACGGTCACCAAAGTTCCGTCGGTCCAAATGTCCCGATACAGCAGCAACCACTTGGCTAATTCTCCAACACGCACCGTGTTAACCCAATAAAAGAAACACAAAACGAACCGATACATTTAACACATGGGGTTTATTTATAACACCATAGGGAAATGAGGGGAGCACGTCAGGGCAGAGTTATCCGAATATAGAAGGCACGTATGTACAGCACGGCACTTACACAATTTCCTACTTATTGGACTGGCGCCACAAACACACACACACACCCAAAAGAATCAGACCCAAAGCAGTGTTTATTGAGGCCTCCAGCTCAGAGGGAAAGCGAGCTGAAGACCAGATTCGACCTCGGACCTGTCCACCTCGTGTCGTCTTCGCGATCTTGGGGGGGACGGGACTCGAACCCGCAACCACGACCGTCTGCAGGGCCCTTGTCGACAACCACTCACTGACTCTGGATGCCAGGTTAGAAACTGCCTGGACTGAAACGTCCTCTCCCTCCAGGGATGTCTCACACACGATCCTTCGAACTCGCGAATGCTCCTGCCACGAGCACAATGTCTCTCCCTCACCCTCGTCCACACAACCCCTCGATTACAGATTGGCCGGGGCCGAACACTCTGTCTGGCTAAGGCGTAGCCAGCCTGAGTGCTGAGGTTCCTGGTTGGACAAGGGGCACGCCCCTGCCCTTCTGAGCGGAGTCTCGATCTGAAGTGAAGGAAATCTCCGCCCCCGTACATGATCGAACACACGTAGACAATGGCGTCGAGCAGAGCGAGGGGAAGATGATGCTGGCGTTGATGGTGGTGTAAAAAATAAAAGAAAACCCTGACTATCAAAGTAACTCACAGCGCAAGTACATTTATTCACCCATTAGACTAGGGAAAGGGAGCTATCTATCCACATTCACTTATCGAAATAACTGAGCTATAGGAACCTGAATGTCCGTGTGCTCATGGCTTCCAGATTCGCAACAATATACCATCGTTAAAGAGCAGGTTGCGGGTCACCAAACATGTTCTGAAATTTTATCAATATGATTATATGTGCATTAAATAGTTTGATGCAAACTATTGTGGTTGCCTAACGATTGGGGAGATTAATTAAATTTAACTCCGAAGTTGTTATTTCTCTAGGCCGTTGAAAAAAACAGCCGTGTGCCCATATATGGATAGTGACGTCACGTTCTCCAAAACAAAGCGGCGCTCACTCGCTCATTGAAGAAGTGTCCAGTTCAGCGGGCCGTTCTTTCGCTTTTTTTGAGCTTGCAGCTGTCTAAGTGTCTATATTATCCTTTTTATTTTTAATTATTGTAGAACAAAGTTATTTGGATATTTGTACATCATGCCTTGTGTACGTGTGTCGTCATGTTTTGCGAAAATGGCTGGAAAACGGGTAATCGCTCCCACCGATTCCCGAAGGAATCAAACATTCGCCGGCAGTGGATAAGATTTGTACAAATAAAACGGGCGAATTTTCCCCCAAATAAAACGGGTAAAGAGGACCCTTTGGATAGACTTGTCATTTGTGGTGACCATTTCACAGCCGAGGATTACGAAGGCAACGCAATGAGTGAGCTCGGTTTCAAAACAAGCGTGACGCTGTGCCCACCATTCAGCCTTCTCCTCCTCAGCTGGCTCCTGCTTCATCTTCTCACACTGTGTCACCTCTCAAGGAATGGGGCATTGTGTTTATCTATAAATGCGCATAAGAAATCGAGAAATTATTAGAATACACTATCCGGAAGTCCGTACGTTGTAACCCGTCATGGGGAACGTGGCTGAGAATCTCTTCCCCATCGGCCACGCTTACGCAGCAACGTGTCCTGTCATTGGTTGGTAAATAAATGGCCATAACTTGGGAAGCACTTGTCCGATTAATATCAAACCTTGAAAAGGCACATCCTCAGGTCCCCAGCAATATACCTGGTAAGTTTCAATTAGATCAGACTAGTGGTTGTTGAGAAACAGCGGTCACAGACACACACACACACACACACACACACACACACACACACACACACACACACACACACACATTGCTGGAATTATAGATAGATATGCCACAACAGTCTCTTGAAAGTTGGGGTTTGTTCTAACTGTTCACTTTCGCTGGGGTCAAGCTCACCTGTCAGAAAGACTTCAATGCCAAGACTAAGGTGTATAATATATTTGGGTCCATTATTGATTCATTCTATTTCTGACTCTTGAGTGATTAGAGGGTTGGTGGTGGTCGTATGGCAGCTTAGCTGCCGGGGTAGCTATCATTTCTTGAAGCGCGACTGTGTCGCTGAAACAGTGCCCCTCTTCCAGTACACACACTGGAACTGGTACTCATTTCGACGACCTCGGAAGGATGACAGGCTGAGTCAACCCCCTGGTGTATTAATTCAGCGGCCGACAGGGCTTGAACTCAGGACCCAAGGATCCCAAGCCACCACCCTAACCACTGAGCCAACACCAGGCTACTAGAGGGTTAAAAAAAATATATTATATCAAGTTACAGACGAATCAAACTTTACATTATTTTATGCATCGAACAAGAAAATGAAAATCTACAAACCAATCTGTCTGGTGGAGAATGTCGGTGTGAACTGCCGGACAGTAAATCCTACCACTTGTACACGAAATAGGCCGTTTTCTGGCACTTTCAAGTGGCTCAAATATATATGGCTCAGGGCCAAAAATTCCATAGTATAAATTCCCATCATCCTCCGACTCGTCCTCGGCAATATCCGAATAAAAACACTCAATTTCATCGCCGCTGAAATCACTCTCCGATTCGCATCTCGCCATTGTTCACACGCTGTTTCCGAATGTTCACGAAGTTTTCGGAGAACGTGACGTCATCGCATCTTTGGTAAATTCCGGTCTGTTTTTCGATCACTGACAAAAGTTTTGACTGAAAAGATAATTTTAGCATATTTTGAGTTTAAAATGTAAGAAAATAAATACCCAACGATTATTAATGTGCTTACAACCTTCGAATCACGCGAAGTCATCAGCGACCCAAAACCTGCTCTTTTACTGAACACGCTTCTGCTGTGACCCACTGCTATTATAGCTCGTACACTCGTATCATCCATGCACCCTATTACGTGTCACATACATTGCCTTATCTGTAGCTTTATTGATTATTGATTGATTATTAGGATATTTAATGACCACTTTTGTGCACATTTAGGCTAAAATATGTCAATGAAGATGAAACCAGAGCACACTTCTGAAAGATAATTTGACTGTCT
>NC_140964.1:42712420-42714920 GCF_056783735.1 Eptatretus burgeri | reverse complement strand
GTTTCAATTAGATCGGACCGGTGGTTGTCGAGAAACAGTGGTCACACACACACACACACACACACACACACACACACACACACACACACACACACACACACACACACTGCTGGAATTATAGATAGATGAAGTGATTCCAAGATTCATACATTTGTGTTTTAAAATGTTTAATTGTACAAACTTTCATTTAGACCCGAAGACGGCTGAGATGACGGAAGTGGATACTGGGGCTGTAGGAGAGGCAGAATGGCTGGGCCCGGCTCGGAGATTGGCCGAGAACCCTGCCAATATTGTACTACTCTCGGACAACCAACTCCAGGTATGTCGTTAAGCCTTGTGGTGTTGAAATGAACAAAACTAGCTTCACCTCTCAAAAAGCTTAAAAGTTCATTTTAACTTGCAGGCAGTGCTGGAAACCAAGTTGAGTGACCTGAAATGTGTTATCAATGATAACAAACAAGCTGAGGCTCTGCAAGATGGCTGCCAACAGCTGCTGGATGATCGTGATCGGCGGCGTGAGACACTGCAGCTTCTGCAACTGATGAGAGATAGTAAGCAACAGGATGAAGGTAAATTTTTATTTTATTTTAATGTGTTCATGTTGGGTTTTCAAGTTGTTTTGTAATGTGGTTTCTTCTAAAAATTTGTATTCTTTTCACCTTTTTTCATTGTAAATGACTCGAGTTGTTACCTTCACCACCGAAGGTGGAAGGAGGTTATGTTTTCACCCGTCTGTCTGTTTGTCTATTTGTGTGCAGGATATATCAAAAAGTTGTAGACAGGTTGGGTGTTTGACAAGGACGAACTGATTACATTTTGGTGAAGATCCCGATCCGGCAACTAGAATTTTAAAAGTGATTCTTCACCATTGAGAGATGGTGCTAAACTAATATATCGCACTATACCTCAAAAAGTTGTGGACGGATTCGGATGAAACTTGGTGGATATGTTGGGTGTGTGACAAGGAAGAGTTGAATCAATTTTGGTGAAGATCTGGATCTGGATACGATAATTATTTAATTTCCAAAGTGATTCTTCACCATTGAGAGATTGGGCCAAAAACGATTATGACTTTTTTTTTTAAATGAGCTGTTTTAATTACTGTACTTTTGGCATACAAGTTGATACCTTCACCCCCCCTCCCCCCTGGGAAGGTACAAGTCAATGCTTTAAAAATATTTGTTTTTCTCAGAAGTCTGGGCCTCGACCTGTCCTCAGAATCGACTTATCTATGGCTTAAGACATTGAATTTAATAATAAAAATTTTTTTTTGCAAACTGTTATATTTTCTGAAGTAAATTGTATAATTGTTAATTTAAAACACTGCAGCAAATTTCCACTTCATGTCGTGGATACGTTCATAGAAAGAGCAACAAGTGGCAGACGAGATATTCCCATGGACGTAGTGTTATAATGGGTTGGATGCGTTCCCAGGGCACATTTTCAGTCACCTTAACATAACTTTAACCTCATTTAACTACATATTAGAGACAAATATTAAACAAATCGATAAAGAACAAATGAAGTGTGCAAATGGCCAATGAAATGAATGGTTACAGGGGTACTCACCAAAATGTCAGAACAGGAGAGATGTGGTTGTGGAGTGGAGAGGTTACAGGGAGGGAGATGCAGGCTTTCATGTCTCAGATGGACTGCTCAAAGTTTGTGGGCTGGGAAGGTAAATGGGAGGTGAGCCCTGAGCGATTTATGACATTCCCCTCACCATTATCAGGCTTTTAGGTGACAAATCACGTGGCGAATCTCTGATCGAGCTCTCGAACAGGCCGTGCAGCAAATCCAGATTGGAGAAGTCGTCACCGAGATGGTGCGATCGGAGCGCTGGGGAAACACGAATATTTGTACGAAGACTAATCTTGTGTTGAGAAGAAAAAGAGTACAGAACTTAAAAATTTCAACTTCAAATGTTTTATATCAGTGTACATGTTATATCACTGTACTGTGCAGAAATCAGTGTCAGGAACGTTTGCCGATCGATTGCTTGTATTACAGGTGTTCATGCTTATCAAGGAGTAGTGAATTGTGACAAAATGTAATGTGCTATGGAGCCAGTGCTTTAATAATGATCCTGTAGCTCGTTTTTAGCCGTGTCGCGTTGCGAACGCTGGCTCTAAGAGAGCTCCGCGTTCTTGTTCTTGTTCTTGTTCTTGTTCTTGTTCTTGTTCTTCTGAAGACAAAACCTTTAGGATGTGGCTCTTGGACACATTTGTCCTTGTTAATACTGTACTTGAACGTGATAACAAACATGATGAAAAATGATTTATATTCTGAATTTATCCAAAAGGTCTTCCTACAAAGTAATTCAAATAATACGCACAAAACAGCTCATCCATCCATCAAATAATCTATGACTGGAAGTACCGAAGCTGGCGATGCATTGTATCAGCGAGGAATTAACACCTCTATTGTTCTGACTGACATCTTTTTGCCAATGACCATAGTTGATCCAGCTTTGTCTTGCACTCCAAAATCGACTTTTCTT
>NC_140964.1:42626099-42711920 GCF_056783735.1 Eptatretus burgeri | reverse complement strand
CGCGCCCGCCGGCGTGCGGCGGCCACGTAACTCGACCGCGGCACGTCGCCCACCGGACGGACAATCCAGTCGTGACCCTCCCCGACTAACGCCGCGAACCAGTCACGGCTGGACCTTTGGGTCTCACCGCCACCGAGCCAATCAGCTCCCCGCGTGGGGATAGGGTTGCTCGCTAAATTCGAATCCACGAAGTACCCACGCGGAGGGTAGACCGGGCGATCGCACCTCGCCGCAGGTCGACTTCGGACACGGGCCACTTAAGCGACCCGTTCCGTACTATCAGAATAACCGAGCGGTGTTATCGCTTCTAATTCGACGGTTCGACACTATCAAGCGTATTCAGCCCACTACCAACCCTTCACGTGAAGCAAGATGGGGGTTCAAATGGGGAAAAAGACGGCAGCGAAGCGGGAGAACAGTTCAACAATAAAGCACATTTATTCTCGGCACACGGGAAGCTACCACAAATACAATTCCACCAAATGCACACAAAAAAGAAAACACAATCTTACTTACACAAAAAGCAAACATAAAGGTGAAAACACAGTGCAGAGCTAATACCGACTAACGAGCACACGGCAACACTTATACAATTCTCACTTCACAGACGGCGCCCGACAACACATACCCAAAACCAAGGAAAAGAAATACCCTCAAGAATGAGGTAGGCCTGGGGCCGAGACCTGGTCGGGCCTACCCGGCCTGGTGATGAGACGCGGAGCGGCGATGGCACCGCAACCCGCGGGCCTCGTGGACAGTGCCCGGCAGGGTGTGGGAACGGGGCCCCCTTGGCTCGCACTATCTCCGCGCGGGGGAAACAGGGGAGGGGGTTGCTGATGCTCGGGGTATAGAGGATCTTTATTATGTGCGACGAGCGTCTCCACCTCGGCCAGGTCGCGCGCTGCCGGCCTCCCTCCGGGCGCGTTCCTTGCACGACGCGAGCACCCTTCGTCCGTCCCGCCGCCTCTCCACAGCCTCGTCCCCTCCGGCTCCGACTCTCCTTCGCCGCGTTCCGACCTTCACGACTCCCTTCTTCCGGCTCCGACTTCTTACTACGTCTTTCTTCCTCGTTCCGATCTCTTACTACTCCTTTCTTCCCCCTGCTCCGACTTCTTACTACGCCTTTACTGACGAACACCGTCCTTCGATCCCCCGTAACTTCGCCTTTGACCCCCTCCCTTTGACCTTTCAACCTGCCTCCTACTGGCCCGACAAAAAGTGTGGGCGTGAAGGCTTTTTGATCCACAAATTTGCATATATCGATCGCCCTGGGGGCGGGCCACCCGCCCCTCGCTCACACCGATTGGACGGCAAAAAGTGGGCGTGTGTCGTTTTGGATCCGTTTTTGAAGCAGAAAATCCGTGATTTTGTACACGCTGTTCAACGTGCGCCCCTACACGAGTCCAGCATCGGTGCCCATGAGTGGCGCGAGACGACGGCGACAAGCAGGTGGCGAGTTGTGACGGTAAAGGTCGTGGCGGTTGTGGTGAAGCGGTGGTTGTGGTCGGTGGTTGATGTTGTGGTTGTGATGGTAGGCGTATTGGTCCAAAATAAAGATAGTAAAAGAAAAACGGCTATCCTGAAGAGTCGCAGCACGTATAAAATGACATGTATTCCCACTAGACAACGGAGTTTGGGCCTAACTACACATGCACTTACCGAGATACCTCCTACCTAAGGGACCTGGAATGGTGGTTTGCGCATCTGGTAACCACAACACTACTCCCTTCCTTTTTTACAGACTCGTCTCACAGTCACAAATTTTCGTGTGCCATCATGTGTAGTTTTCCCCTAGTACATTTTACCTACTGATCCCTGAGTGCGACATATCTATGGTATTGGCCTCGTGTCCCCAAAATAAATAACCTGAGGGCTGCGTAACTATCTAAACAAACTCACTCACACGATTCTTCCACTTAAATAAAATTGCCGGCGCTAAGAGACAGACATGCCGGGGCGCACTCATATTTACAGTACATCTTAACCCAACTTACAAATTTTACACTAAACCATGGCCCAGGATCATTGAACTCTTGCAAAAGAAAGCAGTTAGCAGGGAGCCAGGCTGTGTCACGGCAGTGCCCCTGGCTCAAACAATGCAGGTGACAGGGAACGTGGCTGGCCGCTCACACGCAGTCCAAGGCCTTCCCTTTTGAACTGAACTCAGTGGAACCACAACGGGTGCTTGGGCTGCACAAACGAAGTCTCCGTGCTGGGGCTCAAGTGGCACACGCAATGAGCAGCCAACGAATGGATGCATGGAACGCAAACACGGTGCACGGGCCGCCACTGCAGGCCCGTGCTGTAGCTGCCAACAGGGCAGTTCTTGCAGCTTGCAAACTGTTTCCTTGGGGATCCTGGCGCACATGGAAATGGAGGGGGGGGGGGGGGGCAAAGCAAAAATTGAACGGGGCTGGTGAACGTGGGCAGTGGGCATGGCATGGCAAAAGGTAGCAGAGGCAAACACAGCCCGGTGAGAAGAAGGCCGCTGCAGGCAAACACAGCCGGCAGATGAACTGGCACGGCACAGGCCTTGAAGAAAAACAGCCAGCAGATGAACTGGCCGGCACAGGCCTTGCAGCACCCACAGCTGCCGATGAAGTCAGCCGGCCTCCGCCTTGAAGCAAAACACGGCCAGCCGATGAAGTTGGCCAGCCTTTGCCGTTCAGTGGAGGGTTGGTGGAGGGAGTGCGGTGGTGCTGGTGGCCACTTGGAAGGCGGGCTCGGACCTACCTACCTGTCTCCCTCCCCAACCTATCGCCTTTGCCTGTCACTGTACACATACCCACTCCCTTAATTTGTCGAAACCCCAATTTAGCCCCAACTTATTTTTTATTATTGTTTTTATTTTTACTTCTACTTCTGCTTCCCAGCTCATAAATCGTCCCCTAACCCCCTTTATCGTCTTTGTTCGGCTAACCTATCCTGTCACCTAGCCTACTCCCAACCTCCCCTACGTTCCCTTCCCGGAGGGGAACAAGGGAGAGCTAACGTCCTGTGCCGAGGCCCAACGAAGCCTCAAGAATGGCCTCCCCAGAGTTCGCGGCGATCTTAACACCAAGTGGGTCCAGCGGCCCACAACGACAGCGAGAGGATGGATGGTGCGGAGGGTACATCTCCTAATCTACCCCTAACCATTAACTCTTAAACTACCCCGGGGCTTTCAACAAGCGCCTCTTTCGCTTAAACTATTGGTTCTAACAACCCAGATTCCCGTCCGCCTGTGTTGGTGTCCTTACAATTTCGGGCCTCGCCCCAATTTTCTCTCCGTGCCCTCACACGGTCTCCTGGCTGGGACACGTGGCTCCCCTTTGGCAGGCACGACCCTCTGCCGAATTCTCCCGCCATGGCACCCCGGGCACTACACTGCCTCCGAGGCCCTACCAGCTCCCTAACACCGGGAGTGCTCCCCCATGGGCACCTCCCCTGAAACGCACACGTGGCAGGCCGGCCTCCCGGGCCCCTTTCCGAGGGTCACCCGTGCCCACTGCACTGCCCACGCGGCTAATGGCGCCCCGCTCGGCCCCCGCACCAAGCAGGCGCACCCCGTGCCCACTACTCTATCCCGGCCCCCATGGGCCCTGCCAGCCTACCGCGGCCGACTAGCCTGGTGCCCGGGCACCCACTCAGCGATACTCACCTTTCGCAGCCACGCTCCCAAGCCCGTCAACAGGGCTCCTGCACCCCTCCAAAATGGGTCTCGAGCCTACTTTCCCACCAACAACAAAACGACCTCCATTTTTCAATTTGACTAACCCAGCTAACTCACTTTTACTCTGACCCCGGGGTCCCTTGGGCGGGAGTCACTCCCCTCCCCCCAATCACTCATCGCACCATGCATTCCCCACCGTCGCTCCATACACACAGACCCGCTGGCCTCACTCACTCACCAAGCACATGCTTCCACAACTCCTCCAACTCTTCCAACACACTCGCCGCTGAACTCTGCCATCCTTCTAACTACATCACCCCTAACTAACTACGTTGCTCCCACGTCGTCCCTTAAACTAGTAGCACGTTCCTTTTAACACTACGTAGCTAAGCTTACGTCCCCTCTACACACATCCAAAGTCACCTGTACTCTGTCTCCCAAAAAATAATCCCATTTTTATTTCCCAACCCTAAAGCTGGCTACCAATCCCTCTAACCTAATCCATTCCACGGACTCCATTATGAGGACTTACCCCCTGCTCCCATGAAGTCGGTCTAAGCTAAGCTAACCCTTCCCCCTAACTAGTTTCCATCCTGTGCCCAGAGAATCCCTGTACACCCACGAAAGTAGAGGCTTGTTTTTCCCTCCTTTTTTTTTTTTTTTTTCATGCCCAGCACCTGCGCGGCAACTCAGAGCTCAGCGCACTTTGCACCTGCCCGTGACGTTTCATGCAGCTGCACGTGTTCCTCGTCCACTCCTTGGGCCCGGGACCATCCGGCAGAGATACCCCTCACTGCCGGATTCCAACCCCACGTGCAGCCATGACGCTCACCGATGCGCTTTTATAAAAAAAAAAAAACACAATGCCACACATTCTCGAGGGGTTCCCCACGCGAACACATGTGCTTTGCCCCGTTGGGAGCTTAACACACGATCGCGTGGAGAACCCGTCCGGTCCAAATCCATTTACCTGCCTAAACTTTGTCCGACCGTCCCGCCGGGATCGGCAAATCCACCGCGTGCGTTTCCGGACCGGGACTTCACTCTCGCAGTCGAGCACGTGGTGGTGCCGTGCGTTGCACAGCACGAACCGCGTGCTCACTGCTGCGGGTGAACCCGGCACGGTCTCCGAAACAGCTGCAGCCGCTACTCGGCTTTCTCTCCCTCTGTCGCCGTCTCCCGTCGCCATTCCCACACACGCATACCCTGCGTGTCACGACGCACCCCACCAGTCCACACCCATTAAACTCACCCCGGAGACAGCGGCTGCGTGCTCCCCGCATGCCAACCGACATCTCCCCTCACATACCGCTCTCTCACACACACGGTCTCCCTTGCAGACAGCGACCTTGCACACGGCCGTTCACTCACGCGTGCGTCTCACTACTCACACCAAACCATACTACTCACACCACACACGCGGGGCACTCCAACCGCTGTGCCTCATCCACACACCATCCACACGGCGTGCTGGGAAGCACGCACTCCGGCACCATCGCCACCACACCACTCACACGTGGTGCCTCACTCATACTGGCCGTTTCACTCACACACACGGCCTCACTCACACACGGTGCCCCATCCACACCCGGCGTGCTGGGAAGCACGCACTCTGGCACCATCGCCACCACACCACTCACACACGGGGTCGCTTCCACACACGGGGACGCACTCACACCTTGCACCACACACACAGGGACAACCACACTGGGGATTTGTGTCCCCACAAGGGTCTCCGGGGCCTCTACACCCCCCAAGCTCTCCATGCACCCGTCCACAGCACCCGTCCCCTCAACCTCGCAAAACACGACCGAACTCACCTGGTCGTGACTCGCCTCAAGGGGGCATACTCCCTCCCCTCGTTCCTGGAGGAGGCCATCCCGCTGCTCGCACCGGGTCCCTACACGCTCCGCGAGCTCACCCCCATTGTCCTCCGCTACCTCCGTGTGTGCGTGTGCGTCACTTACCCCATCTTCATCGTGTAGTCTTCCCTCTATCGTTCCCATCTCCCGTGTCTCTGCCAACTCTTCACCCTTTACCTCCCTTGTCTCAACTATTATTTCTGTTGTCGTCACCTCGTGTCTCGTCTCACACGTTTTGGTCTCCCCATTTAATTTTTCCCTTTCGGTCATCGTCACGACCCTCGCCCAACACGTTCCACGAATTATTTTTTCACCCGCCTCCACCGCGGGCCCGTCAGCCGTTGCACCCCCACCCAGCTCGTTTGTTCCGACACGTGGAGTCGCCATTTTAAGTTCCCTGCTCACGGCCTTCATGCCCGCCTGCAGGCTTCGGCCCATGTTCTGCGTCTCACCCCGTAGTTCTTTCATTTCTTCCTTCATGTTCTGTGTATTCGCATCCATCGTCGTTTTCACTTCATTTGTATTTGTATCCATCTTTTCATCCATTTTTTGTGTATTCGCATCCATCTTTTCGTTCATGCCTTTCATTTCGTTTTTTATTTCATTTGTCATTGCCGCCAGCATGGCGCATAGCTGGGCCACGTCGGGTGCACTCAGCTGAGCCGTTTCAGCAAGGGTCGGGGAAGGGTTTTGGTGGAGAGGGGGGGGGAAGGTGTCATACACCGCGGCCGCTGCCGCACCCACCTCAGGTTCTGGGTTCAGTTGGGCGAGTCCGTGTTCCTGCACAATCAACATTTCCTGCACGGGGATTCCATCCTGGACCATGGATTCTACATTACTACACATATACATTTCTAATACCCCCGGCTCCCGCTCGCCTTGAGACGCCATCTTGCTTCTCGTGAAGGGTTAATTTCGCTCGCTCGTAATTTGGAGGGAATCGGGGGTCGCTTCTCTCACCCCTGGACCTATTCCCGTAAATTTAGCCGGAGACAGGAGAGCCCGTTTTCCTGTTCTCCGATACCAGTGCCGCGAGGAGGGCGATGAATTTGTATCGCACGACCTGACACCAGTGTTGCGGCTCCGCGCCCGCCGGCGTGCGACGGCCACGTAACTCGAATCGCGGCACGTCGCCCACCGGACGGACAATCCAGTCGTGACCCTCTCGGACTAACGCCGGGAACCAGTCACGGGTGGACCTTTCGGTCTCACCGCGATCGAGCCAATCAGCCCCCGCGTGGGATAGGGTTGCTCGCCAAATTCGAACTACCTAAGTACCCACGCGGAGGGTAGACCGGGCGATCGCACCTCGCCGCAGGTCGACTTCGGACACGGGCCACTTAAGCGACCCGTTCCGTACTATCAGAATAACCGAGCGGTGTTATCGTCGACCTCGACGGTTCGATTAATTATCGGGCGTATTCAGCCCACTACCAACCCTTCACGTGAAGCAAGATGGGGGTTCAATGGGGAAAAGACGAAGCGAAGCGGGAGAACAGTTCAACAATAAAGCACATTTATTCTCGGCACACGGGAAGCACACAAATACAATTCCACCAAATGCACACAAAAAAAGAAACACAATTCCATTTACACAAAAAGCAAACATAAAGGTGAAAACACAGTGCAGAGCTAATACCGACTACCGAGCACACGGCAACACTTATACAATTCTACTTCACAGACGGCGCCGACAACACATACCCAAAACCAAGGAAAAGAAATACCCTCAAGAATGAGGTAGGCCTGGGGCCGAGACCTGGTCGGGCCTACCCGTCTGGTGATGAGACGCGGAGCGGCGATGGCCCCGCAACCCGCGGGCCTCGTGGACAGTGCCTGGCAGGGGGGTGGGAACGGGGCCCCCTTGGTCGCACTATCTCAGCGCGGGGGGAAACAGGAGGGGGTTGCTGATGCTCGGGGTATAGAGAATCTTTATTATGTGCGGCGAGCGCCTCCACCTCGGCCAGGTCGCGCGTCGGCCTCCTCGGGCGCGCAGCTCCTTGCACGCACGCGAAGCACCCTTCGTCGACTCGCCGCCTTTCCACAGCTCGTCCCCTCCGTTCCGACTCTCCTTCGCCTGCGCCTCCGACCGGCCTTTACGACTCCCTCTTCCTCGTTCCGACCTCGTACTGCTGACTCCCTTCTTCCTCGTTCCGACTTCTTCCTCGTTCCGACTTCTTACTACTCCTTTCGTTCCGACTCTTACTACGCCTTTTACTGACGAACACCGTCCTTTTATCCCCCCGTAACTTCGCCTTTGACCCCCTCCCTTGACCTTTCAACTCGCTCCCCCATTGGCCCGACAAAAAGTGGGCGTGAAGGCTTTTGATCCACAAATTTGCATATATCGATCGCCCTGGGGGCGAGGCCAGTCGCCCCTAGCTCACCGATTGGACGGCAAAAAGTGGGCGTGTGTCGTTTTGGATCCGTTTTTGAAGCAGAAAATCCGTGATTTTGTACACGCTGTTCAACGTGCGCCCTACACGAGTCCAGCATCGGTGCCCATGAGTGGCGCGAGACGACGGCGATGCGATGGTGGCGAGTTGTGACGGTAAAGGTCGTGGCGGTTGTGGTGAAGCGGTGGTTGTGGTCGGTGGTTGATGTTGTGGTTGTGATGGTGGCGATTGGTCCAAAATAAAGATAGTAAAAGAAAAACGGCTATCCTGAAGAGTCGCAGCACGTATAAATGACATGTATTCCCAACACAGACAACGGGTTTGGGCCTAACTACACATGCACTTACCGAGATACCTCACCTAAGGGACCTGAATGGTGGTTTGCGAATCTGGTAACCACAACAATATATATCTAAATATATATATATATATATATATACATATATATATACATATATATATATATATATATATATATACCTACATATATCTACATATATATATATATATATATATATATATATATATATATATATACATATACATGTATATATATATATATATATATATATATATATATATATATATATATATATATACATATATGACATATATATATATATATATATATATCTATATATATCTACACATATATATATATGACATATATATATATATATATATATATATCTACATATATAATCAGATGCACCTCCTGACTAGTGAGCATCGCATTATGTCTCACACTGTAAAATTGCATAATCCACACAGAACAACCATCCGTCTGCCACTCAGACAATTATTCCTGCTCATGCAAACAATTCAACCAGAAGTTTGAATGTGACCAGTGGGAAAATCAAAACATGAGTGTGGACGAGCACTTCACTGATCCCCATATTGACAACAGTCCACACCATGTGTGTGAGAAATAATCCACAGCGATGCTCACCATTACAGTCAGGAGGTGCGTCTGATGTATAAACGATGAATATATATCATATATATATATACATATATATTGGTATACTATCCTGATGAGGACAAATAAGCTGAAGATCACGATTGGTGGTTTTGTTTATATAAGATAACCATATATTATTTGACAGAGTCACTGAGCTGCAGCCTCTGTGTTTGGAGATGATACTATTGTGTGGACTGTTGTCCATTGGGGATCAGTGGATTGCTCTTCACATTCCTCATGTTTTGATTTTCCCGCTGATCATGCATGTGCCTTCTGGTTGAATAGTTTGCGTTTGCAAGATAATTGTTTGGGTGGCAGATGGATGGTTGTTCTGTGTGGATTATGTGGTTTATATGTGAGACATCATCCACAGCGATGCTCACAGTAACACTCAGGAGGTGCGTCTGATGTATAAATGACATATGTGGTCATATATGGTTCGATGTTTATCGGTATACCATCCTGATGTGGGCAAATATGCCTGAAATCCATATTGATATATATATATGATGTTTAACTGATGATAACCATATAATCTTTGTCTCTTTGACCGAGTCACTGGGACAAAGCCTCTGTGCTGGAGGCGATGCTTTGGTGTGGACTGTTTTCCAGTGGGGATCAGCAGAGTGCTCGTCACATTCCTCATGTTTTGGCGTATATATATATATATGTTCTTCTTCTTCTTCTTCTTTCGGCTGCTCCCGTTAGGGGTCGCCACAGCAGATCACCTGTATGATCCGCATAGTGATTTGGCACATGTTTTACGCCGGATGCCCTTCCTGACGCAACCCTGGTCGCCTACGACACACAGGGATATGGTGCACCTATTTTAACCGGGTATACACCGGCCCAGTATACTGGTACTCATTCTCCGACTCGGGAAGGATGACAGGCTGAGTCAACCCCCTGGTGTATTAATTCAGTGGCCCAACGGGGCTTGGAACTCAGGACCTTATTGCATCCCAAGCCGCTGCCCAAACCACTGCGCCAACACCAGGCATATATATATATATATATATATATATATATATATATATATATATATATAATATATATATATAAATATAAATATAAATATATATATATATAAAAATATATATATATATAAAAATATATAAATTAAAAAATATATATATATATAAAAATATATATATAAAAATATACATATATATATATATATATATATATATATATAAAACATATATATGTATAAAAATATATATATATATATAAAAAAAATATATATATATATATATATGTATAAAAAATATATATATATATATATAACATATATGTATAAAATATATATACATATATATATAAAAATATATGTATATATATATATATATATATATATATATATATATATATATATATATATATATATATATATATATATATATATATATAAAATATATTGCCACGTGATTCGCGCCGTGGCGTGCTGACGGCCACGTAACTCGAATCCGCGGCACGGCCGCCCACCGGACGGACAATCCAGTCGTGACCTCTCGGACCAACGCCGGGAACCAGTCACGGTGATTTCACCGCGACCGAGCCAATCAGCCCCGCGTGGATAGGGTTGCTCGCCAACCTATATCTGGATAGACCGGGCCATCGCACTCCGCCGCAGGTCGATTGGACACGGGCCACTTCAGCGACCCGTTCCGTACTATCGATAACCGAGCGGTGTTATTCGTCGACCTCGACGGTTCGATTAATTATCGGGCGTATTCAGCCCACTACCAACCCTTTACGTGAAGCAAGATGAGGATTCAATGAAAGAAATGACTAAGCGAAGCGGGAAACAGTTCAACACAAAGCACATTTATTCGCGATGAACGGAAAGCACATATATTCAATTCCACCAAAAGCACATAGAAAAGAAGAAGAAACACATATGCAATATTTACACAAAAAGCAAATGCGACAATGCAGATCTATATATACACGCAGCACACGGCAACACTTATATATATATTTTACTTCACATATTTGCCGACAACACATATCCAAAACATATAAATATAGAACATCAAGGATGAGGTGTTGAGGCCGAGACCGGTCGGGCCTACCCGTCTGGTGATGAGACGCGGAGCGGCGATGGTGCCTCAACTCCGCGGGCTTCGCGACAGTGTCTGTAGGGGTAGGGGCAAGCCCTTGGTCGTACTATCTCAGCGGGGGGAAACAGGAGGGGTTGCTGATGCTCGGGGGAAAGGAGGATTTCTACTCTGCCTCGAGTCCCGCGACGAGCGTCTCCCTCGACCAGGTCGCGCCCGTCGGCCTCCCTGGTGTGCAGCCCCGGGCACGACGCGAGCACCCCTCGTCTGCCCTCGCCGCCTCTCCACAGCTCCGTTCGCTCTGACTCCAACGCACACGACGACAACCAACTCCTTCTTGCTTCTTCTTCCCAACTCCACCGACCGCGAAGTCTTAACTCCTCTATATATATATATATGCTCCCGTGGCCTCGCTCTCTCATTGACCCCCCGCCTACCTTTCACCTCGCTCCCCATTGGCCCGAGATATATATCGTGAATGCATTTTGATCCATAAATTTGCATATAGCGATCGCCCTCCAACGCCCTGGAGGCGCAGCCAAATCCATCGCTCATTATATAACAACATAGTGGGGCGTGTGTCGTTTTATCCGTTTTTGAAGCGGGTCCGTTTGTACACGCTGTTCGGCGCGCGCCCTGCACGAGTCCAACACCGGTACCACAAGCGGCGCAGAACGGTGGCGGCGACGGTTGCGAGGTGTGACGGAAGCGGCGCCGCGGTGGGTGGTTGATGTTGTGGTTGTGGTGGTACACAATGGCGGTTGGTCCAAAATAAAGATAGTAAAAGAACACACACGGCTATCCTGAAGAGTCGCAGCACGCATAAATGACATGTATTCCCACTAGACAACGGGTTTGGGCCTAACTACACATATACTTACATATATATCTCACCTAAGGGACCTGAATGGTGGTTATGCGAATTTGGTAACCACAACAATATATATATATATATATATATATATATATATATATATATATATATATATATATAAACATATATATATATATATATATATATATATATATATATATATATTATATATATATATATATTTATATATACATGTATATATATATATATATATATATATATATATATATATATATATATATATATATATATATATATATATATATATATATATATATATATATATATATATATATATATATATATATATATATATATATATATATATATATATATATATATATATATATATATATATATATATATACATTTATATATATATATAGCCTGTGACATCACGGCCAGACTCCAGAGAATACCAAAAGGGGTTTACGCAGACACACTTTCCCTATCGCGTGTCCCTGTCTAATTACGTGACAATTATCATTTCCCCTTGAAGAAATGAACATTTACTAGACAACTTATCACCACTGAATTGCTACTTATTACATCGAGATCCTGGTAAACTCGAACAGCATGGCATACCTAATTAAACATCCTAATTACCCTTTGAACATACCCCCCTCAAACGTAACACTGCTCCCTCCTCTGGTACCGCAGCTCCTGCAAGGTATATCACAGGCGCCACCGTACCAGCCTTAACACTTACTGACTCACACCTAATTAACCTAACGAAATAAAGTAGGAGGGGCAATGGGCAGCGAGTCGCAGCTAACTTATCTATCCTGCTTAATGTACTACCCCTTATGGCCTTATCCTCGCTTAAACAATCATTCGTTTTTTTTTATTTTTATTTTATCACATGAGAGCACTGAGCGAAGTTGCACTCCATCTTCCGGATCATCGCTCTTGCCCAACACTCTTCCAGTGATCTGGGGAGGGGAAACAAAAGGTTCCACAAAAACACAACACTTATACTTTACATTCCTACTCTAAGCCTTAACGACACTATTCACAGGATATTTACACTTGACCGCCTCCCCCAGTGGATGCTAATAGACCCAGCGTTACCTGGGGAGCCCATTTTCAAATTTGCTTGCCCCAAAATTATGCGGACATCATGCCCTTGCTGCACATGTCAAGTTGTGCGGGATCGAGTGGGACTCATACATCTTCACAACACTCACACCATGGTCATCATCACATTTCTAGGTCATGGTCCTCATTTTAATCATGCAGGCTGAATTCCGTCGTGGCCGTGGGGTGGGTTACCACAAGATGATGGGGGCATCTCAGGTGCAACCATGCCCACAGGTAAGCTTTAGTCCAGCCCGGACGTTTCTCCACCCCGCTCCCTTTGATTCCCACCCCCCCTGGTAGCCATCAGCTCTCATTCCGTACAACACACTGGAAGGGGTCTCACTGGCTCCTCTGGCCTTGCTGGGTCGCCAAGGTCCTACCCGCCTTGGTCGCCCAACCAGACCCTCTCCCAGTTGCCTCCAGACACTGTCACCATTAGCCACCAGGGGTGAATCTCCTTGAAGGGGGTCGCAATTCCCGCTCATCGTGAGCTTCAGCAATCCCTGCGGACAAGCACATCATCCCCACCCACAAAACCCACATGACTCCCCCACCCCATCGGCCTTACATGTGACACCTGCATTTCTAACACTTCACCGACCATGACCTTCCCTGTTACCACACCATGTCCAATAAAGAAATCAATGTGTGCACCATACATTTCACTTCTTAACGTGAAACAACTCACACAGCACTTCTCACCACCCGATCCACGCACCAGCCATTGGACAGCCACTCGTTCCCGCTTTGTTGCCAATTACCACTGTCCCGATTGTCACTCGAAAACCCAGCAGAACTTGCAAACCCATGCCAATTTTCCCATAATTCACTATTTTCATCAAGGGAGGGCACTTCGCCACAATCTCACCAGCCAAGCATGGCCCTATATGCTCAGCCCGATCTTGTCTCCCCGACCCCCGACAGTGATTTCCGGACCCGACCTATGAAAGAGCATCTCGGATAGACCTGGCGGTTCAGCAGGAGGATTCATCCTCTCCGGGCTTGAAAGTCTATTGGAGGGTCTCTCCATCGCCGGGTACCGGCAATATCGTTGCATGTGTCCTCTTCACCCGCACCGGAAACAACTCCCCATAAAAGGCCTCCGTGGGTATCGGTGAAATATCTCTTCCGGTTCCGGACCCCCTCGGCCATAATCGAATTGCTCTATTGGCTGGGCTGGACCCTGCCGCTTTGGCGCACCAACTACCGAATTTCCCTTTATCAAACTTGACAGTTTCTGGCAAATTTCCTGAAACATTTGGGTAATGCCAATTTCTCCTAGCCCCCCTCCCTGATCCTGAATCTCCGCCTGTCGGATCGTCACCGATGGCCTCTCGGGCAGCTGACCCGGCCGACTCCACGAGGCCAGCCTGGCCGCGCACTCGGCCGCTCGGTGCACGTTGGGTGGATCCTGTAGCTCCACCAGCGCTCGGACCTCAGGGTCAGGAAGAGCAGCTAAAAATTTCTCGAGTGCCAGTCTGTCCCACACCTCCACTGTTAGGTCCCGATACGCGATCCTGACTGATTGGTAAATGTCCTGTGCCAGCTCCTGCACTGTCAAGCCCGGCTTTAATCTGCGGTGCTGGAGCTGGGCCCGCACCAGATCACAGTTCGCTGCGAACCCAAACCGACGGCTCAACGCCTCGCAAATGTGGGAGCTGGTCAACATCCCTCCGCGATCACGTTTAACACATCTGCGGCTGGTCCCCGCAACGTTGCCACCAAATTCCCTGTACGTTCCCGCTCATTCCACCCGTTTAGTCAGGAAATGCACTCAAATTGCGTCAGAAAAGCTTCAACGCTCCCTGACCCGTCGAAATTTACCAGGGGGATCACTTTTACGGTGGACCGCTTCTCAGTTTCTCCCTTGTCCGAATTCAGCCCAGGGATCAAACACCCTTGTGGCTGCGTATCCAATTTCGGAGCCCACTGTGGCCAAAGATGTTTTGTGGTGAGGGTCTCATGGGTCAATTTTGCCTCCTGTTCCAAACGTTGAATGGACCGATTCACCTCTTCCCGCAGGATCTTCTGGGCCCGCACAACCTTCTCCAAGGCTCCGTCGCGAGTTTGTAGCTGCTCCTCAACCAACCCGGACACTCTACTTACAAAAGACGGCTCTACCAGGCCTTTATCCAAGACTTCATCTTGGCTCATAATTTTATCTTGTTCGTCCAAACGAGCCTCCAATCCTTTTACCTCCTCCGCCAAATTCATCCCTTGCTTCCTCAGCTCTCCCCACTCTTCTACTTGCAGCTGCATACGAGCATCCACACAGGCACGATGACGTTCCAGGCTTTCATCCACTTTATCAACCCGAATGTTCGTTGCATCAATTTTATCTACCAATTTTTTCCGTATATTTTCCCCCTCCAATGTAATTTATACCTTTGTTTCCTTCTATCTATCCTCGAATTTACTTTGTATTTCCCCCAATTGAACATCCACACACTCCTGCATCTCAGTTTTCATTTTCTCCATCTTTTCCCCCAATTCATCCCTCATTAAATCAATCAGTGCACCCAACTGTTCCCCCATTACCCCCAATTGATCTGTCATTTCTGCCCTCTGTGTCACGAATTGATTTGCCATTTCTGCCCTCTGTGCCGTCATGTCTGCCCTCTGTGTCACGAATTGATTTTCCATTTGTGCCGTCATTTCTGCCCTCTGTGTCACCAATTGATTTGCTATTTGTGCCATCATGTCCCCTATTAAACGTTCCAACATTGTCTGGATCGTCATCGCACCGGTTTCCGGCGCTGCCGGCCCCGTTACGGGTGATGAAGCACGGTCCACGCTCGGAATGGGGGAGGTTCCAACCCTACCCGTCTCTCCCTTCTTCCCCCGACTCGCTGCCAGACACGTGGCCTTCCTCCTCAAACATCTGCAAATCCGCCATGGTGCAGAAGTCCCGTTTGCCGCCAATTAAATTTAATTTGAAGAATCCCGCCAAAATTTTCCCACGCTCGCGCGCTTTTCTGTCGTAATTTTATATTCCAATTTGTGGCGAGATTTTAATCTTGGTATATTCTCCCGATACCAAATATAATTTAGAGGGGTTCGAACATCCCACTGCTGACACCAATGTGACGTTCACAGGACTTGAACAGTCCTGCCAACGTAGAATGAGCCGAAACGATGGAGGCGGTTTATTTATTTATAACCCAAAGATGGCGGTTCTAATCGCTCTACCGCAAACGGGACGAGGAAGGTGGCACGAGTCGCTTTTCACTGAGTTGACAACGTTTATTCCTCTAACCAGAAATAACAAGGCTCGGCAAGAAGAGGGATCCGGGGCGATTCGACGGGATGGTGTGGGATCGGGCGTGGGGAAAACACGGACAATTCCAATGAATATACAAATCTCAAACCCTCTAAGGTGCCAGGTACACACACACACACACACACACACACACACACACACACACACACACACACACACACACACACACACACACACACACACACACACACATACACACCGTAGCTATTCCTGGTGGTCAAGCTGGACCATGGTGTGGACGTAATTGTCCCTGGATTGGCGTCGGACGAGCTGGCATTGCTCTCGTCAGGGGGGCAGGAGAAACCGTGGTGCTGTCGACCTCCTGGTCTAGGCCCAAGTCCGCTCACAGCCGCCAGGGAACCAGTTCTGGCGCCAAATTGCGAGCAGGAGAGGGAGGCAGGTCCGCCCGCCGTTCGACCCCGTACTCCGAGCCAGCAGAACCCCAGAGCCAACCAAGGTGAGGCACGAGGCTCAGCAAGGCTACAAGACACGATGAAACCAGGGCCGAATCAGCGCAACAAGCACGCTCTCAGCACAACAACCTCCACCCCCAAAAAAACGGTCTTTCTGTCCCGATCTTCTTCCTCTTCCTCTTCCGAGCCCGAACAGAACCTTTTTATCCTCCCGTCCTCGTCACTTCCAATCGAGCCGTTTTATTGGCCCACCGCCGTCGCCTTCCGCCAATCATGATCACGGGGCGGAGCCATCCGCATCACTGTCCTGTGACGTTACGGCAAGCCTCCAGGGAATACTTAAAGGGGTTTACGCAGACACACTTACCCTAACCCGTTTCCCTAACTAATTACGTGGCAATTATCATTTCCCCCTTGAAGAAATGGACATTTGTACCAAATTTGTACATTGTACCAAATATAGGTGTACCAAATCCCTGTGTCGTAAGAGGCGACCAGGGTTGCGTCAGGAAGGGCATCCAGCATAAAACCTGTGCCAAATCATAATGCGGATCATGAAGGAATGATCCGCTGTGGCGACCCCGAACGGGAGCAGCCAAAAGAAGAAGAAAAAGAATAGATATATATATATATATATATATATATATATATATATATATAAATATATATATATATATATAGAGATATATATATATATATATAGAGATATATATATCCTTCCCATCAATGTTCAGAAGCATCCAAATCAGATACTGCATCTTCCTCAGGTAAGTTTGCCTGATACATCCAGCTGCCATTTACTGTACATATAGCTGGCCCAAGCTCTGTGCATTTTCATGGCGCGAAGATGTCCTTTGCCGGAAAGTTTACCGTTACTTGCTAATAACGCACCGCATAATGTTTCAAATTGCAGACATCCATAAAGTCACCAAACCCACCATGTTCACAGGAGACCTCCTGCAAGGTTCAAAATCCATTCAATGGTGGCGATCCATCGGGGGATTGGGCAGCTCACGCCGATCCACTCGGGCCTTGCACCGGCCCACCTGGTAAGGTGTTTGCAGTCTGGGCAAGCTGACTGTTTCGTGAGTTGAGAAAGTCATCCAGATTTTTGTTGTGCAGAGGCTTTGCCTTTCTCTAGAGTTCTTTTCCAAGTATTTTTGCGCTTCTTGTGAAAGCTTCGAGTCATTTTGATTAACAATCCTCATCTGACTATTTTATGGTGGGTGTCCCAAACGTCGCCTTTTTTAGGGGGTTTGTGCGCATGTGCAAGCATCATGGGGTGGATCACATCGAGTCACGTATTAATTTACATTTGAAATCGATAATTCAGGCTTTCGTAAAGTTTTTTTTAGCTTGACCAGAAACACCTCCACATAAAATCCAGGTGTCATTTGTGACAAGTCATAAAAAGTTAGTTTAACTAATTTTATTTGCATGAACACATAAATTCCCATGATCCTGCCACTGCTGTCACATCCCAAACGACTTCTCCCTCCCCCCCCCCCTGAATGAAACCGAGTCGAGAGCGTGACAGATTTAATGTGTCGTCGGTGGAATACAGGGAGGCATGATGGGCCAAATCGACCATGCATCAAAAGTTCCAAGTAATTCCTAAAGATTTATTAGCATCTTATCACTGTCAAACTTCACTGTGACAAAGACAGTCAGGTTTTGTATTTGTGCAGCAGAATTGCATTTTTCATGCAATGTGAACACAGCACTTCAGTATTTTCTGTGAACATGGGAAGTCAACGTAAAAATTGTACAATGGGCACCAGTTCCATGGCCCGATGGAATTACCAACATTTTCTTCCTCGCTCACATCTGATCATGGCAACTACGTTTGAAAGCTCCCATACATGGCTTAAATTCTGCAAAAGTACCACTAAAAAAATATACCCATCAGAGATGGGGAATCCCCCACCATTGAACCAGTCGGCCATCTTGGAATCAATAGGGTTCTTCCTTTTCAGGTGGTACATGTGTGACCCAAATTTCAAATCGATATGGCGAACAGTTTATGAGTTATTGCACTCACAGCTATAAATGTTGACGCCTGGACGGACGACCCAGGTGACAACAATATCCCCCTTCCGCCATGCGACGGGGGGGGGGGGGTAAAAACTACCATGGGAGCAATTTGTGTCATCATGGTAATGACTTGTATTGGGAACAGATGTTAAGCCTGGTGTTGGTTTTGTGGTTAAGTTGGCTGGCTTATGATCTTAGGGTCGAGTTCGAGCCCTGTTGGCCATTGAAATAACACCAGGTGGGGTGAACTCAGCCTGTCATCCTTCCCAGGTCAGTGAAATGAGTATCAGTGTGGAGTAATAGGGGTGTTGCATCAACGGATAAGCCGCACCCCATCAGCCAAAGATGCAAGCCACAGCCCTGTGGTGCATACGAAGGAGAGGAGTGTTGGTGATGCACCCCATCCAAATGAAATTGGTTAAGAAACAAATATTTATGTAGTTATGGCACCCTAATTCTCCCAAAAACGCAGAATGTTTACCTCAACGAAAATATAGAAACCTGTGCTTAGATCATTACAAAAATATGGATTTCTGCATATGTATGGAAGAGTTTCATCCATGCCTTAGACTGAGACCATGACCTGTTGAACCCAAAAGTTAATCTTTGCATTACAGTCCAGTCTTGTGCTATGTTTGGTTGAATTCCCTTCAGTGGGTCAAAAGTTACTGATGTTGAAAAAACGTTCACGGGCAGCCAGACAGACAATCAGAAAACAAGGCCAACTGGACTTCGGTTATGGGAGGCATAACAACTGCTCAATGTTTATTAAAGCAGAATGAAAAAAAAAATAACAATAATAATGTTTAAGACCTCCATTAATCCTGGCTTTGAGCCACATTGATGCTAAAGACTTCTTCAGAAAAAAATACTTCCACACGTTCCCAGCAAGAAAAAGTCAATGATTTAAGTTTCACAATTGTCAAAAAAAAAATTGTGAAACTTAAACAAGCACTTTATTCTTCAGATAGTTTGGAGAAACTTGTTAAAAATCCCTCGACCATATCACGAATGTAGCAATCTACACTGGGACGTGACGTATCCACAAGTGTCACCGTAAACCGGCGATCCCATGGGTGTTTGTTCTTGCCTGCAAGCTCACAAACCCAAGCGACCATGGGCTTACCCTCAACCAAGTAGCGAAAGGACGCAGCTACTGCTGCTGGCCAGTGCATGTCCGCAAAACCTGAAACAAAAAGATGAAGGGTCGAGAATAGCAGTGTGACTTGTGGTGATTACTTGGACGAAGAGGAATCTCTCATCATCAAATGAAAACAATTACCTTAAAATCGACAAAATACAATAAATTATAGGGAAAGCCAAAAACCTTTTGTCACGTTCACAGAAAATTTAAGAATCCGACACATTAGATAAATGAATCCAAGATTTTTAAAATGGGTGAGAAGAGAAAAAGGTGGATGTCAAGGTGGTCCAGGACATCAAAAACTGTCAATAAGCATATCTTCTGGGGAAAATGAATATAAAATTATGGCTACAACAATTACACACAACTACCATAATTAATCTCATTTAAGGTAAGCTCTATCAGAATTGATTTTTTCCGACATCTATATATTGGTGGGTCATACCAGCATTATAAAAAGAAAAAAAAATTATATTTACAGAGACATGACAGAAGTAGACACCTTAAATTTATCCATTTCAGCTGGATAACGCAGTTTTACCGAGTGATTTGTACTAATATTCGACTATTTCTTTGGAGAAACGAGTTCCTGGGTCTTGTATGACAAAATATGCCTCAAACTTTCCAATTTTCAAAGAGGACGAATTGTGGGCCAATCGGAAGGTGGAGTCAGATAGCTCAGAACCTTGGCATTCCGCTTTCTCCGGTCAATCGGGTGATTGTGCAATTCACCAGCGAAGGCAAGGAATCCACAGCATCCCGTTCTGGTCGATCTGGGCCCTCAGAAAGGTGTCTTCGAGCTCTCAAGCGGTTCATTTAGAAAACTCCCCGTTGCAAGGCAGCGGATGTTGCAGAGGAGGTCCAAGTTAGCTCAAGAACTGCCATGTGGTACCTTCAAGAACTGGGCTACGATGGGAGAGCAGCAAGGAGAAAACCTCTTCTTCGACCAGCCAGCATTCAAAGGAGAAAGAAGTTGGCCGACGAGATGGCCAACAGACCCTAGGAGTTTTGGCAGACTAATTTTTTTCAGATCAGTCCCAATTTGCTCAATTTTCTGACAGTGGACACGTATGGGTCTGGAGACTTCCCAGTCAAGAGTTCCCTTTGAACCAATTGCAGCCAACTGTCAAATACGGTGGTTTTTCAGTGATGGTGTGGGGAGCAATCTGGAGTGCTGGTCGGTCAGAGCTTGTGGAGTGTGTTGGCAACATCAACACTACGACACACATTTCTATCCTTGAGGATGGACTTCTCCCCGTCTTCTCCACTGGTCAGATGGTCAAAAACAATACTCTGTTAATGGAAGATGGAGCTCCATGCCACACTGCAAAAAACACCAAAGAATGGCAGGACAGAAATGGGATCAAGCGACTTCCATGGCCAAGTCAGTCTCCTGACATGAATCCCATTGAACACCCCTGGGCCATATTGGACCGAGCTGAGCGGAAATAGTCCAGGAAACCAGCATCACTGGCAGAATTCCTAAACCTTTTGTGGGAAGCCTGGGCAGAAATCCCACAAGAGAAAATTTCGGAACTCGTTAGCTCTGTCTCAAAGAGTAAAAGAATTGAAATCTGCAAATGGCAAGTCGACAAAATACTAGTGTTTGCATTAAAATGGATCAAATGTTCTTCAAATGTTCAAGAAATAAATTCTTTTAAAATCATGGTGTCGATTTACTTCTGGTATGTATGTATGTATGTATGTACGTACGTACGTACGTACGTACGTACGTACACACACTTTAAACACAGGTTGCAAAAACACGTAATGGTCCAATGGCCCATTATGTATTCAAGTACAACATTATCATTGACACGGCAATTTTTCAGTGTTCCCACATGGGGTATCAAGATTGACGATTGCCATGTCGGCAATGGATACAAGCTGGGATGACGATCATGGATCGCTGTGCCGGTATGACCATTGTGGATCAACGTGTCGCGAATCAGCGCAGGCGTTCAAAAGTACACCCGATTCAAATAAAATAACCAATTGGCAAATAAAAACCAAAAAAGGAGCCATTTACACACCTTCCAAATCAGCCCAGATGGCCTGAAAAGGCAGCTCCAAGAAGCTTGGGTCAAGATGGCAGAGAAACCTGGTGTTGACCATCTTGTAAGGACCATAGTCCAGCTGATACACCAAAGCCATATTCGGGGATGGCAGGGATTTCACCAACACACGGTACCAACTTCCACCACGAATTAAACATGCAACAAAAGAGGTTTTCAGGGAAGCAACACATCAACAATTGCAATTTTCCACAAGCAGTTTTCTTTTTAAATGCACGTAACCACTTTTGAGGAAATAAACAGCGATTTGCATAATACTGCCGAAACAAAGTCAACACCATTTAAATTTTTCACCTTTTGTTACCTTATACCCTGGAATTGAATTAAATCAGACTTTACCTTTAGTTACGCATTGTAACCCACAACTTCCAAGTGAAAAACAAATTAGAGAAGGTTAAAGATTAAAAAAAAACTACGTCTTGGTTGGATAAGTGTCCAACCCCCTGGGAATAGCAATTGCAAATGAGCTCAGGTGTCACCAATCACCTTCAAAATCACACACCAAGTTAATTGGCCTTGATCTGCGTTAAGTTGTGGTGATTCTGATTACCTGCACCACCAAAAGTGAAGGAGGTTGTTTTCACCCCTTTCTGTTTGTGTACAGGATATCTCAAAAAGTTGACGGATCTGGATGAAATTTTGTGGACAGGTTGGGTGTGTGATGAGGACGAACTGATTAGATTTTGGTGAAGATCTGGATCCAGATCCGACAACTAGAATTTTGTAAGTGATTCTTCACCATTGAGAGATGGGGCTAAACTAATATATCGCACAATATCTCAAAAAGTTGTGGACGGATTTGGATGAAACTTGGTGGACATGTTGGGTGTGTGACGAGGAAGAATTGTTTTGATTTTGGCGATTCGGATCTCAATTTTTTGAGTGATTGTTCACAATTGAGAGATAGGGCGAAACTGATATATAGCACGAGATCTCAAAAAGTTGTGGACCGATTAGGATGAAACTTGGTGGACATGTTTGTGTCACAAGGACAAATCGATTTGATTTTGGTGAAGATTCGGATCCGGATCTGGATACGATAATTATTTAATCTTCAAAGTGATTCTTCACCATTGAGAGATCGGGCCAAAAACGATATAGTATTATGTATAGCATGATGTTTCAAAAATATATTGGGCCAGATATGTTCTCATGGGTCAGGCATTACGTGGTGGAAGATTGTGCTCTGCCGAGTGCCCTTCTCAGTATAAATGTATCTGAGCTCTGTTCATTTTCCTTTAAAACTTCAATACAAGATGCAAGCGCTTCCATTGATGAAGTGCCAGGAACAAGCAGTTTTGAACAAGGTTGAGATGAGGGAGGAGGATACCTCTGCCAGGCTGAAGAGTTCAAGTTTTGTGTCCCACTGATAGGCCTAATGTGGATACAGACCAACCAAAATCAAACTGGCTTGTGCTTGTCACCCAAACAAACCCATCCATTAAGTTGTCATAACCCACCCACAATGTTTTAACATATAGTGCTATATATCACTTTTTGGCCCCATCTCTTAATGGCAAAGAATTATTAAAAAAAAAAAAAAAAATCAGTATCCATATCTTCATCAAAATCGACTGAATTGGTCTGTTACACCCCCCCCCCCCACCCAACCCACCAAATTTCATCCAAATCCATCCATATCTTTTTGAGATTCCCTGCACACAAACAAAGAGAAAGAAGTGAAAATCACAATCTGTTCATCACAGATGGCAGAGATAACGAGAACGGCACTCGGTTGAGCACATACCTCCACCAAACTGAACAGTTCATGTAGTGTATCCCACCGAGAGGCCGAATGTGGATCTGGACCTGAACAAAAATCTAATCCGCATTTCTCATCACCTAACAAACTCACCCACAACTTTTTGCAACATCATACCACATGTCAGTTTTGGCCCCACCTCTCAATGGTGAAGAATCACGAAGAATTAAAAATTTCTCACATCCAGATCTTCACCAAAATCGAATCAATTCCTCCTCATCACAATCAATTCCTACACGTCACAATCTTCACCAACCAACCTGCACTAAGTTTCATCTAAATCAGTCAAAAACATTTTGAGATATCCTGCTCACAGACAGACAAAGACAAGGGCAAAAACCTCCAACCACCTTCAGTGACCATGGTGATAATGACATCACTGCATCATCTCCCCAGGTCCACAACACACACAAAACTTAATCTAAAACGGCAAGAAGTAATTTGAATAACAGAGTATACCTGAAATAAAGAAAAGCAAGAGGTGATGGATATGAAAATAAGCAATATTCAACTTGGGAGTTCATGGAACACCTGGTCCCACACTGTGTTGAGAAAATGAAATAAGAAGAAAAAAAAATAAAAGACATGGGTGGGGTCTGTGCGGCAAATTTGAATGTTCGACGTGGAAAATGCTGGAATATTGAGTCCAATTCAATTGAAAGAAAATAAAGATTTTAAAGGTTCGGAAGTTTACCGCCATTGATACAGCATTTTTTACACCACCTTATTCAACACGTTACGCTATAGTTCTTCGTGCCTGTTTGTGTTCCTCATTACACTCATAAAAACAGCAAGTTTTGCATTTCGAATGATTTTCGATTTTGTTTGACTGGCAGGGACGCAGACAAAAAATATCTTTGCACTTGTGCAATTGGGACGAATTCAAAGGCAAAGTGCTGCAAAATTGCATGTTTGTTTTCTGACTCGTGTTCAAAATATAACATTCAATTTCAATGAGTTGTTCCTGAATCATCAACTTGCATTTGCAGACAGGGCAGACAGACCCAATTGCTTAATCCCACTTTTCGCTTCATGCACACAGGGTGAAAACGAAGGGAATAACGAGTAAAGATCGTCACAGCAGCCAAGACGAATATTTGGACGTTGCGACCGCCAAGCCTCAGATGAAAACCACTCGTTCTCAGAGAAGACAGTGACATTAGTGCTGCCTTAAATTTTGAATACAGATCTTCCCAACTACAAGCAGCAACTGGAAGGGCACTCAGTAGAGCACAAACCTCAGGCTGATTACGTGACGTTTCGTATCCCACTGTAATTGGCTTGCTCTGGTCACCTAACCAACTCATCCACCAAGTTCCATCTTTCACTCAATGATGAAGAATCACTTTAAAAAAAATTATTGGATCCTGATAAAGATTGTCACCACAATCTAATAATTTCGTCCTTGTCAGATACCCAAGCTCTCCACAAAATTTCAGCCAAATCCAGACACAAGGGTGAAAACATAACCTCCATCCACCTTCAGTGAGAGGTAAAAATATATGAATAAATAGGAGAACGTACAAATTGGCACACAACAGTTTTTGTGACCGAGCTGAAGAATGGTGATGAGACAGTGTGCGCAAGTCAGACCATAAATCGAATCAACATTGCAAAATATGATTGAAAATAAAAACTGGAAAGATGACAAGAAAAAATAAAAATAGCTCTGCAAAGCAGGCGTAACCCCTCAGCCCCTTGACGCAAACCAATTTCAAGATGGTGGCCATACTGAAAATCGCAGCACGCCCATTTTCGAAAGGAACCTTCCTCTACTCAACCCCATTATACCTCGCCAGAATAAAATCAATGTGTGAAGCCGTTCTCAAGTTATTGTCCGGAAACCAAATTCAAGATAGCTACTCTAGCCGCCATATTGTATATCGGATTGCGCTGAATATCGAAAAGAACCTTCCTCTAAACACCCCCATGATATCACACAAAAATGAAATCAGTAAGTCAAACCGTTCTCAAACCTTCCTCTAAACACCCCCATTATACCCCCATGAAAATAAAATCAATCTGCCAAGCCGTTCTCGAGTTATTGTCCGGAAACCAAATTCAAGATGGCTGCCCTAGCCGCCATGTTGGATATCGGATTGTGCTGTATATCGAAAGGAACCTTCCTCTAACCACCCCCACACTGCAAAAATGGATTTAATCGGACAAGGCGTTCTCCTCGAAATCGACGGAAACCAATTTCAAGATGGCTGCCCCAGCCGCCATATTGGACATCGCACTGATTATCGAAAGGAACCTTCCTCTACCCAGCCCCACACTGCAAAAATCGATTTAATCAGACAAGGCGTTCTCTTCGAAATCGACGGAAACCAATTTCAAGATGGCTGCCCCAGCCGCCATATTGGACATCGCACTGATTATCGAAAGGAACCTTCCTCTACCCAGCCCCAAAACACACTGCAAAAATGGATTTAATCGGACAAGGCGTTCTCCTCGAAATCGACGGAAACCAATTTCAAGATGGCTGTCATGGAGGCCACATTGAAAATCGCAGCGCGCCCATTTTCGAAAGGAACCTTCCTCTACTCAACCCCAACACATCCTGCAAAAATGGATTTAATCGGACAAGGCATTCTCCTCGAAATCGACGGAGACCAAAAGTTGACAGACACCCGGACAACGCCTATGACGACAATACCCCTTAATATAGCCAATTCAGGCTGAGGAAAAGGAAAGAAACCCAAGTGATGTCAGCATTGTCCAGGCCATGTTCAGTAAAGCAAGAGAGCACAGAACAAATTGTGAACATCAGGAACCTCAGAGAAGTGTAATGCAGACAAGCGAGGGAGGCCTAAAAAATGTGGAGGTTCGATTGAGGGGAGAGGGCTTGGGGGAACAAGTCTGCCAACCACATTGCATATGGGTCAGGAAGAAGAGCAGGAGATTCGTAGCCCAAAGTTCTTGGTCGCAGAGGTTAGCGGGGGAGTTCACTTTCTCCTATCCCATTCGTGATTTATGCAAAGATGGTGCAAGCAATGGAAAGAACTGAAGATGTGATTGTCAAGTGAGAAGTTGTTTAAGGACGCAAGGTGTGGTAATGAGTGGAAGTTGGTTTGCAGATGCTGATGAACAGTTTTTGAATGAAATGGCGAAGGAAAACACGATGGCAATGAAGATTTCAACGAAAGGACGAGTGTTGAACATATGAATCAATTGGCTGGAGAGTGTGGCACTGACAGACAACAGAGGCTGCAGGTTTGCAAGAACAACTGGGTCAGGAGGATTGCAGGCGTGAAGAGGGTGGATGAACTGAGGGAGAAGATTGGTGTGCCGATGAGCTTGACGGGGAGATTGGTGAAATGCTGGCTGAGATGGTCTGGACATTTGGGGTGCACAGGGGAGGAAAGAATGGCAAAAAGAGCAGATAGGTTGAGGGAGCAGGGTAAGAGGAAAAGAGGTGGACTGCAGTTGAGATGGGAGGATTGTGTGAGGAGGGATATCAGTGAGGGAGGGGTGTTTGGAGAGTAGAGAGAGTTCGCTGAGGACAGAGGGAGGTGGAGGAGTATTGTGGTTAAGGCAGGGCTGTAGTTTGGTGTCATCATACCTCAGCCCTGAATAAAGGGAAGAGAACAAGAGGGCAGAGAGGAGAACAGGTAAATCAGTAAAGATACTTGGGAGGTCTGTTGCCAGATGGAAAAAGTGAGGTGGAGAAATGGACAAGGATAGGCATGGCTAACGATGCATTTAAAAATACGAGAAACACCCGCTCTCTATGGGGTTGGCGAGGTTGGCGTGGGTACAGGGGGTCGTCGTGTGTCTGTGCACACCTATCTATGTAGTCGAGTCCCATTTGTATTCAAAGTCCTTTTCACCTTAATTATAGATTTTCAGTCACTCAGCCTATAATGCTTTAGACTTGGTCATGTTATTGTCCTGGATATTACTATTATTTTGAATATTATTATTTTGAAATAACAATATTATGCTATTATTGTTGAATGGAAGAACAGCCTTCGAAGGTGAAATGCTCAATGTCCTGCTTTTTCTTCATAAGATGTACGGATGGAAGTGTGTTAATTAATTATTGTTATTATTATGCCATTATCTGATTAATTTGGGGTTCCAATTATTTTTTACTTATGGTAGTTGTCACAACGCCATGATAAGCAATTTGTACACCTTCACTCATCTGTTTGTCCAATGTGGAAACCCCCTTGGTGAAGGGGTGGATGAAGTCATGACAACTTCTGCCCTATGACCATCTCCTGACGAGTTTTGTTGGGATTGGATAAGTAACAGCTGAACATATCACGGTCAGACAAACATAAACAGACAGGAGAGACAAAAAAAATTGTGCATTTTGTTTGATCGTTGTGGAGTGGAGATACGGAGCTGAGATGTGGACACAAAGTCAGACGTAAATTTTGAGATGTAGTGTATGTGGATAAGAATGAAAGCCATTTGGGTAGAAGGAGAGAAAAGAAGTTCTTGCATCTGCTGGCAATAAAAGGACTGGTGAATGTGACAAGAAGAAAGGAAGAATTGGATGGGACATCTACATAGAGATGGATTGATGAAGGATGCAATGGGATCGACAATCATATGAAAGGGAAAACACCAAGAGGAAGAACAGTGGGAATGCTGGGTGAGCCGAAGGATAAGGGTTATTTGTAAAGATGAACAGGAAAGCTGGGAATGGAAGTGGAAAGACAAGGGTGAGGATCTGTTAATAGGCAGACTATGACTGATGCATGCAGTTAAACTTTTACTCAAATAGTGTCTTTCTCATGCATTTAACTAATTTAATTGCAGTCTTTAGGAGCACAAAGACAAATTGCTTTTTCCTTCAACCCTCATTCCCCATACAGGAAGCACAAAACTACAAGAAAGCACACTTACTCGTCATCCAGCATGGCTGCACACACAAGACCCTCAGAGACGGGTTCTTTCAACTGAAAGCGTGCCTCGTCTCTGGCATACCTCTTCCTCATGTTATCGGTCAGTTCATGGAGATCACTGAGGTAAAGCCAGGGTTGCAGGGCAAACAAACCAGGGTGGCAAGCGACTGAAACAAATACATCCATCCGCTTTCCACGCTCTGGGAGCTGTTGAGGAGGAGGAAGGATCTTGCAGGAAATTGGTAAAACCGGTTTTCTCTCCTCGAGGTCAAGGCTTGCACAATGAGCAGCTAACATCTTGTTTACAGTCTGAGAATCATCATCCAAGTTCAGGGAAGTAAATAGGTGGACATAGAGAAGCTGAGGGTGGACCTGCACACTTGCAACCTGTGCAAGGGGAGAAATAGTCAATGCCAAACAGTGAGTTAAAGGTTAACGGTTAATCCATATCAAACTGTTGGTTCAATACCTCATGCAAGCCATCGTACAAGAGAAAGGTAACAAGCTTCTGTCCTGTCATTCCTGATCTGTCAAGTGAATGAGTGAAGATCACCCAGTGGAAGCCAAACGAGTTATTGTGGGCACGTAAGAATCATTGTATCGTGTCCAAAATTACCGTAATAAGTCTCTCTTTCCTTGTTCTCATGGCCATTTCAATATAAAGTAAAATTTTAGAGTTTTTAATGCCCACCTCAGAAGGAAGCAATCTTAAACCTACAGCCAAGTCCCAGTGGACGACGTATGGTCTCTTCGACAGTCTGTCACTAAATTGGGGGATTATGCAGTGGCAGATATCATGGAACCACCCCACAGTCGACTTAAGGGTTTCAGGACACTGGTCCAAGTCCAGCAATTGGTTGACATTTGCAATCGCAAGTGTGTATGTGTATAAATGTGTACACGTACGTACACACACACACACACACACACACACACACACACACACACACACACACACACACACACACACACACACACACACACACACACACACACACACACACACACACACACACACACACACACACACACAATGTGCTTTCACATTGTGTAAGGATACGAACCGCGCAGTTTTCTACGTCACCCAGAGGGTCCCGATCTTTAATATCAGTCGCTGAGTCAGTGGTTAGAAAGAGCTTTGTATATTAGATATATACATATAAATATGTCGATACATATATATATATATATATATATATATATATATATATATATATATATATATATATATATATATATATATATATATATATATATATATATATATAATTTTTTTTTCAAAGTTTAGTTACTGTAAACAAAGGGCCAAGTAAGAATATAATTAGGAACAGCAATGCTTATCTATTTATTTGCAGCAATCATAAAAAGATGCAGCACAACCTTCAAAATGTAATCGTTCTTATTCAGCAGCATTTTCCATAAGAACTCCAGGGCTTTCGGGTTCTGCACATCCAGCCTCAACTCAGTGTTTACGAGGCGGCATTGGAGTACCTATGATAAAGAGGAAGAATGTAAGCAATAACAAAAAAAAACAAAAACACAAACAGGAGATTTCCTACATGGGTTAGTGTCATGTAAAAGCCAAAATTCATGACCAATGAATAATTCAGGTGCTTCAACACAAAATTGTTGTAAAAAGCTTTTGAGACATTGGCTCATTTCTTTAAAGATGGAATGGTCAGTTTGGGAAGGTGAATTGACGACCTCATCAAGACCAGTTGACCAAAGAAGCTGAAAGTTAACATGTTACTTCATCACAAAGTAAAATGACAAAATTTATTAAATTAGACATGGTCAAACTTCATGACAGACCAATCATGATGGGGAAAAAAAAAAATTCTGGAAGTCCTTTCTCTTCCAGTCACACCTTTTGCTTTCCATTGAAGGCAGACAAAGCCGCTGAAAGCATTCTAAGATGTAAAGAGAAATGCTGAATTATTTCAAACACCAGGTCCCCCCCCCCCAAAACCCAGGTTGGGGGAGAAAAAAAAATGATACATTACAGGCTCCCAGGTACACCAAAAATTAGTACTGCTTTTACCTTCAGGGAAGAATACAGCAAAGTGATGCTGCAAATATAAATATTTTACATATGCACATATAAATATTGTTGCGGTTTTCGCGCCCGCCGGCGTGCGGACGGCCACGTAACTCGAATCGCGGCACGTCGCCCACCGGACGGACAATCCAGTCGTGACCCTCTCGGACTAACGCCGGGAACCAGTCACGGGTGGACCTTTCGGTCTCACCGCGATCGAGCCAATCAGCCCCCGCGTGGGATAGGGTTGCTCGCCAAATTCGAACTACCTAAGTACCCACGCGGAGGGTAGACCGGGCGATCACACCTCGCCGCAGGTCGACTTCGGACACGGGCCACTTAAGCGACCCGTTCCGTACTATCAGAATAACCGAGCGGTGTTATCGTCGACCTCGACGGTTCGATTAATTATCGGGCGTATTCAGCCCACTACCAACCCTTTACGTGAAGCAAGATGGGGATTCAATGGAGGAAAAGACGAAGCGAAGCGGGAGAACAGTTCAACAATAAAGCACATTTATTCGCGACGAACGGAAAGCACACAAATACAATTCCACCAAATGCACACAAAAAAGAAAACACACTTCCATTTACACAAAAGCAAACATAAAAGTGAAAACACAGTGCAGAGCTAATACCGACTACCGAGCACACGGCAACACTTATACAATTCTACTTCACAGACGGCGCCGACAACACATACCCAAAACCAAGGAAAAGAACATCCCCAAGAATGAGGTAGGCCTGGGGCCGAGACCGGGTCGGGCCTACCCGTCTGGTGATGAGACGCGGAGCGGCGATGGCCCCGCAACCCGCGGGCCTCGTGGACAGTGCCTGGCAGGGGGTGGGAACGGGGCCCCCTTGGTCGCACTATCTCAGCGCGGGGGGAAACAGGAGGGGGTTGCTGATGCTCGGGGTATAGAGGATCTTTATTATGTGCGACGAGCGTCTCCACCTCGGCCAGGTCGTGCTGTCGGCCTCCCTCGGGTGCAGCTTCCTGCACGACGCGAGCACCCCCTCGTCTGGTGTCGCCGCCTTTCCACAGCTCCGTCCCCTCCGTTCCGACTCCACCGCACACGACGAGCAGCTCCACCGCCCGCGAAGTCTTGACCCTCTGCTTTCGACTCTCCTCTGCTTCCGACTCTCCTCTTCTTGACTCTCCGACCCCGTTCTGCTCACTCTCTCGTTCCCGTTCTGCTGACTCTCCTTTGCGACTCCCTTCTGACTGCGACTCTGACTCTCGTTCTGCTGACTGACGAACACCGTCCTTTTATCCCCCCGTAACTTCGCCTTTGACCCCCTCCCTTTGACCTTTCACCTCGCTCCCCATTGGCCCGAGAAAAAGTGGGCATGAAGGCTTTTTGATCCACAAATTTGCATATATCAATCGTTCTGGAGGCGGGGCCAAATCGCCCCTCGCTCACCGATTGGACGGCAAAAAGTGGGCGTGTGTTGTTTTTGATCCGTTTTTGAAGCAGAAAATCCGTGATTTTGTACACGCTGTTCGACGCGCGTTCTGCATGAGTCCAACACCGGTACCCACAGCGGGGCAAGAACGGTGGCGATGCTACGGTTGTGAGGTGTGCGTGAAGGTCGTGGCGGTTGTGGTGAAGCGGTGGTTGTGGTCGGTGGTTGATGTTGTGGTTGTGATCATGGCGGTTGGTCCAAAATAAAGATAGTAAAAGAAAAACGGCTATCCTGAAGAGTCGCAGCTCGCATAAATGACATGTATTCCCACTAGACAACGGGTTTGGGCCTAACTACACATGCACTTACCGAGATACCTCACCTAAGGGACCTGAATGGTGGTTTGCGAATCTGGTAACCACAACACTACCCCCTTCCCTTTTTACAGACTCGTCCCGAGTCGTCAAATTTTCGTGTGCCATCATGTGTAGTTTTCCCCTAGTACACTTTACCTACGGATCCCTGAGTGCGACATTCATGGTATTCGTGTCCCCAAAATAAATAACCTGAGGGCTGCGTAACTATCTAAACAAACTCACTCACACGGACGACTTAAATAAAATTGCCGGCGCTAAGACATACATGCCGGGGGCGCACTCATATGTACAGTACATCTTAACCTTAACTTACAAATCTTACACTAAACCATGGCCCAGGATCATTGAACTCTGCAAAAGAAAGCAGTTAGCAGGGAGCCAGGCTGCCCGCATGCAGTCTCTGGCTCAAAACAATGCAGGTGACAGGGAACGTGGCTGGCTGCTCACACGCAGTCCAAGGCCTTCCCTTTTGAACTGAACTCAGTGAACCACAACGGTGCTTGGGCTGCACAACGCAGTCTCCGTGCCAGCTCAAGTGGCACACGCAATGAACACAACGAATGGATGCATGAACGGTTTGAACTGAATGCAGTGAACCACAACGGTGCATGGGCTGCACAAACGCAGTCTCCGTGCCAGCTCAAGTGGCACACGCAATGAGCACAACGAATGGATGGATGAATGGATGGACGCAAAACACGGTGCACGGGCCGCCACTGCAGGCCCGTGTTGTAGCTGCCTACAGGGCAGTTCTCGCAGCTTGCAAACTGTTGCCTTGATCCTGGCGCACATGGAAATGAACAGGGGGGGGCAAAGCAAAAATTGAACGGGGGCTGGTGAACAGGGGCAGTGGGCCTGGCATGGCAAAGGTGAGCAGGCAAACACAGCCCGCAGAAGAAGGCCGCTGCAGGCAAACACAGCCGGCAGATGAACTGGCCGGCACGGGCCTTGAAGAAAAACAGCCAGCAGATGAACTGGCCGGCACAGGCCTTGCAGCACAGCAGCTGCAGACGATCCAGCCGGCACAGGCCCCGCAGCACAGCAGCTGCAGACGAAGTTGGCCGGCCTCCGCCTCGAAGAAAAACACGGCCAGCCGATGAAGTTGGCCAGCCTTTGCCGTTCAATGGAGGTTGATGGAGGGAGTGCGGTTGTGCTGGCCACTTGGAAGGCGGGCTCGGACCTACCTCCCTGTCTCCCTCCCAACCTATCGCCTTTGCCTGTCACTGTACATACCCACTCCCTTAATTTGTGAAAAACCAATTTAGCCCCCACTTATTTTTTTTGTTGTTTTTATTTTTACTTCCCCACTATAAATCGTCCCCTAACCCCCTTTATCGTCCTTGTTCGGCTAACCTATCCTGTCACCTAGCCTACTCCCAACCCCTACGTTCCCTTCCCGGAGGGGAATAAGGGAGAGCTAGCGTCCTGTCTCGAGGCCCAACTCAAGCCTCAGAATGGCCTCCCCAGAGTTCGGCGATCTTAACACCAAGTGGGTCCAGCGGCCCACAACGACAGCGAGGGGATGGATGGTGCGGAGGGGTACATCTCCTAATCTACCCTAACCATTTAACTGTTAAACTACCCCGGGGCTTTCAACAAGCGCCTCTCGCTTAAACTATTGGTTCTAACAACCCAGATTCCCGTCGCCTGTGTTGGTGTCCTCACAATTTCGGGCCTCGCCCCCAAATTCTCTCTCCGTGCCCTCACACGGTCTCCTGGCTGGGACACGTGGCTCCCTTTGGCAGGCACGACCCTCTGCCGAATCTCCCGCTATGGCACCCCCGGGCACTACACTGCCTCCGAGCCTACCAGCTCCCTAACACCGGGGAGTGCCCCCCATGGCACCTCCCCTGAAACGCACACGTGGCAGGCCGGCCTCCCGGGCCCCTTTCCGAGGGTCACCCGTGCCCACAACACTGCCCACGCGGCTAATGGCGCCCCGGGCCCCCGCACCAAGCAGGCGCACCCGTGCCCACTACTCTATCCCGGCCCCCCATGGGCCCATGGCCTACCGCGGCCGACTAGCCTGGTGCCCGGGGTACCCACTCAGCGATACTCACCTTTCACAGCCACGCTCCCAAGCCCGTCAACAGGGCTCCTGCACCCCTCCAAATGGGTCTCGAGCCTACTTTCCCACCAACAACAAAACGACCTCCATTTTTCAATTTGACTAACCCAGCTAACTCACTCTACACTGACCCCGGGGTCCCTTGGGCGGGAGTCACTCCTCCCCCCAATCACTCATCGCACCATGCATTCCCCATTCGCTCCACACACACAGACCCGCTGGCCTCACTCACTCACCAAGCACATGCTTCCACTTCACTCACCAACAACTCTTCAACACACACACCACTGAACTCTGCCATCCTTCTAACTACATCCCCTAACTAACTCGTGCTCCCACGTCGTCCCTTATACTACAGCACGTTCCTTTTAACACTACGTAGCTAAGCTACGTCCCCGCTACACATTCACTGTCTGTCACGGTCTCCAAATCATCAAAAATCATTTCCCATTTTCCAACCTAAATCTGGCTACAATCCCTCTAACTAATCCATTCCACGGACTCCATGAGGACTTACCCCTGCCCCATGAAGTCGGTCTAACTAAGCTAACCCTTCCCCCTAACTAGTTTCCATCCTGTGCCCAGGTAAGGGGGTCTTTCACCCCTTGCCCAGGAATCCTGTGCACCCGAAAGTGAGGCTTGTTTTTTTTTTTTTTTTCATGCGCAGCACCTGCGCGGCAACTCAGAGCTCGCGCACTTTACACCTGCCCGTGACGTCATGCAGCTGCACGTGTTCCTCGTCCCTCCTTGGACGGTACCATCCGGCAGAGATACCCCTCCTGCCGGATTCCAACCACACGTGCAGCCATGACGTCACCGTGCGCAAAAAAAAAAACACAAGCCCCACGTCTCGAGGGGTTCCCCACGCGAACACATGTGCTTTGCCCGTTGGAGCTCAACACACACGATCGCGTGGAGAACCCGTCCGGTCCAAATCCATTTACCTGCCTAAACTTTGTCCGTCCGCGGGATCGGCAAATCCACCGCGTGCGTTTCCGGACCGGGACTTCACTCTCGCAAGCGAGCACGTGGTGGTCTCGTGCGTTGCACAGCACGAACCTCGTGCTCACTGCTGGGTGAACCCGGCACGGTCTCCGAAACAACTACAGCCGCTACTCGGCTTTCGTTTCTCCCATGTCGCCGTCGTCGTCGCCATTCAACCCACGCACACCTGCGTGTTACGACGCACACAGTCCACTCCATCACATTCACACCGGGAGACGCGGCTGCGTGCTCCCGCATGCCAACCGACATCTCCCTCTCATACCGCTCTCTCACACACACGGTCTCCCTTGCACACAGCGACCTTGCACACGGCCGTTCACTCACGCATGCGGGGGCACTCACCCGCGGTGCCTCACTCGCACTCCGTGCCTCATCCACACACGCGGGGGAACTCAACCGCGGTGCCTCATCCACACACCGTGCCTCACTCATACACGCGGGGGAACTCAACCGCGGTCCCTCATCCACACACCGTGCCTCACTCACACACACGGGGGCACACACCCGCGGTGCCTCACTCACAAACACGGCCTCACTCACACACGCGGGGGCACTCACCCGCGGTGCCTCATCCACACTGGCCGTTTCACTCACACCCACGGCCTCACTCACACACGGTGCCCCATCCACACCCGGCGTGCTGGGAAGCACGCACTCTGGCACCATCGCCACCACACCACTCACACACGGGGTCACTTCCACACACGGTGCCGCACTCACACCTTGCACCACACACACAGGGACAACCACACTGGGGATTTGTGTCCCCACAAGGGTCTCTGGGGCCTCTACACCCCCCAAGCTCTCCGTGCACCCGTCCACAGCACTCGTCCCCTCAACCTCGCAAAGCACGACCGAACTCACCTGGTCGTGACTCGCCTCAAGGGGGCATACTCCCTCCCCTCGTTCCTGGAGGAGGCCATCCAGGTGCTCGCACCGGGTCCCTGCACGCTCCGCGAGCTCACCCCCATTATCCTCCACTACCTCCGTGTGTGTGTGTGCGTCACTTACCCCGTCTTCATCGTGCAGTCTCTCCTCTATTTTTTCTGTCTCCCGTGTCTCTGCCAACTCTTCACCCTTTACCTCCCTTGTCTCAACTATTATTTCCGTTGTCGTCACCTCGTGTCTCGTCTCACACGTTTTGGTCTCCCCATTTAATTTTTCCCTTTCGGTCATCGTCACGACCCTCGCCCAACACGTTCCACGAATTATTTTTTCACCCGCCTCCACCGCGGGCCTGTCAGCCGTTGCACCCCCACCCAGCTCGTTTGCTCCCACACGTGGAGTCGCCATTCCCAGCTCCCTGGTCACGGCCTTCATGCCCGCCTGCAGGCATCGGCCCATGTTCTGCGTCTCACCCCGTAGTTCTTTCATTTCTTTTCTCATTTGCTGTGTATTCGCATCCATCGTCGTTTTCACTTCATTTGTATTTGTATCCATCTTTTTGTTCATTTGTTGTGTATTCGCATCCATCGTCGTTTTCACTTCATTCATTTGTTTGTTCATTGCCGCCAGCATGGCGCATAGCTGGGCCATGTTGGATGCACTCAGCTGAGCCGTTTCGGCAAGGGTTGGGGAAGGGTCTTGGTGGAGAGGGGGGGGGAGGTGTCATACACCGCGGCCGCTGCCGCACCCACCTCGGGCCCTGGGTTCAGTTGGGCGAGTCCGTGTTCCTGCACAATCAACATTTCCTGCTCGGGGATTCCATCCTGGACCATGGACTCTACATTATTACACAAATACATTTCTAATACCCCCGGCTCCCGCTCGCCTTGAGACGCCATCTTGCTTCTCGTGAAGGGTTAATTTGCTCGCTCGTAATTTGGAGGGAATCGGGGGTCGCTTCTCTCACCCCTGGACCGATTCCCGTGAATTTAGCCGGAGACAGGACAGCCCGTTTTCCTGTTCTCCGATACCAGTGCCGCGAGGAGGGCGATGAATTTGTATCGCACGACCTGACACCAGTGTTGCGGTCTTCGCGCCCGCCGGCGTGCGGACGGCCACGTAACTCGAATCGCGGCACGTCGCCCACCGGACGGACAATCCAGTCGTGACCCTCTCGGACTAACGCCGGGAACCAGTCACGGGTGGACCTTTCGGTCTCACCGCGATCGAGCCAATCAGCCCCCGCGTGGGATAGGGTTGCTCGCCAAATTCGAACTACCTAAGTACCCACGCGGAGGGTAGACCGGGCGATCACACCTCGCCGCAGGTCGACTTCGGACACGGGCCACTTAAGCGACCCATTCCGTACTATCAGAATAACCGAGCGGTGTTATCGTCGACCTCGACGGTTCGATTAATTATCGGGCGTATTCAGCCCACTACCAACCCTTTACGTGAAGCAAGATGGGGATTCAATGGAGGAAAAGACGAAGCGAAGCGGGAGAACAGTTCAACAATAAAGCACATTTATTCGCGACGAACGGAAAGCACACAAATACAATTCCACCAAATGCACACAAAAAAAGAAAACACACTTCCATTTACACAAAAAGCAAACATAAAAGTGAAAACACAGTGCAGAGCTAATACCGACTACCGAGCACACGGCAACACTTATACAATTCTACTTCACAGACGGCGCCGACAACACATACCCAAAACCAAGGAAAAGAACATCCCCAAGAATGAGGTAGGCCTGGGGCCGAGACCGGGTCGGGCCTACCCGTCTGGTGATGAGACGCGGAGCGGCGATGGCCCCGCAACCCGCGGGCCTCGTGGACAGTGCCTGGCAGGGGGTGGGAACGGGGCCCCCTTGGTCGCACTATCTCAGCGCGGGGGGAAACAGGAGGGGGTTGCTGATGCTCGGGGTATAGAGGATCTTTATTATGTGCGACGAGCGTCTCCACCTCGGCCAGGTCGCGCTGTCGGCCTCCCTCGGGTGCAGCTTCCTGCACGACGCGAGCACCCCCTCGTCTGGTGTCGCCGCCTTTCCACAGCTCCGTCCCCTCCGTTCCGACTCCACCGCACACGACGAGCAGCTCCACCGCCCGCGAAGTCTTGACCCTCTGCTTTCGACTCTCCTCTGCTTCCGACTCTCCTCTTCTTGACTCTCCGACCCCGTTCTGCTCACTCTCTCGTTCCCGTTCTGCTGACTCTCCTTTGCGACTCCCTTCTGACTGCGACTCTGACTCTCGTTCTGCTGACTGACGAACACCGTCCTTTTATCCCCCCGTAACTTCGCCTTTGACCCCCTCCCTTTGACCTTTCACCTCGCTCCCCATTGGCCCGAGAAAAAGTGGGCGTGAAGGCTTTTTGATCCACAAATTTGCATATATCGATCGTTCTGGAGGCGGGGCCAAATCGCCCCTCGCTCACCGATTGGACGGCAAAAAGTGGGCGTGTGTCGTTTTTGATCCGTTTTTGAAGCAGAAAATCCGTGATTTTGTACACGCTGTTCGACGCGCGTTCTGCATGAGTCCAACACCGGTACCCACAGCGGGGCAAGAACGGTGGCGATGCTACGGTTGTGAGGTGTGCGTGAAGGTCGTGGCGGTTGTGGTGAAGCGGTGGTTGTGGTCGGTGGTTGATGTTGTGGTTGTGATCATGGCGGTTGGTCCAAAATAAAGATAGTAAAAGAAAAACGGCTATCCTGAAGAGTCGCAGCTCGCATAAATGACATGTATTCCCACTAGACAACGGGTTTGGGCCTAACTACACATGCACTTACCGAGATACCTCACCTAAGGGACCTGAATGGTGGTTTGCGAATCTGGTAACCACAACAATATAATAAAAACTGAAAAAAATTATCACATGCAAATCAGACGTGTGCCATAATCAAGTTATAGGTGGTTAAATAGGGGGGGTTAACGATGAAATAAATTGGCTGAAGGTGGATGATGGAGAATAGTAGTAGGGGCAGGTGGCATTCCCAAGAATGTGAAAAATGAAGATGCTGTCAACTTTCATTCCAACCCCTTTTAAGCCAGTCATGAAGAGCCATTGGCCAAATGGGCATTGTGGTGAAAGGGGTGCCAACCAATTGAAATAATAACAGTGCTCCCCAAATGATGGCGAAAGATAATCGAAAATTCTTTCATTAATAATTGACCTTTTAAACACAAAATTGAACAAATACCTGAACCGGAATGGAGGCAAAATCCCGAAGGAAAAAAGCTGGAACTTCATACAAAGCAGAGTAGTCACAAGTTATTGTCTTGCCGACATCCAATAGCAGAACAGAAACCACCGACTCTCGAATATTGGTCACCTGCACAAAATGGCAAAAATGTTTAAATAGTAAAACAACATTGTCAAAAAAAAAAAAATTCAACATTGAACAAATATGAAAAAAGGATGGTGAGAAAAAGAACTGGCAATGCATTCTATTGTCGAGGACCGAGGCCTCATGTTTGTCAAAGCGAACGCATATTGAAGGCAGTAGAAGGGAAGGAAAGGGAAGAAGGAAGTGGACAGCAGCAGCATACCACACTGACCTGCACTCTCTTCCACTGGCCTTTGTGTTTAACCAGGCAGCGTTTACCGTGAAAAGGCAATGTTACAATCAACGAAGTTGCACTCTGCAAAGCAAAAAGGATGAAAAAAATAAAATAAAAAAAACCAAACGGTGAGGAAATAGACGTTTGGTTAATGCTCACACCATTTTACTTTAAAAAAACATTTTCCATCAGATTACATTCCCAAAGGATGGTGTCATCTGACATCAGAACTGATGGTTGTGTGCTCAAAATGATGCAGAGCTATCGTCTGCAATCAATCTTCGTTGTGAGCTCTACACCTGAAGTATAATCATACCATTTCATTTACCAATTCCCATTTTATTTCTCTCCAAGATCAAGGCTCATGGATGAGTAAGGCACCAAAAGTTTATGAACCGACAAGTGAGGCAGTTGAGCAACTCGATTGATTTTAATGTACTACATTTGAAAGAGTGTTGGTGCTGCCAAAGCAGTTTCTTGGCAAGTTATACTGGGTGGATTGCCATTGCTTTCCCAGCATTGGTTTTCCGTGCTGTATCCTTTTGAAATCCATGCAGTAAGTCAGGAAATACCATGCACCTTAAAAAAAAGTCTTTGATGCACTCAACGGGGTTTGAACTACTGACCTCAGACTCAGAGTGGATGCTGAAAACATTTTGCCAGTCTGAGCAGTTAAGATAAAAATAAAGGGAGGGTGGGGGGGGAGAAAGGAGGGGGAAAAAGGAAGAAAAAGGAGGGGAAAAAAAGAATAAAAAAGAGTAAATTGGAAAATCGAGAGGAAAATGGGGAATATGAGATGAAGGTACACCACCTGCTTGAAACCAAAGAAGGAAAAGAGGGAAAGAATAGCCACTGCAAGGCCACTCCGAAGAGGGGAAAAGCGAGGAACGAAAGGGAGTTGAGGCACGAAGACAGCCTGGATTTTGGAAGTATAACCATGATAGGGTTATTCTGGAAGAAGATGCATCATGGAGTTGCTGGAGAAGAAAGCAGAGGAAGTTATACCAAAGAAGAGGCCAGAAGGGAGGGGGGAGGGGGTGATGAGGCCATCGACCTGCCTGTGATGTGAGAGCAGACTCTACGAGAAGAGCATTCGGTAGAGTGCATACCTCAGCCACTCAATGCCTGATCCACAAGAACATATCTGGCCCAATACATTTTTCAAATATCATGCAATATACAGTTTTTGGCCCCATCTCTCAGGAGTGAAGAATCACTAAAAATTAAATAATTCTCGCATCCGCATCCAGATCTTCACTAAAATCTAATCAGTTCGTCCTTGTCACACAACAAACTGTCCACAAAATTTAATCCGAATCCATTCACAACTTTTTGAGATATCCTGCACACAGACAGACAGACAAAGGGGTGAATTAGCAACCTCCTCACCTTCAGTGGCAGAGGTAACAAGCTGAGAAATAATGAAGTGATTAGATCTGGATCCTGAAAGCATTAAAAGCCATATATTGACACTGTTGGCTGGCTGTCTGTGCATGATACAAAGAAAAGTGGCTGGGACATCTCAATTTATTGCTTGCAGAGGGAGACATGCATCAGGTGAGGAAATGCCAAGCTAACACAAGTTATTTTGATATCATAAACATGATTGTGCAATGACATTTTCCCCCCACCTGAGGACAAAAGTATTTTTCTTCACAAATACAAAGAAGCATAGGCCCAGAAAAAATGCTTGTGCAGTAGTAGTAATTACCCATGCATTTGAGGCACATCTGATGAGTAATTATGAGTTTCTTTAGGCTTGAACAAATCTATAGAATAATTCAACAATCAGAATCCAAGGATAGAGTTAAAAGATGAAGCCAAATTCTCACTTGATTCTCAAAGTGTTTCACAATGCAATCCAGCAATTTGGAGAGGCATGCATGGTTTGAGTGCTTAACCAGGCAGAAGATGGTACCATCAGACTCGATGTGCGTAACTTTGACATCGGTGTACACGCTGCCTTCCTGCTGGGCAGATGTCAATTAAAAAAACAACAAAAAAGAACACACATGATATGTGCGGGGGGGGGGGGGGGGTGTCAACATACGAGAATTATGCACAGTGGAATATGACTGCATGAATTATCAATGACACAGGAAGAAAAATATAAAAATTAAAAAACCTTGGAAAGAAAAAACAGATGCAGTTTGCCATCACCAAATCCCAGCAAAGGCATCCACAGTTACCAGTTTCATTTAAACAAATGCTTCAGTTCAATTCTGCCATTCAAAATTACCAAACAAAATCAAACAATCTGTTTAATCCAACAACTGCCTTGACAAGTCAGTGAGACATACTGGTCCAGATATCTGGAAATCTACACCCCCCAAACGTAAGAATCTCCATCAACAAACACCACATTTATCTCTCGATTCAAGAAAGACATCTTGAGAAAATACTCATGATTTTGAAGTGTCATTGCACTGTAATGTTTTGCATCGATTTTATTCATCGTTGATGTATATTACTGCTGACTCGTCTCATACAATATACTCCGATTTCTGTGTTTTCTTGTTCTCAAATCATATTCCGTACGTGTATCATTTATTGTTGAATAGATGGAACACTGTCGTGCATAAACTTGTAACTGCCTGCCAGAAAATAATGACTGAGAATGTGAATATCACACTGAAAACATTGCTTCACACCTGGCGAAAACATTATCATTTACTTACTTTTGAAGGTGACATTGCATGCTTGCACGGCTATGAGGGTTAAAGTCTAGCCAGATCTTTGTGCGTGTCAAGTTGAAAATTGGAAATTTGTAAAGCCCTTGATGACCGCCATCCACTATCCACCCCCCCAGTCTGATCCAAACCTTTGGCAGTGCAGCAAGAAAAGGGTCCTCCAGTTGTTGCAGGCAGGCTAAGTTTACTTGCACATCCTCATCACCACTCGTGTCATACAAAACGACTTCTGGTATCTCAGAATGCTTGATGACCTCCATCACCAAAGTCTTGTCCTTTGCAAATAACTCGAGCCGGGAAAGAACTGCTGCATCAACGCAGAGGCTCTCCAAGCCTTTGCAAGGATAGGTTAATGGGAAAAGACAAGATGGCAACAGGCAAAAAAAATAAAAAATATTGCTGATGTAAACAATTTATTCCATAAAGACAGCAGAGCTAAAATTGAAACTTTCAAGGAAAAGTCAGAACAACACAAATGGTTTTGTCCTCAACACGTGATGCAGAGGTACAGGTAGTCAAAAAGAATGTGGAAATACCGAGGTAAATGAGGGACACAAAGTAACAGCTTCTACACAGGTGTGGCCCATGTGTTAATTAGGCAAAACAACATCCCAGCATGATTAAGATCATGCATAAAAATGCTGCACAGGCCTGGTTGCCAACAATCATGGCTAACATGGCTGCAAGAGGAGGCCTCCTCCCCACCAAATCCCCACCCTCAAAGCATGTGTGGTCACCCAATGGTTTGATGATAATTACAATGATTTTATCCAAGTCATGGCCTTCTCAGTCACATGTGCGACTTTTGTGTCGTGATACGTGTAAAATGTGTAAAAATACGGTCATGTGTGTAAAGTTTCGCCTCGATCTTTTTAGCCATTTCTGAGAAGATTTTTGAAAGTTTGTTTTTTAAACAATATGGCTGCCGAATCACGTGACCGATGATGTCGTGAATTTTTTTTTCTGTAGACCATTTCATCCCAAGATGACCCTCAATTTTTCATACCGATCGGATGTAGCGTTCCACATATGCAATGATGTCATGACGTGGGCACCTATGATGCTATAAAAAGAGAATCACACATTTTCCATGAGGAGTACTTGCCATGTGCCAAGTTTCAAATTTTTCCTTGGTGCGATTTCAGAGATAGAGGTCCAAAGTTTTTTTTTTTTTAACGTTTTCCCCAATATGGCTGCCACACCACGTAACCCATGACATCATAATTATCATTAAAGCATTCTGCATGAGTAGTCGTACCAATGGTGTAAATTTCGTCTGAATCCGATAAACGGTTGCGTAGAAAAACACAAAAGTTCTGTGCGGCCAGACCAGACAAACGGACACAAATGCAATATCCTCTCCGAATCCTTCGGCAAGGGTAAATATTAACACTCATGATGTAAAGGAATATAAATGGGGCATTCCATGTCAAGTGTACACACCCTCCCGACACTAATACCTCATTTTCTCCCCATATGTTGGTCATTTATTCACTTGGGTGAAAAAACTCAAAAGACCAACTTTAAGACCTGAAGGCCAATCAGGGCCCATTTAGGGGCCCCCCCAAATCTGGGCGCCCCCAGGTGCCCCCCCAAATCTGGGCGCCCCCAGGTGCCCCACAATCTTCCAGAGGCCACACCACAGGTTGTAGTGGTCCGATTTGGCTGATCTTGGTATCAAAATGCTCGTAAAAGCGAGATCTTCCGAATCGCGTTAAGTAAAATCACTCCGAAACAGTAATTCAAAAAGTTATAGTTTAGGGGGCCCTTTGACCTTGGGCCCCCACTCCCCAGCCAAACCGATGGTCCCGATTTTTTTCGTGTGAGAATACCCCTTCATATACTCCAACACCTCAGCATAAATGAAAATAGGATCCCAATGGGTTCACGCATGGCAAAGATTTATGTTGGGGGACTCGGGTGCTGGACACACTATACGCCACAATACATAGCACAATATTTGAACACAAGATTTCCAATACACTATATCAGTATATTGTACATAAATTTTCCACATGCACATGCAGGAACTGGAAGCGATACTACTATGAGTAAGTTTTTCCTAGCATATTATAATCAAGATTTTTTGCCAACCAATGTTTTATTTGACAGTATGTATTGTGGAGTATTGTGTGTCCAGCACCCGAGTCCCCCAACATAAATCTTTGCCATGCGTGAACCCATTGGGATCCTATTTTCATTTATGCTGAGGTGTTGGAGTACATGAAGGGGTATTCTCACACGAAAAAAATCAGGACCATCAGTTTGGCTGGGGAGCGGGGGCCCAAGGTCAAAGGGCCCCCCAAACTATAACTTTTTGAATTACTGTTTCGGAGTGACTTTACATACCGCGATTCGAAAGATCTCGCTTTTACAAGCATTTTGATACCAAGATCAGCTAAATCGGACCACGACAACCTGTGATATGGCCTCTGGAAGATTGTGGGGCAGCCGGGGGCGCCCAAATTTGGGGGGGGCCCTAAAATGGGGCCCGATGGGCCCACAGATCTAAAAGTTGGTATTTTCAGTTTTTTCACCCAAGTGAATAAATGACCAAGATATGGGGAGAAAATGAGGTATTGGTGTCGGGAAGGTGTGTACACTTGACATGGAATGCCCCAAATGCCATTCCAATGTGATAACCAGTCCAGACAAATCTACTGGCGAGGAAAGAGGATGCCCAACACCGACGAACACACACCGTCTCCTGCCTGGCGAACATCCAATCACATTAACATGCTTGAAAGCTTTTGTACCTGGATAACTTCGACAAAAACAGATGATCATAAAAACAACCATGGGAGTAATTCACATAATCATGGTCATGATGCATTATTGCATAAGCAATGCACCCCCTTCCAGATGAAATGGGTGAAGAAATGAATCGGTGTTTCAGAATTGCACCTCAATTCCCAATAATCACGACATGTTTACCTGATGACAAACATATGGAAACCTTGTACGAGTCATCACAAAAATACGCCGTAAAATACGGAAGGAGTTTCACCCATGTGAACCCAATCGAGCATTTATGGGATATCTTGGAACAACACCTGAGACAGCGTTTTCCACCTCCAAACAGGTGCAAGTTGATCGACTTTCTTGTGGAAGAATGGTACCATATCCCTTCTGCAGAATTCCAGACACTGGTGGACACCGTACTAGCTACATGTGGTGGCCCAACACATTTTAAGTGACTTTACATTGGTGTTTCCAATTTTTGTCCACTTCCTGGAGCTCCCGTATCTTTGAGCAGTCTAGTCTGAGTTTGATTCTCAGTCTGATAAACTGTTGGATTGGTGCTTCACAGGGGGGGGGGGGGTATTGCATCACAAAGTACAGCATCATGCTGTGAACCTGGGGATCCGTCAGCATTCAATTGCTGATGGATGCGAAAGATCTCAATGTCTTTCAACAATGAGTAGGCCTATGCAAATTAATGCAAGAACTGCAGCCAATTTTCAAATTTCTGCCCCATATTGCAAAGGTGCACTCTGTGTGTGAGAGAGAGAGAGAGAGAGAGAGAGAGAGAGAGAGAGAGAGAGAGAGAGAGAGAGAGCGCGAGAAGGAGAGAGAGAGCGCGAGAAGGAGAGAGAGAGCGCGAGAAGGAGAGAGAGAGCGCGAGAAGGAGAGAGAGAGCGCGAGAAGGAGAGAGAGCGCGAGAAGGAGAGAGAGCGCGAGAAGGAGAGAGAGAGAGAGAGAGAGAGAGAGAGAGAGAGAGAGAGAGAGAGAGAGAGAGAGAACGAGAAGGAGAGTGAGAGAGTGAGAGAGAGAGAGAGAGAGAGAGTGAGAGAGTGAGAGAGAGAGAGTGAGAGAGTGAGAGAGTGAGAGAGGGAGAGAGTGAGAGAGTGAGAGAGTGAGAGAGGGAGGGGGTGAGAGAGTGAGAGAGTGAGAGAGAGAGAGAGAGAGAGAGAGAGAGAGAGAGAGAGAGAGAGAGAGAGAGAGAGAGAGAGAGAGAGAGAGAGAGGAGAGAGAGAGAGAGAGAAGGGGAGAGAGAGTTAAGGGGAGAGACAGAGCGCGAGTTATTTATTACTTTACATTATTTCATAAGAGAGAGGCGCGAGGGAAAGCACAGACATTAATATAAGCGCGAAGGGAGAAGGAAGCATGAAGGAGACATATATATATATCATATAGCCGCGAAGAGAGGAGAAAATAGAGCGAGAAGGGAACGAATGCATACTACATAGAGCGCGAGTGCATACACATATTTAGATAAGAGAGATACATTATGAGTTATAGGAGTTATTATTATTGCCTGCCAGGACATATATTACATAGCCTATTTACATTATTAGCCCATATACAGGCATTATTAAGATATTTTAAAGGGGAGAGAGAGATACCATACAGCACATATAATAAGAGAAGGATGTATGCATATATATATACATATAAGAAGAGAGAGCCTGCAGAGATGAATATATGCCACAAAATGCATAAGTATTCAAGGGGGAGAGAGAGCACATATCTACAAAATGCATACACACATCACTACAGCCTATTATTATGACTACAGCTCTATTATTATTATCCTACAATGCATTACATATATCAACGCATATTATTATTATTCCACAGACCCACACACATTCAGCCCATTATTGCAGCATTATGATTATCCAGCCCACATATTATACGACATATTATTCCACATGCACACATATTATCGAGTCTACAGCACATTATCCTTATTCTGGTAAAGCCCATTATTATTCTACAATGCATGACATATTATTCAAGAAATGCACATATTATCCATAAATGTATTCCACATTATTATTATCTGGTTCCACAGCCTATTAATAGACATAGCCTATTATTATTCCGTACTAAATTGACAGCCAATTATTATTATTCCACAATGCAGTGTACTATTATTATTATTCCACAACGCATTATTATTATTCTATGAAATGCATACATATTCCATATATCACATACATATTCCAGCATTACCATACATATTCCACAGTAGCATTATTATTGGTCTTCAAACACACACACACACACACACACACACGACATTATGATATCTCATAAATGACATTATTCCCTTGCTAAACACATTGCCTATTATTATATTACCACACACACATTACACACACACACACACACACACACACACACACACACACACACACGACCGCTGTCATACACATATTATTCCACAGCCCATTACACACACACACACACACACACACATACACACACACATTAGATAGAGACATTAGCAGCCTATTATATTATTATTATTAGGTCTACATATCACCTATTATATCACATATTTACATATTATTATTATTATTATTACATTATATTATTACATATTATTATTATTATTATTGAACCAAATGATTACTTATTATTATTCATACAATGACATATATTTACATATTTAGACATTTATTATTATTATTATTATTACACACACAGAGATATTCACACACGAGAGACATATCTACACCCATATTATTATCTTATTAAGGGACATTATTAATATTATTCAGAGAGAGAGAGGTTCCACAGAGGAGTGAGAGAGATCTTAGAGAGAGATTACGCGAGAGATGAGAGAAGAGAGAGACATTATTCAGAGCCCATATTATTAAAGAAATGACATATTATTCATGTACCATACAAGGAGACATTCACAACGCATTATTAAGGAGGAAGAGAGAGCCACAGAGAGATTAATTCTACAAGGCCCACAGAGATAAGCCCACAACGAGATATATATATTATTTTAGAGAGAAGCATATATATGAACACGAAAATATACAGAGGAGGAAAAAGGACACACATATTCACACAATGCCACACATATACATATATTCCACAGATATAGGAGAAGGTACATATAGTTTGCATTATACACCCAAGCCCATTAATAATATAGATTCATAAGCCTATACATAGATTCAAAGGCACTAAAAGCACACATGAGAGCAAGGCTAATAAGGAAGAGAGGAAGAATGAGAAGGGGAGTATTATTATTATTAAAGGGAGTGCAGAATGACATATTATGATTCCGCACCATATTATTATCTACAGAAATGATTATTATTCCTAAATGATATAGAGTTCCGCGCAGGGAGAAGAAAATATATTATCCGAGAAGGGAGATATTATCTTACAATGAGAAGGGAGAAGATTATCTACGGGAGAAGGTACCATTATTAGCCATAAAGAGACATTATTATTAAAGGACATTATATGAGAAGACAGGAGAAAATATGATAGGAGAGAAGACATATATTCAAGAAGGAAGTGACATATATTTACCGCAAAGAAGCATTATTCCATAAAACATATGAAAACATATGAGAAGGGGAAGAGCAATAGAAGGCATTATATTCCAGCTGCATATGACATTATTAGAGTTATTAAAATATTACAGAAGAAGAAAGTATTCCGCGAGAAGGGTCGACATTATGAGAGCCGCGAGAAGGAGACATTATGTGAACGACATTAAGCGCGGAGAAGGGAGAGACATATTCCACCATGGAAGGGACACATTATGTTACAAGAGGAGACATTATACATATCACCAGAAGAGGACATATCATATCCGCAAAAAGAAAACAACGACATTAGATAGGGGAGAGAGAGAGAGAGAGAGAGAGAGAGAGAGAGAGAGAGAGAGAGAGAGAGAGAGAGACACACGCGAGAGAGCTGTAGAAGGAGAGAGAGAGAGAGAGATTCCATAAGAGATTAAGGAGAGAGAGAGAGAGAGAGAGAGAGAGAGAGAGAGAGAGAGAGAGAGAGAGAGAGAGAGAGAGAGAGAGAGAGAGAGAGAGAGAGAGAGAGAGAGAGAGACATATGTGAGAACGAGAGAGAGAGAGAGACGCAAGAGGGGAGAGAGAGAGAGAGAGAGAGAGAGATATAGAGATAGAGAGATTATTCCAAATGAGAGAGTGAGAGAGAAGAGAGAGAGTGGAAGGGAGTGAGAGAGAGTGAGAGAGAGAGTGAGAGAGCCTATATTAGAGAGCCTATTAGAGAGAGAGATTATAGCGAAGAGATGACATATATTATATCAAGGAGATACACATTATATTATTAGAGGAGCCTACAATATACGAAATATGGGCACATGACAAAGAAGACAGCCTAAAATTCCGGAAAATATAACGACGTATAAGAGAGCGCGAGAATACATGAAGCCGCAGAGAAGTATATATACACATATACAACGGAGAAAGAGACACAGAGCCCAAACATATTATTCCATGAAACGGATATTACATATGGTCGAAGAAACGACATATTCACATTGTCACGAGAAGAGATTATTATATATAATATTATCTAGAACCATAACAGATGAGCGCGCGAGAAATATATAGCATAGACATACACGCTTATAGCGTATATTATATATTCCATGAGAATTCATATATTATTTTACAATGCATTATATTATACAAGAAGGAGCATATTATTATTCCGGAGCGTCTATATATATAGGAGGGGAGAGAGAGCTGTGCGAGAAGGGAGAGAGCGAGAAGGGGAGAGAGAGAGAGCGCGAGAAGGGGAGAGAGATTATTCCAGAGCGCGAGAAGGGGAGAGAGATATGAGCGCGAGACACATATATATTATCGAGAATCTATTCTACAAGCGCGAGAATATTATTATCTACAATGACATTATTATTGAAAGAGGGGGTTGACATTAATTATCTACAGCCCATTATTCCAGTCTACAGCCCATTATTATATTATCTAGGAGAATGACATTATTATGAGATTCCGGCCTATTAGGGGAGAGAGATACCGATAGAAGACATATTATTCCAGTAAAATGCACATATTAGGAGAAGAGACATTATTATGAAGAGAGAGAGAGAATTATTATTCCACAGCGAAATATGACAAGTAAGAAGACACGCAATACAGGACCCATTATTATTATCTACAATGACATATTATTATTCCACAAGAAAGCATATACAAAACGACATACAGAGATATTGATCTAAAGAAGACATATTATTATCCATACCCATCTATTATATTCACCAAAATGGAGACATATTCCACGAGAAATTATGAGATACACTACATATTATCTATTGTTCTAATATTATTGTCTACAAAATATGAAAATATTCTTTCACACAGCCCATTATTATTGGCAGGAAGGGGAAGACATTATTCACATAGGAATGACGTTATTAAGAGCCCATTATTATTCCAGAAAATATGAGACACATATGACCAAGAGACGAAAAGAAGGAAAAGACCTAGAAGAAGCATGAAGGAAAGAAATATGAATACATATTCAAGAAAGACAGACACATTATTCACGAGAAGGGGAGAGATATATGAGAAGAGAGACATTATTATCATTCCGATGAATTATTATTAGCATGAAGGGGAGAGATTAGACGAGAAGCCCATTATTAGATTATTCCGTATGAGAAGGGACATTATTGCGCGAGAAGGGGAGAGAGAGAGCGCGAGAAGGGGAGAGAGAGAGCGCGAGAAGGGGAGAGAGAGAGCGCGAGAAGGGGAGAGAGAGATCTAGCTATGAAAGAGCCGAGAAGGGGAGAGAGAGAGAGCCACAGAAGGTGAGAGAGAGAGCGACATATGAGAAGGGAGGAGAGAGAGAGCGCAGAAGGCAGGGAGAGAGAGAGCCCATGAGAAGGGGAGAGAGAGTCCAGAAGGGGAGAGAGCCTATTAGAGAAGAAGAGGAGAGAAGAGAAGCGAGAAGGAGAGAGAGCGCGAGAAGGGGAGAGAGAGAGCGCGAGAAGGGGAGAGAGAGAGCGCGAGAAGGGGAGAGAGAGAGCGCGAGAAGGGGAGAGAGAGCGCGAGAAGGGGAGAGAGAGAGCGCGAGAAGGGGAGAGAGAGAGCGCGAGAAGGGGAGAGAGAGAGAGCGCGAGAAGGGGAGAGAGAGAGAGCGCGAGAAGGGGAGAGAGAGAGCGCGAGAAGGGGAGAGAGAGAGCGCGAGAAGGGGAGAGAGAGAGCGCGAGAAGGGGAGAGAGAGAGCGCGAGAAGGGGAGAGAGAGAGCGCGACATGAGAAGGGAGACATTATTATCCAAAAGGGGAGAGAGAGAGAGCTTCACATAAGGGAGAAAGAGAAGCCGCTGAGAAGGAGAGCATTACGAGAAGGGGAGAGAGAGACAGAGCGCGAGAAGGGGAGAGAGAGAGCGCGAGAAGGGGAGAGAGAGAGCGCGAGAAGGGGAGAGAGAGAGCGCGAGAAGGGGAGAGAGAGAGCGCGAGAAGGGGAGAGAACATTATTGAGAACGAGACTATATTCCACACGCAAGGAACATATTCCGAGAATGCACATATATTCCATAAAGGACATATTCCATAATGTGAAGATAAATGCATATGACATATTCCATAGGGAGAGAGAGAGCCGCGAGAAGGGGAGAGAGCGCGAGAAGGAGAGAGACAGCCGAAGGGGAGAGAGATATTCATGTGGAGAGGAGATGATATTTATTGGAAGTTACGCGCGAGAAGGGGAGAAGGAGATGTACAGCCTAGAGATTCCATATTATTATTATCCAAGAGAACGCACATATTCATAATGCATATATTCGAAGGGAGAGAGACATATTCACAACGCGAGAAATGTGACATTATTATTTAGACATTATCTTGGAAAGGGGGAGACATTATTAGCGCTTATGAAGGGGAGAGACACACAACGACGCATACACATAGATATTCACAATGCATATTATTATTATTATTCAGACAGGCAAGATATTATCCACAAGACATAGCTAATGCCCATATTATTCAAGGGAGGACCACACTATGTATTATTACACAATGGAGAGAGCGCCAGAAGGGGAGAGAGAGCGCGAGAGAAGTTATTATTATTCTTCAGAAGGGGAGAGAGAGACATATTATTCCATGAGAGAAGAAGAGAGAGAACGCAAAGGAGAGAGAGCTAGAGAAGATTATTACCGAGAAGGAGAGAGAGAGAGCGAGAAGGAGAGAGAGAGCGAGAAGGAGAGAGAGCACATAGGAGAGAGAGTTTTGGGAAGATATGAGAGCATATTAAGAGAGAGATCGCGCGAGAAGGAGAGAGAGAGAGCGAGAAATAAGAGAGATATGAAGGAGAAAGAGAGAGCAGAAATATACATATATATAGAGTTTATATATATAGAGAAGGACATATATATATATGAGATATATATATATATATATACATATATATATATATATATATATATATACATAGATAAGCCTAGAGTAGCTATATATATATATAGAAGTATATATATGCGTCATAGCCGAAGGAGAGAGAGAGAGATACATATTTCTACAAGGGGAGATATATATATGTCACATATATATACCATATGAGAGGGGAGAGACATATAGGACACACGATATATATATGAGCCATATATATATATATATATATATATATATAAGGGAGAGAGATTCTATAGAGAAGAGAGAGAGAGAGATCATATATATATATTATTTTACATATCATTATATATTATTCACAATATATCACATATTTGATTAATAGGTTTCATATGACACATAATATTATACATCAATATATTATATAGTCACATATACATCACATATATATATATATATATATATATATATATATATATATATACATATATATATATATATATATCACATACAACAGACAACACCACATATATTATATATTATTATATATACATACATACATACATTATTATCATAAATGACATATTATCCACATTGCACATATATCACAATGAATATTAGACATACACATTACACACACACACACACACACACACATTAATATTATTATTCCACAAAGACATATTATTATTTATTCACATTATTATTCATATTATTATTACATATTATCCACATTATTATTATTATCTACATATTATTCACATTATTATTATTCAGACATATTCACATATTATTATTATATCTCACATTATTATTCACATATTATTCATCTACATTATTCACATTATTATTCACATAGAATATTAATAATATTAATTATTACACACACATTATTATACACATATACACACACACACACACACACACATATTACATTCACACACACATATACACACATTATATTATTATATTCACACACATATTTATCTTATTATTATTCATTTATCTTATTATCTAGCATTATCTTATTCATTATCTCAAGACATTAGCGACAATATTATTAATATTATTATATCTTATTCATTATCTTATTATTCCATTATTAATATCTTTATTATTCTTATTATTCATTGGACAATTCCAGACACATTATTGGTCTTTACATCCTACTATCTATTGTCTATTATTAGTCTTTTATTATCTTATATTACACATATTATCTTATTACAAGACATATTATTCACATATTATCTTATTTATTCTTAATATTCAAGACATTATCTTATTATCTGCATATATGCAGAGCGAGAGAGAGAGAGCGAGAGAGATGAGAGCAGAGAGAATGAGAGCGAGAGAAGAAGCGGAGAGCGAGATGAGAACGAGAGTGAGACATATTCAGAAGGAGAGAGCGAGAAGGAGATAGCGAGAAGGAGAGACATATCTATAATGACAGAGAAGAGCGAGATAGGAAAACGAGAAGGAGAGAGCGAGAAGGAGAGAGCGAGAAGGAGAGAGCGAGAAGGAGAGAGCGAGAAGGAGAGAGCGAGAAGGAGAGAGCGAGCTCAAGAGACAGAGTGAGAGCTCAGAGAAGAGAGAGAGCTATTGGCAACGTGTTGTCTCAGTCAATTCTCACGACATTTTGACTGCAGGTTTATAAAATACAAGATTTTTTTGAATCACCTTCTCCTTTCCTCATCCAGGCTGACAAAAGGAGAGGAGGAGAGATTTGGGTTGCCAAAAATAGTAAGTCAGATAAAATTTGGCCAAGGTTCTTGCTCACCAGAGAGTTGGTGTCAAAGCCACCCAATGCTCACCTGTTTATACATTTATCGTTTTTCAAAGATGAGTCAAATAATATTTTTTTCAAGCATTGCAGTGAAGTCTGATCCAAATAATTTTAAAGCAATATATGTATTTGTATATTGTAATCAGTAAAAAATAGTGTGGTAGATAAAAACATTCGAAGGGAAATAACTTGTACCAAAAACTTAAACATTTTCACGCTGACGCTCACGCCGGGGGTATCGCTATAGCTCTCTGTTCTTCGAATAGGCGAGCTAAAAAGGGAGAAATTGTCCTCTTAAGGCAAACGTAATGGTCACCAATGAGGCCAAAGTCACAGCTGTTTCAGTATGGGTGAGTACCTGCAAGTTGGCACCAAGTGGCTTGTAGTGGAAGGTTGAGATAATGATCGCTCAAACGTCTTATGCTCCAACAGTTTACAACACCAGTGGAAGCATAATCGACATACAGAACCTGCAAGAGAATAAATCCATACATCCATCAGGACCATACTCTGTGCAGAGCGTTGGTGCTGCCTCAGTAGTATCCTTGGCTATTGGGCACAATGCTGGAGTGGTCGCCACTCCGACACAGGATACCAGCCAGCATGCTGGTACTCATTTTGCCAACCTCGGAAGGATGACAGGCAGAGTCAACCCCACCTGGTATTAATTCAACAGCCAAGTGGGATTTGAACTTAGGATCCTTGGATCCCAAGCCCACCACCCAAACCATTAAGCCAACACCAGGCATGAAGTGATTAAATATGAAAACAGAAATCAAGAAAAATGGGACGATTGAGAAAGCAAGATATACAGACCTTTCAGTGTGCACCTGCAATCAACACAACACAACATGCATTCAAACCAGAGGTTAAAGGGGGAACGGGGGGGGGGGACCAAGGCGAGAGGGGGGGGGGCAAAGCAAGCAAGTAACAGAATTTGTGTTAAAATATTTTGTGAACACTTCCTTTGGGACGGGTTCATTTCTGGACACTGATCCAAGGGGGGGGGCACAGGCCCCAAATGAACACCTCACCTCCCTCCCATTAATACAAGCGTACCGATGTTGGATGGAGGTTCTTTTCACCCCTGTCTGTTAGGTTAAGGTTTTTCAAGTATATTGGCTGGTCACGTGCTATTCTGTCTGTTTATCTGCATGTTTATATGTTGATTGTGTCCAGGTCAATTTTAAACAGATCTTCGCAAAACGTCACAAAATGGCAGTGTCATAAGTAAGAAACCTATTGAGGTCAAAAGGTCACCAAAGGTCAATTTTGTCAAATGACAAATCAATTTTCATCAGATTTACTTGCAATTTGAAGAGGATTTGCACATCAGGTCAGTGAATTCAACCACCAATTATTTTTGAGGTCGATATTGGCTGAAAGGTGAACAAAGGCCAAAGAACAACTTGGGTGCGATTTCAAAAATCCTCAATTTCCATCAAACTTGAAATTTGAACAGGAATTGCAGATCAGGTCACGAAATTCAACAAATTATTTTTGAGGTCCAAAGGTCAACAGAAGCCATATTTCGAAAATTGTCAATTTTCATTTGATTTCATCGACATTTCAACAGGGCTTTCATACATGTGTCACTGAATTTCATACATGTCAACAGGGCTTTCATACATGTGTCACATATGACTTGCATACATGTGTCACTGAATTCAGCCACCCATTGTTTTTGATATCAACATAGCCCAAAAAGTCAACAACTTCAGTAAAACTCCAAAAATCATCAATTTTCATCTGATTGAGTTGACATTTGAAGAGCATTCTTATATCAAGTCACTGAAGGCTTGTAGCATGGTATTGTGTACACTGTGGTCCTAAATGAGGAGAAAGCTTTGAAATTGAACCCAGTTTTAATAAGATAAACAATCTTAATGTTATATAATGCCCAAGTGTCTGTGCTTTCAGAAAATGTATACTTTGCTGTGGGTCCTATGGATAGAGTTGCTTTCAAAGCATGTTTTTTTATGCAAACACAGGCTATTTTTTCCATTTTTATCGCTCATTTTTTAGAAATGGGTTACATGTATGATTGTATATGTTGTCCAAAATGGTTGAAAATGCATTTTTTGTTTGATATATATCATTATACATAAGAATAGAACAATTCCTCAAAACAGTACATTTCTTATGACCTTCTGCATATCTTGGCACATTCAAATGTGTAAAATCTCAGATTATGCAAAATTTCCCCCAGTCGTAGTGAAGCTTACAAAATCTTATTCCAGAAATTTGAAATGCATCTGATAGAACATCTTAAATAGCAATTTACTTCTGCATAAGGTGATGATTTAAAATGGCAAGTTTCAACATGGATCATAACTTCAGACCAGTTTTTAGGTTCACTTCCATGATTGGGTCAAAATTGTTAGGAAGTACGTAACAAATTGCATTTACCAAGCTGCTACAAAATTACTGGAAGCTATAAGCTTGATTTTCTAAGCATAGAATAAGTTTACCAAGATGGCCCTATGATATAAAAATCAATACCAAAGGCCAGTTTGTGTTCAGTATACAGAACATCAAAGGTCGTTAGGAAGTACGTAACGTTTTTAGGAAATCTGCACTTTTAATCCTGAGATGTTAGTTTGGTTCATCACAGCATGCATTAATATGTTTAAGTTTATGTGCAGATATATTTATGACCTGAATGAACACTGATCAATTTGTTAATTTCATATGACCTTGACCTCTTTCATATGACTTTCATTTTTTGGTCCCCCCCTCGTGTCCGAAATGTGAACATAATACCTTGCTGCAAGCATGAATTGAACCACCAATTACTTTTCTGGGCATATTTCTTTGAGGGATATGCAAGTATTGCGTGTGTGCGCGTCCGTCCATGCCCGCGCGCCTGTTCGTCCCCGCGCGCCCGCCCGTCCGTCCGCCTGTCCGTCCGCTTGTGTGCCTGTGCGCGCGCGTCCGTCCGTCCGTCCGTCCGTCCGCCCGCCCGCGCGCCCGTCCGTCCGTCCGTCCGTCCGTCCGCCCGCCCGCGCGCGCGCGCGTCCGTCCGTCCGTCCGTCCGTCCGCCCGCCCGCGCGCGCGCGTCCGTCCGTCCGTCCGTCCGCCCGTGCGCGCGTCCGTCCGTCCGTCCGTCCGCCCGTGCGCGCGTCCGTCCGTCCGTCCGTCCGTCCGTCCGTCCGCGTCCGTCCGTCCGTCCGCGCGCCCGTCCGTCCGTCCATGCGCGCGCGCCCGTCTGTCCGTCCCTCCGTCCGTCCGCGCGCCCGTCCGTCCGTGCGCCCGCCCGTCCGTCCGTCCGTCCGTCCGCGCGCCCGTCCGTCCGTCCGCCCGCGCGTCCGTCCGTCCGCGCGTCCGTCCGTCCGCGCGTCCGTCCGCGCGCGCGCGCGTCCGTCCGTCCGTCCGTCCGTCCGTCCGTCCGTCCGTCCGTCCGTCCGTCCGTCCGTCCGTCCGTCCGTCCGTCCGTCCGTCCGTCCGTGACAGCGAATCTGTGAGCGCGCGCGCGCGCGCGACAGCGAATCTGTGAGCGCGCGCGCGCGCGAGACAGCGAATCTGTGAGCGCGCGCGCGCGCGAGACAGCGAATCTGTGAGCGCGCGCGCGCGCGACAGCGAATCTGTGAGCGCGCGCGCGCGCGACAGCGAATCTGTGAGCGCGCGCGCGCGCGACAGCGAATCTGTGCGTGCGTGCAAGCGAATCTGTGCGTGCGTGCGTGCGTGCGTGCGTGCGTGCGTGCGTGCGTGCGTGCGTGCGTCTGTTTGCATGCGCCCATCCGTGTGTGCCTGTGGTGCAAAAAAAAATATTTGGCATTTTTACTCCACCCCAAAGCTGCAAATCAAACTGCGTTCACATCTTCTTGCCATGTCGTGATCATAAAAAAATTTGGTGAATCTCTGCACAACTATTGAGGTGTGTGTGTTGGGCACCCCCAGAGTAGATTACAATACCCCCCCACCTATTTTTTCATAAAGTGTGAGGCTAATTCGTAATCACACATACCACCAACCCGGGAAGTTACGCAACGCCCCACCCCCCCCCCCCAACTTCAAAACACAAACGGTCAGACCTTTGCCAATGTGCAAATAATTAATAGATAGATGGACTGCCTTGTAACCAATTAAGTTAGATTCTTTCTTTGTACAGTCCTGAAGCCCACTTATGGGAGTTCTTTCACCCATGACGACAGCAAAACCCTTCCAAGCCTCCATGGATTTAAAATGCCAATTTGTTGGGAGGAAACAAACTCACAGTGATCTGAGCAGCAGCATCATCGGTGCTTATCACCCGTGCACGATACCAGTAACCGTCAACGAAAGCTGCAACTAGTTGCCCATCAGAAGCGTTGAAATACGGCACAAGATCATGACTGTTATATTCTTTCAACATGGCTTCTTCAAGTTTATCTAGCATCTCGGAGTGTTTACTCCCAAAATATCTGCAAGAAAAGAGCAGACGACAAAAGCTCAACCCTCTCATTCTCCCTTCAAAATTGGTGTAGATAGATAAATGTAAAACAAGATGACAATTAACTACACTCACATGGTCTATGGCATGAAGGTTAGCATTCACGTCTGAAGACGATTAGAGATTAAATCAGTTACCTTTGCATTAGCACAAATATTGAAATGCATTTTTACACTTGCAAGGAAATCTGTTGGCAACCCCAAAAGTAGAGTTCACTGACCTGAAAGCAACTCTGCGTGTGCTGCTGGCATGGAGCACCACAACTGATGGAAAGTCTTCCTTTGGCGCAACAAGGACCGGTGGCTCATTTTGAGGAATACTTGATTCGAACAGTCTCGGATTTAAAGAGGTTCTTTCTGGTGTTTGGATAAAACCACTGGTGGGTGTGACTTCATGACGACTTGACACCTTGGGGTAAATAATTGCCTTCTGGGGATTATTCGGAAGTGGACATTCAATTGAGCCAATATCTGAAAGAAGGTCGACGTTGTCGATAAATAATACGGGCAAGTCCATGTCGTACATGGCTTTATACATGTCATGCAGGCTGTTAAACCAGACACCAGCAGGGTAAGATCTCAGAAGTTCATAAATGCGACATTTATGTTCCCCGAGAGAATCCATGGAATCTGAATCCAGGATAACGGGGAAATCACACACTGCTCGTTTGTCCTGGATGACAGCATTACAATCTGCTGTGTGTGCCTTCATTGGTAAGTCGCTCAATTTGGGTTTTGAAGGATAAACGATCATTTTCAGAGGACTTTCTGAGATAATCTTCACCTGAAAAGTAGATGAATAAATAAAAGAGATGACGAAACACATGCTTTTAAACTTAACATGTCATCGATTTAAACTTGGCAATCAATTCAGGATAATGAAAATCGATGAAGATTGAAAGGTAGGAGGTGCGCAAAGAAAGATAATAATTATAATAAATCAACGACATATCTGCGATCACAAAGCAATCACCAAGGGGTAAGCCTTCCCTGGCTTACCCTCGGCAATAAGCTGCAACTTATCCCTGGCCCGTGATGGCCATTTTTTTCTTTGGATCACTATTTGAGCTTGACCTTCAATATTTAAGAATAAACCAATGTCACCCGCAGAGTGACCCATATCTTGCCAAAAGGTGACCACATGTGACTTCTTTAAGGTCACACTGAGGTGAACAGAGCTGCTATCCACCAGGAGCGACACCTTGAGGAATATCTGCCTACGAGAGATTCCGATGAGAATCGTTCTATAGCGTAACCATGAAAAATATGCGTTTGCCTCATAACGTCACCAAATGACATCATAATGTCTCAAGCTTGACATATCTAGAAAGCACTCATCGAGGTGTTCAATTTGAGATACCACACGATATGGTTCCTAAAACTTGAAAATTTGACCTTGGGGTCAAATACGTTTGACCTAAGGCGCTAACCATGAAGGTCAAGGCCAATCGCCACCAAAAATTAATCAGCTGAGCGCCAGACCATGAACCTTTTTCCCATGAAGTTTGAAGACGATCCGATCAAAATTACTCAAAAAATAAGGGTTTCGTTGACTCCCCTGATTTGCGACAAAGTGACCTTGACCTTTGACCTTCAAAAATGTATGCGCTGAAAGAGACCTCTATAGGCCTCTGATATGCGAAGTTACAAAAATTTCCAATGATAACTGTGCTCTGCAGAATTTTTTATACGTGATTACAAAAAAAAAAAAAAAAAAAAAAAAACATACAAACTAACATATCTTGCAAAAACTTCGTTTTGGCAAGATAATGAAGTGTAAATTAAGGAAACGTGCGATCTACAATCTATCCATAAAAATCATGAAAATCAGAGGGAAATTATTCAAGTTGTGATCAAAAAAGTTTTGTTAATTATGTCACAATCCAAAAAAACAGGTCAAGGACAGTAATCAAATGTCAAATGCACAACTTCAGTGCAGGTATACTATTATGATGCAAGGATATCTTTGGAAGGACAAAATTAGGTCAATATCATTGGAAATTGGGAGTGCAGGGGGGGGGATCGTAAATCGTGGTTTAGTACTCCTCGGGGTCGAAGAAACTCTGGGGTGCAATTAAAAGTTGGGGGCACAAGTTGCAGAAAGAAACCCCTAAAATGGCTGCAAGTCTCCCATTATCCTACAGGCCTTCAAAAAAAGGAGGAACGGGAGAGAGAGATTTCATATTTTCCCTTTTCCTCAACATAATTGAAAGCAAAGCACTTGACGAACCATTCTACATCGTTTCCGTCTCGAAACATTGATGTGGAATAACGCGTATAGAAAACATCGAAAATCGCCACACTTCCCAACTAAAACAAAGTTGAAAGATTGGCAAAGGGTTCCACCAGAAATGGCCTAATATCAAACTTTGACTTTTTTTGTTTTGAAAAAAATCTTCTGAGTCCTGTGATCCAAAGTTCCCCTTCCCTGGTACATGAACCAGGAGTCAAATCCCCCCCCCCCAAAAAAAAGCGACATTTTATGCAGCCAATGTTGGTTTCAAAGTTTCATTAAAAAATTTTTTTTTTTAAGTGCCTACATTTGCATTTTTGGGAATTTGACCTTTTTACACCGTCTCAAGGACCCAGGAGGCTGGGCCAAAAATGATGCTGCTCTCGAACATTCTGGTCATGTGGTGATCATAACTATCAAGTTTGGGGAATTTATCTACAACAGTTTTGGAAGAGATGGACTGAGCAGATAACAATATCCCCACACTTCACCTCCCCCCATTCAAAAATGCATGGGCATAAAAATGGGTAAGATAAAACAAACTTCAAAATGCTCTAGGGAAGCCATTCATGAAACTTTCTATCCATTTCAGTTTGGGATGGGGAGGATGCATTTGGAGGGTGCAGGATTGGGGGGGGGGAGGGGGACTTCGCAAGGCAAAAAAAAGTGTGGGGAAGAGTACAATGGGGGAGGGGAGTTGTGGTGAAGGAGGATACAAAAACCATCCTCTAAAAATTTGTGCACATGATTTACTGACCACCGACAGAGGGAGGGTGTGTTATGAGCCATGGGGAAAAAATTGCTCTCCTTCCCCTTCACACCCTCCCCCAGGCACTTTCAGGGTAGTGGTGTTTCGAGAAAAAATTAAAGCCAATATCTTGCAGCATAAACCAATAATTACAATACCCAAGCAACATTAGCATTCCAGGTTTGGTCATGAGACACACCGAGCAAATGTGTGACCAGTCGCGCAGGTGCTGCAGTACATCCAGTGGCATATCCTCCTGAAACATCTCATGGTACATTTCCTGAAGACCTGTGTGCCAAATGCCAAATTTATTGCATTGTAGAATGTCCCTCAAACGTTTCTGCAAAACCTCCCTTGAAATAGCTGGGACATTTTTTCTGAATGTGCTCAAGTTCTTTGATAATCCTGTGCAAATCAACAAAACAGAAAGGGAGGGTGGAATGGTAACGACAATGTCCAGTTCATTAAACAAGTTTAGTTTGCAATACTTCCACAGTTAAATTTTGGGAAAAATTTAATCATTGAAACATTAAGAAAAAAAAAAACTGCCATTTTAACAATGAAAAATAAAAGGCTGCTTTTGAAAATACAAAAGGAGCAAAATATAGCTTTTACGTTAAGTTCTACTGTCTGCACCGGAAATTATTTTTTCTTGCACAACCCCAGTATTAAAAAGGTTGTTTGGCTGTTATCCTGTCTTGCTTGAACCAACTGGTAATATTACGGGAGAGAGGACACACCAAATTTGATTGAAATATCTGCTCAGACGTGTAAAACCAAAAAATAAAAATAAAATAATAATCAAGTCGCTTAAATGATAACTCGCACCTCAACTAAAGCAAGTGAGTGACCAATGCTGATGGAATCCTACCCTCCCCATTGTCACTAAAGGAGGTCCTCCAGCTTGGGCTCACTGGACGTGGCACTCCAGGCCGTAATGGTGCAAATAAAACAATGACAACACGGGAGCTAAATGAGCGAATACAAGATATAAAATAAGTTTTAGCAATTTTGGACCCAGAACTGCCTGGATCTTCACTGATTAATACTGTACCATTTTAAAAACTTGTGAACCAGTAGTCTGGGAGAATATGCAAAAAACTATACACTGTATCTCATGAAAGATCCTTCATAATTGTCTTTAATCTGTACTTGCGTTTGGGATTTAATGTTGCTTCAATCCAGGCCACTGCTGATGAACCAGACATCTGTTTTACAGAATACTTCCTCCCATAGGACGTCCCCGACTCCTAACCGCCTCTCCCCAACAAATGTCTACTCCAACACTGAAGTTGTTCTTCTGAGCTAAACCCTGGAATTGTTCTTCACATCAAGAACTCAATTTCACGATGTCCGAGTGTTGATCTTACACCTCCCAACCCAAAAGAGAACCTCTGGTTGAGACTCCCCCTTCGTTCCCACCTTTTGTTTGTCTGTGTTGTGCTGTACTCCAAACAGAGACTCCTCCATCAACATCGCTCATTGACAACATGGTACAACATGACTACTTACTCCGATACTGGTATAAATCTAACTCCAGCGGTTTTTTTTTTTTTTTTTTTACACGGAATAAATGCCTTGTTTCTCAATGGCATTCTTCCTCTCACCCCTCAAAAGCACCCAGCCACTCTCTGCCTCAAGTTTTACACCTCTGAGATGGAGATTCCTCCATATTAATTCCCTCCATTGTCACCCTCTTTGTCTTGATACAAATGCTGTCTTTTACCCAGATTGGTACTCCTATTTTCTCGTTCCTATCATACCAATGCACCTTGAAGAGCCTTCTAATCCTGTCCTCCAGTTACTCTCATTAAACCATGTCTCACTTATTGCAACTACATTGTACTTCTCACTCTCTATTTTGCCCTCAAACTCTTCCATCTTAATATTTAAACTCCTGGCATTGGTATAAAATACGTTTAACTTTTCCCTTCCTGAAATGACGTTTTCCTGCATGACTTTACCAATCAATTACATCACCAGTTCTATCCTTTGCAGCTTCCCCCACCCTCCATTGAACCCCAAAAAGCCTGAATACCTTCCAATTCCCACTGCATACCTTGCTGCCTCTTTTCGATTTAACATTCGGCCATTATTCTGGAAACACTCCCTTTGTCCCTGAAATGATTCTACCTGTTTTTGAAATGCAAAAACTTCCTCCCTTCACCATTCTTGCAGCCATTGGTTGACATCTATCGCTCTGCTCATAATTTCTACTTGATTTCCGAATCTTGGGAGAATACCAGAAAGCATAGCCCCAACTCTGCTTTCAGCCGCTTACCCAATATCCTGCTTCTTTTTTTCAAAACCTCCGAGTAAACTCCCGACATCATTTTCTCCAAGGTTTACCACAACCAACATCTTCCTACTATGACCCGATGCAATGTTTACCCTTCTTTTGATGTCCCTAACTCGTGCTCCTTCAAAATGGCACAGCAGTCTATGTCGACGATCCTTCCGGCAGAATGAAGAAAGCACATATTTAAAAATCTCATCACCCACAAAAAACATCTCCCAGACCTCCTTCCTACCAATCTCTTCAGCAACCTCACCAATGCCAATCTCCTCAGCAACCTCACTCCACAACTGTAACCAGCTATTCCCCACAAATTTCTCACATTCTGCTACTTGCTGCAAATGATCTATCCATTCCTTCAACCAAGTTACTATCCTCAAGTGGGCTACTTCCTCACTTTCTTTAATAGAGAGCACCCCCTGACTCCTCGATTCCTAAGATGACCCACATCAAGCATCCATCACATTATTTGTATTCCTCATCCTTTCTCTTTTGCTCAATTTATATATTTTCTCCCCACCATTTTCCCAAGACCCCACCCAACTGACTGAACACGAGATACTGTCATAGCCAAAAACATTGCATCCTTGCACTTTTTCAAATAACTCACAATGTTCTCAAAAATTAGTTGAAATTGACAAGTTTTTTTTGGTCTCCACAATTTTTTTTCACCGTTAATATTGCAAAACTTTTGTTTTTGACTCAGAACTTAATACTGTATTTCCATTTAAATCAGAAAAAGAAGAAAAATAAATGGCATTGACAAAATTATTGGCACCCAAGGCCCAATATGTGGCAGCACATCCTTTGGACAAAATAACTGCTTTCAAGCGCTTCCTATAGCCATGAAAGAGCTTCCCCTTCACCTCTCCAGTGGCAGTTTGGCCCACTCTTGTATAAACTACTACAGTTCTCCCATTTGAAAGGTGCCTTCTCCCAACTGTTTTCAGATCTGCCCACAGGTTTTCAATGCGATTTAGATCTGGATTAATTGCTGGCCACTTCAGAACAGTCCAGCGTTTTGTATTGAACCATTCCTCGGTGATTTTTGCAGCATGCTTGGGGTCATTGTCCTGCTGCAAGACCCATGTTATTCAATGGAGAGCCAGCTTTCTGACACTGGGTTGAACATTGCACTCCAAAATGCCTTGGAAATCTCCTGATTTCATGATGCCATGCACACATTCAAGGCACCCAGTGCCAGAGGTAGCACAGCAACCCCATAACATCAACAAACCTCCTCCATGTTTGACTGTGGGGAAGGTGTCCTTTTCTTTGAAGGCTTCATTTTGTTTTCTGTAAACAGAGATGATGTGCTTGACCAAAAAGCTCAAATTTGGTCTCATCTCTCCACAGGACATTTTCCCAGGATTTTGGGCTTGTTCAGGTATGTTTTGGCAAACTCCAGTGAGGCTTTATGTCTCTCCACAGTGGGGTCCTCCCGGGTCACCTACTACAGAATCCCATTTCATCGAGTTGGTGACGGATGGTGCGAGTTGAAACTGTTGTACCTTGTGTCTGAAGATCAGCTTATCGAGGTGCTTTCTCAGTCATTCGAACAATCCTTCGCTGCAGTGCCTTGGGCCTTAAACTTCCTGATAACATTGCGGACAGTGGACACAGGAACATCAAGGTCTCTGGAGATGGACTTGTAGCTTTGAGATTGACCATGCTTGGTGACAATCTTGTGCCTGACCTCCTACAATTCTCTGGTTTTCTTTCTTTTCTCCATGCTCAATGCAGTACACACTGACACAAAACAGCAGAATGACTCCTTTTCTCTTTTCAAACTGTTTGATTGAGTGATTTATTGTTTATTGCAGGCACCTGCTTGAAATGTAATCATTTCCAAGAACTTCGAAAAGGTGCCAATAATATTGTGGAGGTCATTTTGGGATTTATGTGTGGAATGAGTGAAGCGTTAGTAATTTTTTCTGCTTTTTTGTTTTGTTCCAATGCAAACCAAAGAAATACACATGTGGATACCAAATATTTTTTAATTTCAACAATTTTCTGGAAGAAATGGTGCATTATTTGAAAAAAGTTCAAGGGGGTCAATATTTTTGGTGACGACTATGTTTGGCCTCATTCTGCCTCTTACTGTTAAGGGGAACGGATGCCTCTTAATACACATAGACACTAAACTGCTAAAGACAACTGCAACTTTAAAATATACAAAAGCCACAGCCCGTCAAATCTCAACAGCAAAATAAGCAAAACAAAAAACTCATCATATCTGGAGTTGGAGCTTACACCACATAATTGAATAAATTCATCCTCGTCACACAACCAACCTGTCCAAGTTTTGTCTGAATCCGTCCATAACTTTGACATATCGTGCTATACATCATTTTTGACCTTCTCAGTGGTGAAGGAATCACGAAAAGCGATAAAAAAATCTCATAGCCCCCATTTTACTAATTTTGTTGGAGTTAAAGGGCTCGAGCCTATATTAGCCCACAGTAGACTTGGTCCAAAACAGGGGCTTGTGACTTTGGTCTCGATTTTCATGTGTGCGTGCGTGCATCCACAACCTTATCTCGGACATGTATGGACAGATTTTATTCATGATTGTGAACATGTGCACATTTTGTTTTGTGATGCGATCAAACATGGAAGACTGGCAACCATTTTAGTATTAAAAAAAAAAAAACAACCGGTGTCAAACCGATCTGTTCAAACTTGGCACACAGATGTGATGGCTTACAGATGCACATAATTTTTCGAGATCATATCCAAGATGGCCCATTGGCAACCATTTTGTTACTTAGATGTGTCCCCACCATTTCTCAGACATGCATGGTCCGAATTTGTTCAAACTTAGCACAAGCACAGTACACGATGACATACACGAGGAGCTCACTTTATTTTGCGCTCTGATCAAAGATGACCGGCTGGTACACTGGTGGCCATTTCAGTTGTACATAAATATGGGCTAGCCCTTTAACTCCGCACAGCAAAATTACTTAAATAATGGGGGCGATGACATTTCATGTCTTTACTTGTTTGCAACTAAAATGGAGGCCAGTCAACCATCTTTGATCAGATCACAAAATAAAGTGAGGTGCACGTGTATGTCATCATGTACTGTGCTTGTGCCAAGATTGAACAAAATCAGACGATGCATGTCTGAGAAATGGTTGGGGACACATTGAAGTAACAAAATGGCCACTAGTCGGCCATCTTGGATCTGATCTCGAAAAGAAGACGCGTATATTTCAGCCATCATTCATTTTCTGTGTGCCGAGTTTGAACATCGGTAAATGCATGTCCGAGAAATGGTTGAGGATGTGTTCAACATCGGGTTGTTTGTTTTTCAACTAAAATGGCCACCAGTTGACCATCTTTGATCACATTGCGAAACAAAATGATGTGCCTATGTCAACCATGATGTGATACCGTTGTGCCAAGTAGGAATAAAATTGATCAAAACATGTCCGTGATATGGTTGCGGACGCAGGGACCAGAAAATCAAGACCAAATCCAAAAGCCCCACGTTAAGGACAAAGTCCAATGGGGGCTGAAAATATTGTATCCAGATAGTCACAAAAATCTAATCAATTCATCCTTGTTCAACCTGTGCACCAAATTTCGTCCAAATCCAGCAACTACTTTGAGATGTCCTGCTCACAGTCAAACAAACAGACATGAAAGCAACCTCCATCCACCTTTGGACAGGTCCGGTCAGGTATGGTATGGTAGCATGCGCCAGAGAAGCGAGTCGCTACGTCCACTTTCCACCGGAACTCCAGGGGCCTCCGCATTGCCATCCCCCAGAGGAAGAAACCTGATCTATCCCCATCTCCTGGAGATGCTGATTGACCTGCTGCAACCACAAGGCACATTGGCGGCACATTGGCGGCCCATTGACCGACTCCACTCACGAGGCTCCCTCGCTGAGAGAATCTGGTGAGCAAGATCAGCATTAGGAAAACGAGCCACGTGCCAATAAGGCCACAGCTGACTCTCATGGACTATATGCAGGTAATAAATCTCATTTGAGTCTCAGCAACCGCTCGTTGCACACAAAGTCCGACCAGCGAGAGCCAAGTATTCTCCCAAGAGACCTGATACCAAAGGAATTAAGTCTCCGTCTCAGATCCCTGGTCAGAGTCCAAGTCTCACATCCGTAGAGCAAGACCGGAAGCCCCAAGGACCTGAAGACTCTGACTTTCGTCCTCCTGCACAGCTACCGATGATCCAGTGAATCCATGACTCCCCAGGCCCGACCCATACGTCTACTGACCTCTGGCTCACAGCCAGCAGAGACATGAATATTACTGCCAAGGTAAGTGAATATCTCCATGACCTCAACATCCTCACCACAAAGAGATACAGACAAGAGAGCAGCATCCAAGATGCCAGTGAAAGCCTGGATCTTAGTTTTTACCCAGCAAACCCGCAATCCCAGGGGCTCAAACTCCTCATTCAGCACGAGGGCCCCCTAAAAGTTATCCAGTCTCCGCAAAGATAACTGCATCATCTGCAAAATCAAGGTCAGAGAGCTTGACATTCCCAAACGATGCACCGCAGCTTGATCTCTCTGACATCCTCCCCAGAATCCAGTCCACATGAGCACTGAAAAGTGTGGGTCCAGCACACCCATGACAAATTCCAGCAACAACTGGAAATAAGTCAAAGATGGTATCACCACATCTCACAGCACTCACTACCAGAATATAGTTCAGACATCAGATTGATCAGTTTTGGTGGCACCCCACGAACACCAAGATTCCTCCAGAGGGCATCCCGATTCACCGAATCAAATGCTTTGCAGAGATCAACATAGGCTGCAAGCAGCCCCTGCCGAAATTCAGCTGTGCTCGGCGAGGACCCGAAAGGCAGGGATACGGTCAATCATTGACCTCTTTGGTGTAAAGCCTGACTGCTCTGGATGCTGGTGCTCAAGCAGATGGTGGCGAACCCTATCAAAAATTATCCAAGCAAAGACCTTGCGTGGCACTGAGAACAGGGTCACCCCTCAGTAGTTGTGGCATTCCTGATGATCACCCTTCCCTTTCCAGGGAGGGACAACAAGGCTCCTCTTCCACTCATTTGGGATGACGCCTGTGTTCCAGGCAGAGCACACAACTTCATGCAATGACATGAGTACAGCATTTCCACCAGCCTTGAGAAGCTCAGCATGGATGAAACAGATCCCAGGAGCTTTACCCCATTCCAACCGACTCACCACAGCCTGTGTTTCCACAAACGAAAGTGAATCACAGTTGATTGGAGGGTCAGCAATAGGGATAGTAACATCCCTGGCTTGGAAGACTCTGCCTGAGCATCAATCATCGAGAGAAAGACAAACGTGGCCCATTGCTGTCGCTGTGTGGTTTTCCTCCCATCAAAGAGTGAGGGTCCTGAAGGCTTTTCCCCAATCCCATCATCCAGTGAGCTGCCCTGTGGAGGGCAGCTGCACAGGAGGTACTCACACGGAGTGAGTTTCCAATATTCTTTGCGTTTTTCTTGTGTTTTGCGGAATGAAAGGTTTTACGGTGGCTGGAGTGCAAATCCTGCCACCAAACTCCTAAAAAAAAAAAAAGTAACCCAACTGCAGGACGACGTCCGCAGACGGTTGGTCACAAAATATGGATAGCCATTGAATCACAAGGAGCTTCTCCACCCTTTGGCAGGTTTTGTTTCTAATCCTGCTATATTTTTCAATATCCATACACCCTCCCAATCAACCTGGTGGGGGAGACAGTTTAGTTGCCAACAACCCAACCATGAAACAGGATAGTACAGGTTTACATGGTACCTGTAGCAAGTGACAGATCTAATCTGGCCTGACAACAAACCTTTGGTGAACATGAATAAATCTTCATACATCAAAGATAACCCTGCAAGCAAAATGCTCAACTTACCAAAATCACTCTTCTTTTCTGGAAATGGTCTTCCTTCAGGTGGAATATCCTCTCTCACCACTCTCTGAGGCATTTTAACTCTTGAAGGGGGGGGGGAATTAAAAGGATAGGGAGAGGGAGAAAGAGCAGAAAAGGGGGGAGAGGGGGTATGGGAAATGGAAGGGAAGGGAAGGGAGAGAGTTTGAGACAAAGGGAACAAATAAATTGATGAAGGAAAAATAGGTGAGGGTTATTGGGGAGGGGGGGATAATAATGTCATGGGGTGATGATGGGGATTACACAACATTGTGACGCACGAACAGCTTAAACGGTAATGTTGACGAGTTAAATATTTTACACTAATGAACAGATTTACCAAGTCTGAGTTATGAAATATGAAATAAATGAAATAGTTAACGCAAAAACATCATGGGGGTTACATTCCTGAAGTGTTGCAATATTCAAAACCACAAAAGGTAAAACCAAGGCCCATTGGGAAAGAGGATTGGGTTCCCGGGCTAAGAAAACATGAAGAGAAAGGTGGGCAGCAGTCAAAAATAAACACATCACAATTGAAATAAATATGTAAAATAAATATAAATCTGCTTCACGATGGTGGTCTGCTGTATTAAACGTGACCATCCCTTGTGCAATGTGTATGTAGACCCCACCATTCGTCCCCTATTAATTTTCTTCTTCTTCTTTCGGCTGCTCCCGTTCGGGGTCGCCACAGCGGATCATCCGTTATGATCCGCATACTGATTTGGCACAGGTTTTACTCCGGATGCCCTTCCTGACGCAACTCTGGTTGCCTCTTACGACACAGGGATAAGGATTGGGTTTCACAATGATTCCGGGCTGCCCTACACCCTCTCATAGCACGACCCAGCACAGAGCTCCTTCCTCAAGCGATCCTCCAACCCAAGCCTTGGAGTAGCCGGATTACAGGCGCACGCCACTATGCCCGGTCATTCGTCCCCTATTAATATCTCACAAAATTTAGCTTTGTAATCTGTCTGACAAGTTTCATTTATAGTTCTTCAGCACCCATGAACCAAACCAGCAAATCAAATCTCTTTTCTCCCGCTCCAGGAAGGTAATTTTTTCATCCAAGGTCATCACTATTTAATGTCTCTTTGCACTCAATTCACGTTGTCCACTTTACACATGGGCACCATTTACAGTACACAAGAAACACGATGGGATGGAGCACTTGCACAGACATTTACCTATTACAAATATACCACACATTAGATTTGTTTAATGGTGAGTGCATGAGAAAATATGAAAATCTTTTGGTGCAATTTAACCACTCATGGGGGGATGCAAGTAATGACTCGCTGTGCTAAAGAACGAAAAAGATATCAATAAACAAATAAACACAAATGGTCAAAAGCAATATACAAGAACTTATCGTATTTCATAAATATAAAGATAATTGCGCAAGAATAAACATCTTTTTTAAGTGGCAAAAATAAAAAAAGACCTTGGAATAGACAATGATGCATGGGAATTTCATAAATATGTCAACCAAACTCACTGAAGTTTCTGCTTCCATTGTGCACCAGGCTCATTGACAGAGCACTGATCAGAGAAACTTCTTCTTACAAAATTTTTCTTCATACAATCATTCGCCCCCGTTTGTGAGCTGGTAGAGGAAACCGATATGGCCGGCACTGGTTTGCTTGTTGCTTTAGTGGTAAAAGCAGGCACATTTTGCTTCATCGGCAGTTTAAGTGGAGCTCGGTGTACTGGGAAGGTATTTCCTAAATGGGGGGGGGGAGGGGTAGATTGTGATAGTGATATGGGTGATAGGAGGGTTCAATGGGTTCGGATTAATGAGAGAAAAGGTAGTGGTGATGGTGGAACATCTGATCTTGACACACTTTGCATGCAGGTATCCCTCAATTTACATTTGTTGATTCATCAAAATTAAAACAATTACAGAAACAAAGAACACTGACATCCCCCCCCCCCCCACAAACTCCCAAGTCAAATAAATAACATATCCTCCAGTACCCGATGCCACCAGACTGCACATGGACACAGAATTGGGACGGAACAATGCACAATAACTCATTAATTGCATAATCAAAATAAATATTTTCATAAAATAATTAATTTCGAAATCAATTGGCTAATAGCATAATGAAAGCACCACCATTTCATCCAAATTTACCTTGGAAAATTAAGCAATTAATTGAAAAATGAATAATCGATTGATCAATAGATCAATGAGAAGGGCTCTCAGTGGAGTGCATACCTCTGCCACGCAATGCCTGATGCACGAGAACATATCTGACCCAATGCATTTTTGAAATATGTGATGCAGTACAATATTGTTTTTGGCCCTCTCAATGGTAGTTGTAGTCTAGATCTTCACCAAAACCGAATCAATTTGCCGTGATCATACACCCAACCTGTTCACAAAGTTTCGTCCAAATCCTTCCACAACTTTTTGAGATGTCATGCTCCATATCATTTTTGACCCCATATCTCAATGATGAAGAATCACTTAAAAAATTCTGGTATTTGGATCCGGAACCAGATCTTCACCAAAATCTAATCAGTTTGTCCTTGTCACACACCGAACCTGTCCACATTTCATCCGGATCCGTCCACAACTTTTGGAGATATCCTGTACACAGACAAACGAACAAACAAACAGAAAGGGGTGAAAACAATCCCCTTCACCTTCGGTGTCAGAGGTAAAAAATACCCTTTATAGCCAAATCACTTGGTCACTGTCATGTCCAAATATCAGCTTCCCAGCTAAAAATATGCCTGAGCTATTGCCAGGATGATTAATAAAATAAAGTAATTAATAAATTGATATTCAATTAATTGATTAATCAAAAAATAAAAATTTGTCAAAGCACATCTTCACTTTTGTCCCAGAATTTCAGCTTCCTAGCTCAAAAGATGGATGAGATCACCCAGACAAACAAGAAAATAAGAAAGAGAGCAATCGGAGATTGCAGCCCCTCACCAGGACTAGTTTTGTGTGGTGTATTTTGTGGCATTTGTGTACTGGTGTTATGTAATTAAGAAACAATTACAAATGCCACTTTATAACTGCTGCCTGGTAAAGCCATTTTGGTTCGGCAGTGATGACCGATTCAGCCATTTCAGAGAAGATTTTTGAAGGTTAAAAAACACACAAAAAAAACAATATGGCTGCCGAATCACATGACCGATGTCATCAAAATATTTTTTGTGACCATTTTATCCCGAGATGACCCTCAATTTTCATACTGATCGGATGTAGCATGCTACATGTAATTATGTCATAATGAAGGTGCCGATGATGTCAAAACAAAAACAAAACAAAAAATACTCTTTCCGAAAGAGTACTTGCTATGTGCCAAGTTTCTATTTTTTCCGTGGTGCGGTTTCAGATGGAGGTCCAAAGTTTTTTCCAACATGGCTGCCACATGACATGACCTACGACATAATTATCATGAAAACATTCTACACGAGTAGTCCAACCGATGTTGAAAAATTTGTCTCAATCCAACAAGCATTTGCAGAGAAAAACACGAAAGTTCTGTGCGGACAAAGACAGACAAACGGACCCAAATGCAATTCCTACTCCTTCGGCAAGGGTAACAAAAACAAACGGAGTAAAAACCGAGAATTCCCTTCCTTGGGTGCCCGGCGATGGCGTCGTGCATCCCCGAGATATAGAATTGGGAAGGAGCGGTGCACAACAATCAGCAGGTTACAAAGGTTCAACGAATAAAATAGCATGCGCAAGTCCTCAAAAGCGTGACCCACGCGAGCAGGCGAAACCGGTCTTCAACCGGTTGAACAATTAATTAAAAAAATATGAAACTTGGATTGTTCATATTGGGTCGAACACATTTTGAATGCAAACAGGGTACCACCTCAGTTAATCTCAAACTCAAAGTCAACAAAAATGAAAATATAAATTGGCAACAAACCTCGATTAGTGACGAGCCTTCTTTTGTTCGCACAATGTGTCAATGCAACCTTCTTCTGCTTTAATATCATGTTTGTCAAATGTTGAGTTTCCACCGAGATAGCACCATGGCATTTAACCTGCAGCAAAAGCAGCAGCAACAATTTTGATTCTGAATCACATAAGAGTGATGAAAAAAAAAAGATAGATAAAATAATTTGTGTTGTGATGGTTGCATCTGGCAAACTGTTTGTGGACAAAACAACCAAATATCAAGCTAAAACATATGCTCATTGCTAAGGTATATGATAAGAGGTCAGCAATAAGCAGTAACAAATCTGACATCACACAGACAATAAATAAAAATGGACAAGTACTGTGGCTTAATGAATGTAAAATGGGGTCATTCCATGCCAAACTGAAACAGCACTCAGTGGAGAGTGGACCATCGCAAGGCTGAACAATTTCCGTTTTGTATCCCACCAATAGGTCGGATCTGCATCTTAACCAAAATCCAATCGGCTTGTTCTAGTCACATCCCTTTGTCATGATCCATATACATTTCGAAATATCATTTTGTCTATAATTTTTGGCCAAATCTCTCAATTGTGAAGAATCACTGAAAAATTATAGTATTCGAATCATCACCAAAATCAAATCAATTCGTTGTCACACCCAACCTGTGTGCAGTTTCATTCAAATCAGTCAACGTTTTGAGATATCCTGTTCACAAAGACAGGACACACACACACACACACGCACGCACACGCAGACGCACACGCACACGCACACGCACGTCCTTCGGTGGCAGGACAGTCCACCTTCGGTGGCAGAAGTAATTATCACACTTCAATACAAGAACTGGGATCAAAATACCCAGCCTTTTTGATTGAACCTTTTCAGTTTTGTTCCCTTCCATGGGGCTTGCACAAGAGATCGCATTCATACCAAGTGTGTATTGAACTTCTAAGGGAGTACTTCATGAGCTCAAATTTTGCTATGGGTCAAGTCAAAAATAAAGTGAACTTAAAACTTTTTACTTTGCATTTTTGCTGAGAATACAAAATATTCTTTTTGAAAAGCTATCATTTGACACCACAATTAGAACAGCCATCTGAAGTCGCCATGGTCAAACAAAAACTCAATACCCTCAATCGCAGGATCCACAAACTCAAAGGAACAATTTGAGCTGTGTAACCCTCTCTTTAAGGAAACAAACTGACATGTTCAACAACATAAAAAAAATCCAGAAAAAGCCATGTCAGATGCTTGTAACAATTTTGTATTGAATTGCACAATGGATGCATAAGTTAAAAATAATAATTAAAAGGTAGGTTCTGTTGGTATCGATATTCCGGAGGGGTCATACCGGAATATCGGTGTTATGAAAGAAAAAAAATTTTTAAAGCAGGTTCCAAAAATACACAATGGTCCAATGGTTCTTTACATATTCAAATATGATGTTCACATCATTGATGGTAATTTTTCAACGTATGACCACATGAGGCTTTTTTGCCCCATGATGAGAGTCGCTATTTTACTTCCAACTTGAATTAAAAATGATTTTGTTTTAAAGCGAGATCAGTATTGATAATCAGCACAGGTCAGGATCCCTCGCTATCGCAGATCACAAGACTCGGCACAGGCTTTTGAAAACGCACCTGATTCACATAAAACGACCAATTGGCAAATGCTTTGAGACCAGCCACGAGGGCAAAGCAAAATGAGATTGCTTGTACGGTGCCCAGATGCTGAGGGTTAAAAGTTAAAACCAACTGTACTTCCTGACATACGTCTTGATGTCATCCGTTCCACTGTTGTAGGTGCAGCAGAGTCCAAAGCATTTTAACACGAGGACCGCCGTGGCGGTCATTTTGACCACAAGCAAACGTTTTGTAGCTGACTGAATGAAAAAAAATTTTTTCTTCATTCTTTAGGCTCCTTGACGTTTGATGGTTCTGGGTGTTAAATACTCACACAAAACATTGATCTGACCTCAACCACATTTGATTTATAGGCTGTTATACCTATAACGGCCACTGTGGTCAATTTGGCCACAAAGGAAAAGTATTGCATAAAACATACAGGTTCAGCATTGATGAATCGCAATTTGAGACAAGTTATCAGTTCATGTTTCGATGCGATTTCATCTGTGTGCCGAATATGTCGGGCTGGAAGTGTACATAAAATACCCATTATTTTCATTCATTCAATTTAAAACATTGGACAGTAAACCACCTGGAGCCCACCATTCTTCCATTGTAACACCGTGTCAAGAAACAGATTTTGTGATGTGAGATTCTTGCGATTTAACCAAAGGTCAACAAGGTCTGAGCATTTGCAAGGTGACAAATTTGTGCTGTTGTCAAGTCTGGAATCGTTTTATCGATAATTGAGCTGGAAGCCTGGGGAAAACATCACCATGGATGAACAGCTGTGACCCACAAAGGCCAGGTGTTGATTCACCCAATACATGGCGAACTAGAGGGGGAGCACTCGGTAGAGTGCAAAACCTCCGCCGCCAATACTGCTGGGTCACTTAAGTGAACCTGATATCCTATTCATTGTAGGTCAAAACGGATCAGACTCTACTGAACCACGATTGAATAAACGAAACTAGATCGACGCGCATGTAGAAATGCCAAAAGAATATAATCGAAATTTTTTTGAAAAAAAAGTTGCAAAATTTCTTTTTTTTTTCTCGAGCAATTTTTTTGAGGGTTGGAAATCACTTAAAACATGAAGAAATACCAAAAAAATTCAAATATTTTTCAAATAAAATCGAAATTTTTTTGAAAAAAAAGTTGCAAATATTTTTTTTTCTCTAGCAAATTTATTTATTTTTGGTTGGAAATCTAAAACATGTAGAGATGCAAAAACAAAAATTCAAATATTTTTTCAAAATGGCCACCATAGCGGCCATATTGGACTTTGTACCAAGTCCAAAATCTCATGGCATGATCCTTGGACCATACCTAATCCCCCACCAAGTTTCGTCGAAATCCATCCAGGAGTTTTTCCGTTATACTGTTCACAAACAAACAAACAAACGGGTGAAAACAGTAACCTCCATCCATCTTCGATGGCGGAGGTTAACAAACCAGACAATTTCAGAATCAAGTTTTGGCGAGCAGTTGATGTTTTTTCAAAAGTATCTGCTGAATGGGTTTTGCATACCTGGGAAAAGATGAGCGCCGTCCTGCAGACCAGACATCTGAAAATGTGGTGTTACGTCTTTTGGATCCTTATTTTAATGAAGGGAAAAACATGTTACCGCAGACAACTTTTTCACTTCTTTAAAAGTTGGCGGAGAAGATGAAATCAAAGAGCACAAGCACAGTGGGCACGATGAATCGTATACAGAGAGAAGCTCCCCTCAGTGAATAACTCGAGGGCACAGCTCTACACGACTACTGTGTTGAAGCATGGTGACACTACCCGAACTGGTTAACCAGGGAAAGAGAAGCAAGAATGTTTTGTTGCTCAGCACTCTTCACCCTACTGGGGAAGTGAAACAACCCCAATAAGCTTCGTGAGACTCTTGCTTTCTACAATTCAACAAAGTATGGAGTGGATATTGTTGAGCAGATGGCCGGGAAACACGACGTCAAAGCAGAATCTAGCAGCTGGCCAGTTCATTTATTTTACAACATTCTGGACCTTGCTGCCATGAACGCATTGGTACTGTACAAGTCAGTGACTGGGAAACATCAGCTGACAAAACTTCATTGCACAATTTGACGACGAGCTCCGACAGGGGTACTCATCAGTCACCACCACGAGAATGACAGCAGTTGCGTAGTTTGGAGGACGGGGCTCCAGCAAAGAGCAAGCGGAAATGCCAAGTCACCAAATGCAAAAACAAAACGGTGGACAGCTGTGCAATGTAGAACAATCTCATGTGTAGCAAGTGCACAAGACAGGCAGTGAAAAATTGCACAGCTCGCAACCAGCTTTAAGAAAAAAAATGGTGGGCAGTTGTGAGGTGCAAAGAATTTGTGTTGAAAGTAATCTCATCGATGCAAGCAATAAACATGTTTGACAATTGATTTCTTGCTTTGCTTCAGAGCATGACCAGCTTTTTTCACCAGCGGTTAGATTGACCGCCGTGGCGGTTCGAGGTATGTGGGTGAGGCTGCGGGTTGTAGTGTTAAATCATGTTGCCCATGTACAGCATTTAAAGATCAACACCTTTGTTCGATTTGTTCATGTTTAATATCACAGGTCGGAATATCTGAATTTTTTTTTTTTTAGACCGGTTTTTTTCAGCATGCCTGTATAATGGGTTTATTTAAAATTCCACCACACGAGCAGGGAGCAGGTGTTTATCTCACACGATGACGACAATCGATGTACCAATGATCGGTTTTATTGGAGAGTTTTGCAGGAAATTATTTAATAAAAGAAAAAATTCTTTGATTCCACAGATTTGTGCACACCAAGGGATCCTTTGTATATTCAGCCTGCAGGCAGAGTTAATGGGATAAATCGGATTGGGTCACTGTACTGAGGGAACTTAGCTCACGATAGTTAGTAATGTGGTTTCAGGATGTGGAATGAGGGGAGAGGAGGATGGGCGGGGGGGGGGGGGGAGAGTTTTGCAGGAAAGACAAAAATATTTTTTATTTCTCTTTTATTCCATGATTTGCACACACAGGGATATTTTGTATGTTGTAGCTTACAGGGAATGAGTTAAAGGGGTAATTCAGATCAAGTTACTGTGTTGTGGGCCAGGTTTCAGTGGCGATAACGACCACTAGGGGGAGCAGTAGAGTCGTCTCCCACCGAACACCCGGAATTTACGTCGTGACTCTCGGATAAGTCCGAAAGGTCACGGGTCCCTCAGCGGACCGTGGTGTGGGGTAAGGTTAATTGCCAAATTTCAATATACCTAAGTAACCACGTAGTCCAAGCTACCGGAGAAACCACACCCTCGACAGGCTCTGTCGAACCGGGTCGCTCGAGCGACCTCGGTCCAGTATAACCGAGCGGAATTACCAGAGTCCGTCGGACCCAAATGAACAATTTATGGCACCAACGGCCTTACTATTTCTCAATACGCACCATGCTCGGCCAATGAAAAAGCACAGAAAACGAGCTGGTACATTTAACATGGGGGAGGGGGGGTTATTTTATAAGGGAGGGGGACACAGTGAGCACAGTTAAACCGACTAAAAGCAATGCAGGTCTGTACAAGGCACTTAAACAATTCTACTTAACGGACTGGCGACAGACACAGACACACACACACACACACACACACACACACACACACACACACACACACACACACACACACACACACACACACACACACACACACACACACACACACACACACACACACACACACACGCACGCACGCACGCACACACGCACACACGCACGCACGCACACGAGTTCAGACTCGAGGGACCGGGGACGTGACTCAGGGAATGAAGCACGTAAAACTCAACACCATTTCCCCCAATGACACCTCTCGAAATGGGCAGGACCTGAAAGTGTATTTTACATGCAGATTGAAGACATATCATATTCTGAGAACACGAACTAGTTCCCTTCCATACAGGTATCGCTGTACACTGCAGAGTGTACAGCGCAGTATTTCAAAAGCACACCAATTCATAGAAATAACTACTTGGCAATTACTTTAAAACCAGCCACGAGGGTAAAGAAAAACGTGATTGCTTGTACGGAGGATGTTTGTGGTAAGGATGTTGAGATCGTGGAGAGATTTACTTACCTTGGCAGTGATATTCATGTCTCTGCTGGCTGTGAGTCAGAGGTCAATAGACGTCTGGATCGGGCCTGGGGAGTCATGGATTCACTGGATAATGGGGTGTGGCGCTGCCGGTACCTGTGCGGGAGGACGAAAGTCCGAGTCTTCAGGTCCTTGGTACTTCCGTCTTGCTCTATGGATGTGAGACTTGGACTCTGACCAAGGATCTGTGACGGAGACTTAATTCCTTTCGTACCAGGTCTCTTCGGAGAATCCTTGGCTATCGCTGGTCGGACTTTGTGTCCAACGAGCGGTTGCTGAGAGAGACTCAAATGAGATTTGTTACCTGCATAGTCCGTGAGCGTCAGCTGCGGCTGTATGGACATGTGGCTCGTTTTCCTGATGCTGATCCTGCTCACCAGATTCTCTCAGCGAGGGAGTCTCGTGAGTGGAGGAGGCCAATAGGCCAATCACGTGCCTCGTGGTTGCAGCAGGTTGATCGGCATCTCAAGGAGATGGGGATGGGCCAGGCATCTGCCTGGGAGATAGCCAGACGGAGGCCCCTGGAGTACCGGCAGAAAGTGGACCCAGTGACGTGCTGGCCTGGTGCATGCTCCCATACCTGACCTGACTTTGTATGGAGCTGATGAGCTCGGATGCTGAGGTTTAAAAGTTAAAACCTACTGTGTTTACTTCCTTGCAAGTCTTGACATCACGTTTCACTGTTAGACCATAGGATGATGTGCATTATCGTTCCATTTCGTAGTCCCTTGCTTGGTATTACAATATGAGCAGTCATGTAAATTCGTTAAATATTATATCTGAACATATTAGCAGTGTTGCTTGGCGTTTATAACGAGTGTTTGAGAAAATTAAATAAAATCACCGATAATTATTGTTAAAATTTCATTGACCCACATCTGGCTCGTCCAATTAAATCGCGCCGTAGATCGTTTCTTTAGCCGTTCTGCCGTCCGTGAACCAATCACAGCGTTCGTTTCCTGGATATTGAGCAGCCTCGGTCGCGCGCACAAAAATGTTGTTGACAGGTACAACATAGCTAACATGGCACTGGCCATGGCGTCCGGCGTCGTTCCGAAGTGGTGTTGTATGCATGCGATTTCTGAACTGAAAGGGGATCTAATTGCATTTAAGCAAAAAAGCTGAAAGAAGTTTCTTGAACGTGGATCACGCTGGCAAAATCTGGCGTGTTCAGAAGGTGAAACTATCCTGAAATCATCCCAGTTACCGAGCATCAATTTCAACGCCGACATTGCTGATGTGTTGGAAACACCAATTGAGGTTGCTGTAGAAAATGGGGCCGGCTATCATCGTGAATGTTATCAACTTATTTGCAACATTAGCAAGCTAGCAGCAGCGGAAAGCAAGAAACAAAAAATTGACGAAGTTGACGGTAAGCTTAATAGTTGGTGTGTTAATAGACATAGTGCCATGGCGTTCAAAATAATAAAATAAGCTTCATGTTCAACATCATTCAACAGGAAATTGTAGTGTTGGTGTATGATCAAGCAATATATTCAAAAGTGCAACAAATTCGGTGGAAAGATCCACATTTCTTGAAGAGAACAGTAGTTCGACTTGGGGAGTTCAACACATGCATGGCTTTTTTGGTGTGCATCTCTAAAAGATAGAGATGCGGGACTGCAGGATATCCTGATCGAGTCCGGGATAGTGGCACAGGGATCAATAAACGGTATCCTGACAGGACACCATTACAACAAAAGTGTTCGGTGTCACAAAATTGTCAGCGAGGCGATGTAGAGGCTAAGATGGCAAAGCTTCTTGAACAGCTTAGATGAGGAAGAGGAAAGTCAAGCAAGACAGCTTCTGTTAAAGATTCAGACAGCCTTTCCTGGAGCTGAGTATCAAGAACTGATGGAGAACAGGGAATACCACACACTGAGAGACAAATATGTGGACCACATCCAAATACAATCAGCATATCCAACCTATGCATTCTGGTCCTCATATATAGAGATGGTCCAGGAACTCTTGGTTTTTGTAAGAGGCACCAGAGAGGCAGATTGGAACCTCCATCTTTCGGCGACAAGAACAATCATACCATGGTTTTTCGCCTATGATCACACCAACTACGCTCGCTATCTATCTGCATACTGGTTAGAGATGATGAGGCTTCCAACAACACATCCAGACATTCATGCTGCCATCCTTGATGGTCAATTTGCTGTGCAGAGGCAAGAAGATCACAGCTTTGCCTGTATTGCTGCTGACCAGACTATTGAGCATACTTGCAATCGAGACACTAAGATGAAAGGGGGTATGATTGGACGTACCACTAACGCAGCTTATTGCCACAGGTGGATCTTGTCTCAGCACCTAAGAGCAACCATTCAGGTGGAATGCGAGATAATGGCAGGAAAGCGGCAACAGAAAACGAAATGCAAGGACCTTGATGCCTCCATAATAAAGAAGGACAATGCGGATGTGCTTGCTGTCTGTGACACCACAGGGTGTATGATTAACCCATTTGAAGAGACAGGACCTCAACTCCTCCATATAACTTCAGGTGTAAAGCACCTGCTGAAGTAGAGGCAGATTTCATGAATGCCAGCTTTAGTGGTCAGTCTGCTGCTGAGGGTCTTATGGTAAACAGGCTTCAAAGAGGGTGATGTCGATATACATTCACCCTTGAAACAACAGAAGCTAAAAACCTTCTCCAGAATGACAAAACAGAGCAAACTAGAGGGGGAGCACTCGGTAGAGTGCAAAACCTCCGCCGCCAACACTGCTGGGTCACTTAAGTGAACCTGATATCCTATTCATTGTAGGTCAAAAACGGATCAGATTCTACTGAACCACGATTGAATGAACTAAACTAGATCGTTTTTTTCTCCAACAAATTTTTTGGGGGGTGTTGGAAATCACTAAAAACATGTAGAAATGCAAAAAAAAAAAAATCAAATATTTTTCAAAATGGCCGCCATAGCGGCCATATTGGACTTTGGACCAAGTCCAAAATCTAATGGCATGATCCTTGGACCATACCTAATCCCCCACCAAGTTTCGTCGAAATCCGTCGAGGAGCTTTTCCGTAATACTGTTCACAAACAAACAAACAGAAAGGGGTGAAAACAGTAACCGATCTTCGATGGCGGAGGTTAATAAACTACGAAAAGTGGCAAGGAAGTAGTACTGAATCAGGATCGTAAGTTGTTTGCACGGCTGTTAATCATCTCAAGATACCGTGATTTGGATTTGCAGGAAATGCTTATCCACTGCCTGAACACACTTCCTCGACCTTTAGCCAATGAGAAAGGAGGACTCAAGAAAACAAATAAAGCTTGTCTGATGAAGTATATTGAGTCTGCTACAGAGCCATGCCCTATTGTGGAATCATTGCCAAAAGGAAGCGTATGGATAATGGATGGCATGGCACTAATTCAAGAGCTGAATGCAAAGATGGTTTCACGTATGACGTTTGGTGACCTGGCAGAGCACATCATGCATAAAGTTATCAGTATGGCTACCAACTTGTATGCTGCAAGTGTTCACCTTTTAACTGACAACTACCCAGCAAAAAGCATCAAAAATGCAGAGAGAGGGAGGAGAGCAGCCGATGGGGTACAACGAGTGAAGATATATGGCTCTGATCAGCAAGTCCCACGTCAGTGGAAAAAATTCCTGTCATGTGGTTCCAACAAGGAAGCTCTTGTGGAATTTCTGTTTGTGCAGCAGTCAAAATGTGAACCCGAAAAGTTAAAAGGAGTTAAACTCTACTTTGCACATGGCCAGCTCTGTCACTCATTTTGTGGTAAGAATGGGAATCTGTGTGTGGAGGCCATTCCAGAACTTGCATCAAATCATGAAGAGGCTGACACTCGACTACTGCTGCACAGTGTCGACACAGCATGCAACATGCAGGCATCGTCAACTTCAGAACCAGCAGATGAGCTGAAACCCAATGTCATTATCAAGAGCTCGGACTCTGTTTTCACCGTTGCTGTCAGCCATGCTAGTAAAGTAGATGGGAACTTGTTCTTCTTCACAGGAAAGGGAGATTTACAGCGCACAATTGATATACAGGCTGTGCATCGACATCTTGGTAGTTCAGTATCACAAGCGTTGATAGGCCTTCATGTATTTACAGGATGTGACTCTGTTCGTGCCTTCTATGGCAGAGGAAAAGAGAAAGCTTTCAAACTGATGCTGTCTGATGACAAATACCAGGATGCTTTCAAAGAACTAGGGTCGTCTTTTACTGTCGAAGATACACTTGTGAACACATTGGAAGAGTTTGTTTGCCGGTTGTATGGCCAGGATGTGGAGCGTGTCAATACAGAATGCTCTATTTCCAAACAATACACAATTTCTCACATTACTATATCAGAGAAAAATGGTTTACTGCACAAAGTGCACTTTATTTCTTATGAGTAGAATCCTTGTGAAGTGTACCTATACTTCATTGGTACTATGTTCCATCAGGTATGTTTGCAAAGATTTGGTTTTAACTACAACCCAGCGGAAGCAATCAAATAAAAGTTTACGCAAATTATTTGTTGTGACCAGCAGCATATTATTTTAAAGTGAAGTATGATTCCACTTCAGTAACAATAAGGTAAAGATCTACACTTTGTTCTGTATATAAATAAATTAATTTTTATAATTATCATATTGTACACACAATCAAAGCTGGAATTAAAAGTTGATAACAGAAAAATCAAGTGGTTTCCTTTTGCATTGTTTCCATGTTTTTTCTGTATAAAATCACTGAACTGTTTTTGACCTGTATGCAAACATTAAGAATTGTGTCAAAGGGCAGAAGCAAAAAGTATGTATTTCTTAATATAGGGTAAAAAACAATATTTTTCACCAACATGGAAAATTACATCAAGTGCACGCTGTTTTATCTTAACTGTACCTTTGAGTCCTGAAGCATCTCAGTTTCATATATATCATTGCAAAATAAAATTTCGAGACTCGCTGTGCCTGCCGTTTAAAAGTTTTAAATACAATTTTGGATGGAGAAATAGTCGAATTTCTAAGAAAAACATAAAGTGACCATTATAATTAAAACGTGCGGATTTACAGCTTAGCAACATTCATATTTGGATTCAGCACCATCAAATCCACTTAATCTCTAAATTTCATTCAATTCCAAGATGGGGGTCACAGTTTTCTAAAAATGGGGTATATTCATTCACCTTTTCATCCTATGGTCTATGTTCATGTTCCATGTTCAGCCGAGACATCGAGTACAAAGCTTTTTAAATCATGAACTCCATTTAAAGATCGTGAACACTTTTATTCGATTTGCTCGTGGTGCATCGTTTTTTTTTTTCTATTCCGATATATTTTTGTTATGTTGATGTATATCGACATGACAATCATATCGCTACAACCAGTCTATCGATACATCACAGGACCCCATGAAAAGGCTTAAAAAGGCAAGCGGGGTGGGGGAAAAGAGGGGTCCACAAGGGGTCACGAGGGGAGCGGGAAAAGAGGGGTCATGAGGGGAGGGGGAGAAGAGGGGTCACGAGGGGAGGGGGAGAAGAGGGGTCACGAGGGGAGGGGGAGAAGAGGGGTCACGAGGGGAGGGGGAGAAGAGGGGTCACGAGGGGGGGGGAGAAGAGGGGTCACGAGGGGAGGGGGAGAAGAGGGGTCACGAGGGGAGGGGGAGAAGAGGGGTCACGAGGAGAGGATTTCACAATGTAATGTTTCATTTTTGTGAAGCTCTTTTCTCCCATTAACATTTTATCATTTTGTTGTATTCACCTTTATATATACATGTTGTTATCCTTATAGTGTGTGGATAATTGTTATTTTATAAATGTGTTTTATACAGAATGCACATCTGGTAAAACATTCATTTAATTTGTTTCGGATATATTTTTCCCAACAGATCAAGAAGACGAAAATGTCACACTCGGTAGAGCGCAGAACCTCCACGACACCAGACACTCTCCATTTTGTCTTCTCCGATAGGTCGGATCTAATTATTATCTGGTCGGACTTGAACCAAAAATCGAATCTCCTCGTTCTCGTCACCTGACCAACTCACCCAGCGAGTTTTCTCATAATCCATCCACAACTATTTGAAATATGCTCCACATCGTTTTTTCGCTCAATCTCAATGGTGAAGCAGTAGTTGTTGGCAGGAAGGAAAATAAATAAATAAATCTCCTATCTCGGAGAATAAAGATAAATTGCTGATAATTATAATCAGGAACAATAATCCAGGAGGTTCACATAGAATTGTGGAA
>NC_140964.1:42611099-42621099 GCF_056783735.1 Eptatretus burgeri | reverse complement strand
TACTGACTAACATTCCCCTTCTCTCCAGTGCGTACCTCCACCTCTCAAGGCTCGATTCAGCCTGCTCCCTACTCTCCCTACAGATCATGATGTCATCCGCGAACATCATGGTCCATGGAGACTCCAGTCTGATCTCATCCGTCAACCTGTCCATCACCATTGCAAACAGGAAAGGGCTCAGAGTCGATCCTTGGTGCAATCCCACTTTAACCTTAAACTGGTCCGTCATTCCTACCGCACACCTCACCGCTGTCACACTGTCCTCATACATATCCTGCACGATCCTCACATACTTCTCCAACACTCCCGACTTCCTCATACAATACCACAACTCCTCTCTTGGCACCCTATCATAAGCTTTCTCTAAATCCACAAACACACAATGTAACTCTTTCTGGCCTTCCCTATACTTCTCCATCAACATTCTCAAAGCAAACATCGCATCACTGGTGCTCTTTCCTGGCATAAACCCATATTGCTGCTCACAGATCATCACCTCTCCTCTCAACCTAGCTTCCACTACTCTTTCCCACAACTTCATGGTGTGGCTTAACAACTTTATCCCTCTGTAATTTCCACAGCTCTGCACATCACCCTTATTCTTGAAAATCGGGACCAGTACACTTAATCTCCACTCCTCCGGGATCCTCTCACTTTCCAAGACTTTATTAAACAATCTGGTTAACAACCCCACTGCCATCTCTCCTAAGCACTTCCATGCCTCCACTGGTATACCATCTGGGCCAACCGCCTTTCCACTTTTCATCTTCTTCATAGCAGTCCTCACTTCATCCTTACTGATCCACCCCACTTCCAGATTCACGATCTCCACCTCTTCCAACCTTCTCTCTCTCTCATTTTCTTCATTCATCAGCTCCTCAAAGTACTCCATCCACCTTCTCAACACACTCTCCTCGCTCGTCAGCACATTCCCATTTGCGTCCTTTATCACCCTAACCTGCAGCACATCCTTCCCAGCTCGGTCCCTCTGTCTTGCCAATCGGTATAAATCCTTTTCCCCTTCTTTTGTATCCAACTTCTCATACAGCTCGTCATATGCCTTTTCCTTGGCCTCAGCCACCTCTCTTTTTGCTTTTCGACGCCACTCCTTGTACTCCTGCCGACTTTCTTCATCTCTCTGACTATCCCACTTCTTTTTCGCCAACCCCTTCTTCCTTATACTTTCCTGTACTTCCTCATTCCACCACCAAGTCTCCTCATCTTCCTTCCTCTGTCCAGATGTCACACCAAGTACCTTCCTCGCTATCTCCCTCACAACTTCTGCTGTCGTTGCCCAATCATCCCACCCATCTTTACCACCATCCAACGCCTGTCTCACCTCCTCCCTAAATTTCACGCAACAGTCTTCCTCCTTCAGCTTCCACCATCTGGTCCTTGGTTCAGCCCTCACTCTCTTCCTCAACCTCACCTCTAAAGTCATCCTACAGACCACCAATCGATGCTGTCGAGCTACACTCTCCCCTGCCACAACCTTACAGTCACTAATCTCTTTCAGGTTGCATCTCCTACTTAAGATGTAATCCACCTGTGTGCACTTTCCCCCACTCTTGTATGTCACCCTGTGTTCCTCCTTCTTCTTGAAATACGTGTTTACCACTGCCATTTCCATTCTTTTTGCAAACTCTACCACCATTTGCCCTTCCACATTTCTCTTGTTGAGACCGTACCTCCCCATCACCTCCTCATCCTCTTTCTTCCCTTCCCCAACATGTCCATTGAAATCTGCTCCAATCACCACTCTTTCATCCTTGGATACACTCTCCACCACTTCATCTAACTCACTCCAGAAATCTTCTTTATATTCCATCTCACACCCCATATGTGGGGCATATGCAAAGATGACATTCATCATCACCCCTTCAATTTCAAACTTCACACTCATCACTCGGTCAGACACCCTCCTCACCTCCAATACCCTCTTGACATGATCTTCCTTCAGGATTATCCCGACACCATTTCTCCTCCCATCCACACCATGGTAGAACAGTTTGAAACCACCTCCAATGCTCCTAGCCTTACTCCCCATCCACTTGGTCTCTTGTACACACAGTATGTCCACCTTTCTTCTCTCCATCATATCAGCCAACTATCGCCCTTTGCCAGTCATCGTCCCAACATTCAGAGTTCCAACTCTCACCTCCACACTTCTACCCTACCCCCTCTCCCACTGCCTCCGGACTCGCCTTCCCCGTCTCCTTCTCCTCCTTCGCCCAGCAGTAGCACAATTTCCACTGGTACCCTGCTGACCACCGGTACCGGTGGCGGTCGTTGGTAACCCGGGCCTCGACCGATCCGGTATGGAAATTCGTTTTGTTGTCCGCATAATGATTTGGCATAGGTTTTTACGCCGGATGCCCTTCCTGACGCAACCCTGGTCGCCTCTTACGACACACAGGGATATGGTACACCTATTCTAACCGGGGCATACATATATATATATATATATATATATATATATATATATATATATATATATATATATATATATATATATATATATATATATATATATATATATATATATATACGTGTCCGATGTCCGACCCGAGTCCACGTGCTCCATAGTTATCATGTTCAGCAATCGGTGTTGTTACGTTTGTGAGTTTAATTTGTTAATTTAGCTTATTTATCAATAGTGTGTGTATGTGTGTATGTGTGTATGTGTGTATGTGTGTACGTGTGTATGTGTGTATGTGTGTATGTGTGTATGTGTGTATGTGTGTACGTGTGTGTATGTGTGTATGTGTGTATGTGTGTATGTGTGTACGTGTGTGTATGTGTGTATGTGTGTATGTGTGTACGTGTGTATGTGTGTATGTGTGTACGTGTGTACGTGTGTACGTGTGTACGTGTGTGTATGTGTGTATGTGTGTATGTGTGTATGTGTGTATGTGTGTACGTGTGTACGTGTGTACGTGTGTACGTGTGTATGTGTGTATGTGTGTATGTGTATGTCTGTGTGTGTGTGTGTGTGTTTGTATATATATATATATATATATATGTATATATATATATATATATATATGTATCGTGGTGGTGGTGTGTGTGTGTGTGTGTGTGTGTGTGTGTGTGTGTGTGTGTGTGTGTGTGTGTATATCTTGGTGGTGGTGTGTGTATGTGTGTATGTGTGTGTGTGTATATATATATATATATATATATATATATATATATATACATTTATCGTGGTGGTGGTGGTGGTGTGTGTATCGTGGTGGTGGTGTGTGTGTATCTTGGTGGTGGTGTGTATATATGTGTGTGTATCTTGGTGGTGGTGTGTGTATCTTGGTGGTGGTGGTGGTGTGTGTATCTTGGTGGTGGTGTGTATGTGTGATGTGTGTATGTGTGGTGGTGTGTATGTGTGGTGGTGTGTATGTGTGATGTGTGGTGTGTGTATCTTGGTGGTGGTGGTGTGTACGTGTGGTGGTGTGTGTATGTGTGGTGGTGTGTATGTGCGATGTGTGGTGTGTGTATCTTGGTGGTGGTGATGTGTGGTGTATGTGTGGTAGTGTGTGTGTATGTGGTGTGTGTGTGTGTATCTTGGTGGTGTGTGTGTGTATGTGGTGTGTGTGTATCTTGGTGGTGGTGATGTGTGGTGTATGTGTGGTAGTGTGTGTGTGTGTGTGGTGTGTGTGTATCTTGGGGGTGAGTGTGTTTGTTTGTGTGTATGTGTGATGGGTGTGGATCTTGGTGGTGGTGTGTGTATCTTGGTGGTGGGGGTGTGTGTGGGGTGTGTGGATTTTGGTGGTGTGTGTGTATCGTGGTGTGTGTGTGATGTGTATTGGTGGCGGTGTTTGTATATTGGTGGTGTGTGTGTGGTGGTGTGTGTGTGTATTGGTGGTGTGTGTGTATTGGTGGTGTGTGTGTATTGGTGGTGTGTGTGTATGTGTATCTTGGTGGTGGTGTGTGTGTATGTGTGGTGGTGGTGTGTATCTTGGTGGTGGTGTGTATGTGTTTGCCATTCTCCACATACAGGTCCCAGAAGGTGGATCGGGGTCCTCCCAGGTGTCCAGGTGTCCGTCCACCTCCGCTCCGTTTAACCGTGAAGGATCTCGATTCATGGACCAAGTTGTGAAGTTTTCTTGTTTCGTTCTCGAAGTTTCAAAGTTTTGTTCCAAGTTCTCCTTTGAGGATCCTTACCGAGTCATCCCTGTCCCTCCATGAACAAGTCAAATAGGATTCACCAAGACCCAAACAGCCATATTATAAAGCGCTTAGCTTACAAGTTCATTTAGGATTTACTCTCAGTGTAGTTTGTCTTCAGCGTCGCAAGCAACTTCCATCACCAATACGATGAAATGTTAATTAGTGAACACTGAATATAAATACGTGACGTCACAACACCTTCACCTACACATCCCTTATTTCGGTGGAGACAAATATTTAACGTTCGGTTATTTTTTTTTTTAGAAATGCAGATCAATGTAAAGTATTTCACAAGTCCAATTCCTCCAACTCCACATATGGATAAACGTTTATCACCTCCAATGGGATATTTAACTGTTCCACCTGATTGATGAGTCCTGCATCCAGTGATAAAGACCTTGGACTCCACAGGGGTCTAAGAGGGGCTAATTAAAAAAAAAACATGTTGAAATGCCTACACCCGGTGGCTGTTTATCTCAACAGATCAGAAATAACTAAAACGGTCAAGTCCAGGAACCTCAACACCACATAAAGGGAACTTGTCATCTCAATTAATCGACGTCACATGACACAAAGTTGGGGCGGTTGGAGTGGTTTGGAAAACAACAGCATCCCATTGTTTTCGACCTGATGTTCGACTGGAGCTGATTTGGGCTGGTATTCGTAATTTGTTCACAATGCCGGAGATAACTCGCCCGATCGTTCGTGAATGACACCGTGGGTTCTCTCCAGTCCACCGGATAATTCAGGCAGATGGGACAGCCGGCTTATTGTCCATCTGAAAGACCACGTGCGTTTCGATGCAACGGCCTGCCTGCGAAGCACCAATCTGACACTTTATAGTCGGGTCGAGAATCGAACCTCGGGTCCAAGATGACCGTTCAAGGGTCATTGCAGTATCCCTGCACCGTCATATCAGAGTATTACTTGAAAAAGATCCTAGGAAATATCACAACAAACGACCTACAACTGGAAGATGTCAGAGATGCAGTGACCTATAAAAAAAGGTCTTAAAGCAAAACCTTTTTCAACCGGTTTGAATCTGCAACATTCGAGCTAACGTTAGGGATCTCTCCATGTACAGGTTGCTGCTGTTACTCCAGACGTTGTGTCCTTTAGAACAGCTTGGTTTATTTCAAAGGATATTCCTGATTCGGTGGCTCTTTTCTTGGCTATTTTCTCGACCACTTCCATATTCTAAACCTCCACTCCAGTGATAGTGGCGCCATAATTTATTCCAACATCTCCATCCTCCACACCCTTCCTTTCCACGAACTCTCATAGCCCTCTGGAATATATCTGGCCTCACATTCCTCTTCACAACCACCTAACGTTCATCTGCATGGTATATAATCTACAAAAAAATGATTCCTCCATTTACACTTCCGATGATACTCTCTCTCTCTCTCTCTCTCTCTCTCTCTCTCTCTCTCTCTCTCTCTCTCTCTCTCTCTCTCTCTCTCTCTCTCTCTCTCTCTCTCTCTCTCTCTCTCTCTCTCTCACTCTCACTCTCACTCTCACTCTCACTCTCACTCTCACTCTCACTCTCACTCTCACTCTCTCTCACTCTCACTCTCACTCTCACTCTCACTCTCACTCTCACTCTCACTCTCACTCTCACTCTCACTCTCACTCTCACTCTCACTCTCACTCTCACTCACTCTCTCTCTCTAACTCTCTCTCTATTTTCCTCATTTACTGTGATTTCAATGTTGGTTGGGAATTGCCACTGTCGCAACCAATCAGTTGGAGCTGCTCTGGTCTTATGTAAATCCATCGGTCTGATTCGTGAACTTCCCAACTAGGATCTCTGAAAATGTTACATCCTCCTTTCTGGAACTCGTTTTCATTCCATATGCAGCACAAGGCTGCAGGGTAGCATCATTGGCATAGTGTGTGGCTGTGCCCCTGATGCAATGCCCTCTGCTGGTTCCCTGTCCCGACCAGATGTATGAGTTCACTGAAACACCAATGTATCAAAGAAAGTTCCTGGCATGGATGACTGACCAAAACAAGCAGGATTTTGGAGGAATCTGTACCAATCCGCATATCTGCATACTGAGTGACCTACTTGTCTCACACATAACGAGAAAACTGACACCGCTACAGGTACAGCAATAGTAACACGAGATTTCAAAGTGATGGATTCAATGTTTTGTTGAGTTATCACATTGTACCATAACCCTCAGTTCTTCCCAGTTGATTCTTCACATACTCAGCTTTACCATTCATTAAGTATGGCTTTCTACAACTTTGCTATTTTATATTCACAAGGTTCTAACAGCAGTTACTATCCATGGAATGACATGAAGAAGGAGCTGACAACCACACTGAAGAAACTCGGCATCACAATCTCCAACAAAGACACACTTGACTTATGTGCTACAAGGACCGCACATGAAACTCAAGACATGTTTTATTTTTGCACAAAATTAAACGCTGTTTAGTTATTTGACATTGACTTGAATATCTATCTGATTAATTTCTTTCTTTTTTTTCATAGAATCCTCTCTGTCCCAGAGAGATAGCAGAGGGGTTTCCTGGAGCTGCCCAAATAGATAACAATGATTTCCAAGAAGACAGGTACAACACCAGCGTAAACAAAACACTTGTCCTTAGTATGCATAATAGTTATTCTGTGTATTAAAGGTGTTATGGCTTGTTGTTCTGCTTTGCAGACGTCCCATGTAATGAACATTCAGCTGATCCAACCAGAAGAAATGATTCTTCCAGCAAATGATGTCCATGACGCTGATGATAACCGAAAGATTCCTGATGCAGCAACATGACGGTCTCTCCAAACAGAAAAGACAAGGGTCCTTCATACAAAACAATAGCTCATGAAAATACAAAACCAATGAATATTGATATTTCACTGAACAATACACTTTACTGCAGAGAAACCGATGTTCTCTCCAGGTCATGATGAGACCGGATGAATTTGGGGAAAATTGCGCAATAGAAAGTCAAACTATTGGTGCATATTCAGGTTTCAATGCAACCATCAGCACTCAGATGACAATAAACAAAGTGTACTACCACCTCACATTCCCATCACCACCCAACAAATCTACTGTGAAGGAATCGATGGATAGATGTCTGGACATCATTGAACACAAGACGATGACATTCATGTCACTCACAGGGAGCCAGCAAGTGCATACATTGATCATAGAAATTAAGAATGTAAATCTGGAGCAATACCAGAAGATAATACCATTTGTTGGTGCCTTCCATCTTGAATGTGCGTCAATGGGAAACGTCAATAAACGGTTCAGGGCATCCGGACGAAAACCCCAAAAACACAAAAACCCAAAGAACTTATTTGTATAGATAGTTCCTTGTCATGCGTCACTTCTAGGAAATAGCACATATGTTGCTTGTCATAAGTCACACCAAGATATAATCTCTGAGCATCAGGAAGTTTTAGTTAATAATTTCAGTATTAAATGTAAAGAGGTAAATGTTTGTATTCTTCAGTTTTTCTGGATTCCTAAACTTCATAAGAACCTGTACAAGTATAGGTTTATTGCGGGTGCCAGGCAGTGTTCCAGCAAACAGTTATCAGTTACAGTTAACTCAGGCTTACAAGTTGTTCGGGTTAAGTTCAGGAAATATTGTTTAGCAATTGAGAGGAATTCTAGTATTAACACTTTTTGGAGTATTAATTCTTCTTTAGAGTTCTAAGATAAAATTAGATGCCTCAATATCAAGTCAGTTGAATTTTTGATTTTTCAACTTTATTTACAAACTTGGATTTAGTACTAGTGAGGGATTCACTCCTCAAAGTGATTGACAAGGTTTTTAACTCCATTAGTAAGTTTTTATGTGTCAGGTTTGATAGAGCATTCTTTTCAAAAAATAAATACTAAAGTTTTCATTGTTTTGAGAAGCAGAAGTTTAAGGATGCTGTTAATTATATTTTATTCATCTTCTTTTTCTTCTTGTGTATGGCAGCTTAGCTGCTGGGGTAGCTATAATTTATTGGAAGCATGACTGTGTCGCTGATGCAGTGCCTCTCCACCAGGACACACTGGTACTCATTTCTCTGAGCTGCTCTCCCATAGTAGCCCAGTTGTTGAAGGTACCGCATGGCAGTTCTTGAGCTAACCTGGACCTCCTTTGCAACACCTGCTGCCTTGCAACGGGGAGTTTTCTCAATGGACCGCTTGACAGCTCTAAGACACCTTTCTGAGGGCCCAGATCGACTCGAACGGGAAGCTGTGCATTCCTTGCCTTCGTTGGTGAATTGAACAATCACCCGATTGACCGTAGAAAGCGGAATGCCAAGGTTCTGAGCTATCTGACGCTGACTGACTCCACCTTCCGATTGGCCAACAATTTGTCCTCTTTGAAAATCGCAAAGATCATGTGCTTCCTAGGTTCGAAGCATAGCAGTTAATTGTCATACAAGACCCAGGAACTCGTTCCTGCAAATAAATCGTTGAATATTAGCACAAATCACTGAGTAAAACTTGCTTTATACAGATGAAATGAATACATTTAAGGTGTCTATTTACTTCTGTCATGTTTCTGTACAAGTGCATATCATAAAGTTGATGATTTCAGTTTCCCTCTAGTGTTGTACACCTTTCCAAATGGCAATGTACCAATCAAAATGGGTTACAATGTCTTTTCATCTCAGATTTTGTGGAATGTGCTGAAGAAGGTTTTTTCCATCATGATAAACGGAGGATATTTGGCTGATTGTTTGATCAGGTCTTGTGAGAGTCTTTAGATTCCATCGTCACCTTTTATTTAAGTTTGGTTGGTTTTCGTGGAAACAAGTTCCTGTTGCATTGCATTTCATATAACTAGTACGTGCCCGTGAAAAAAATAATAATAATAAATAAATATTCCAACCGCGAGCAACAAACAACAACCACATAGGCCGTTTCTTCGCTCTCACGTGCCCGTACGTGCGTGGCGCGGAAGTTCACATATCACAGTTACGATGATTCGCAATTTAGGTTTTAATGGCCAATTATTCAATTAACGCCAACATATTTTGCCTTTTCGCAATGTCATTGCAAGGAAAAACAAAAAGAGAAGAGAAGAGAGAGAGAAAAAAATTACTTCCTGGTTCAGAGCATACCAGCACTCTGATGTTACAGAAATGTATGCACCGTCTGATATGAAAATGATCATAACTTGCGGCATTGTGTTTATCTATAAATGTGCATAAGAAATCGAGAAATTATTAGAATACACGAAGTCATCACTCTCCGGAAGTCCGTACGTTGTAATCCGTAATTGGGAACGCAGCTGAGCTTCCCTTTTCCCTCGGCCACGCCCACGCAACAACGTGTCTTGTCATTGGTTTGGTAAATAAATGGCTATAACTTGGGAAGCACTTGTCCGATTAATATCAAACCTTGAAAAGGCACATCCTCAGGGCCCCAGCAATATACCTGGCAAGTTTCAATTAGATCGGACCAGCGGTTGTCGAGAAACAGCGGTCACACACACACACACACACACACACACACACACACACACACACACACACACACACACACACACACACACACACACACACACACACACACACACACACACACACACATTGCTGGAATTATAGATAGATAATAATAACTAGCCGAAGCCCAGTCACAGATGGATTCCGTTCATTCAACCACCCTCACGTGCTCACCCACACTCGAGGGACATGGACTGGACAGGGCGTGCTTGTCCCCGCCGACTCATCCCCCGCCCCTGACCCATTCCCCCCCACCTTCAATCTGCTTACCCCCGCCCAAAAATTGAATTACCCCGGCCCAGCCTCTTCACTCCCCAACCCCCGTCTCTTGATTCCCCACCCCACTTGCCCCCGGGC
>NC_140964.1:42526099-42606099 GCF_056783735.1 Eptatretus burgeri | reverse complement strand
GCCGCCCATTCCAACCGCCTTACTTGCCTGCTGACTCCGCCTACTCCATCCACCTTCCTCGCCTGCTGACTTCGTCTTCCTTGCCTGCTGGCGTCCGCCCACTTATCCGCCTTCCTTGCCTGCCTGCTCCACCCACTCTCTGGATCAATGCACGCGCTTTCACGGTAATTAGCAGGAGACAACGCGCCGACTCTCAAGGTGGGATCGCTTAGAGGAGCGTCCCCCAAAGTGTACTGGCGAGCGCGGTCGGCCGACCGTGCAAACTATTGCGAGTCCGTTAGCCCTCATCTCCTCTCCTTCTGATTATCTCGTCTTCATCGGGTTTGTATGTGTGTATGTATGTGATGGCACCTGTCCTATAAGTCTGCTCTGTGTCCGCTTTAGTGAGTTGCTTGCTTTCTTTTATCGCACCCCACAAATCTCTTGCTATCCCTTTTGTACATAACAAAAACCCATTTACCGTGCCACGTACTTTTCCTCGCCTGTTTGTTAATAAATGATTGTATAGAAATGTTCCCAGCTCGTTTTCGTCTTTTCCTTCATTGATCCAGCATGGTCCGTGTCCGAGCCGAGCCGGGACATTATCTCCCAACGATCCGTTCTTCTAGCCGGTACGTTCCTTGGCAGTTATGCTCGGCTGCATCTGATCCAGTAAGGTGACCCGGTTGGGACCCTTACCGCGGGCGTGTCTCCTGGTAATTAGGTCACGTGACTATTTTAGGTAACCGGTTAACCTTAGACGGAGGACCGTAGGTCACATGGTTGAGTTATTGGCATTCACAGTCGATTAATGACCCGTTGCATCACGGAGTTATCCGTGTGCGACGGCCTGCGATTCCGGAGAGGAGACACCAAGATGTTTTGATTGAAGTGAATGTGGTCACATTAAACGTTCTTGTGTGAGGTCCACCTCCAACACTTGTAAACAAACTAATCTCCATGTGATACTAAAAATGATCCTCCTCCTCATTCTCCTTTTGTCTCCCTGTTTAATCTGATGCCCTCTTTTATCTCTTCCTTCAGCCTAAATTACTGTATTACAATAAACCATGTAAAGGATAGAGAAGCCCATAAGGCTCTTAAGTTTGTGTTCATCCTGCAGCAAGCCAGAAATATAAAGTAATTTTGAAAATCAGAAGGCTGATCTCTCCAACCAGTCTCTTTCCTCAAAGTCATGGTGGCACCTTGTAAAGTCCGTCTAGTGAATGCTTCTCCTGCATCCCATATCTCACCTCAAATGGTAGCTAATGCAAGACTCTATCAGAGGTAAGGCACAAAAACTTCGCCTCCACATCTCATGTACCCAAGCCATCCCATTCTGGTCCCATCTTACTCTGACATACCCACTGTCTATGTGACTATGTGTCCTTCTCACCCAAGAAGGTAGAGAAAGTTCTGTCTGGCCTTAACCCAGCTTCAGAGATGGATCCAGATGGCATCAGTGCCTATGTTCTCAAATTCTGCTGTACCCATTCTTGCTCCCCTTCTATCTGCTATTTTTCACTCATTCCTTCTCCTTTGTCCATCTCCACTCTGCATGGGAGTCAGAAAATATCACTCCCATCCACATGAAGTGTGAAAAAACAAACCCAACCAACTATAGGCCAGTGAGCTTGCTTCCAATTACAAGTAAAGTCATGGAATCCATCATTTCTTTTGATGTTAAATCTTTCCTGTTTTCAATCTGACCATCAGTTTGAATTCTGTTCAAGTTACTCAACTCTGGACATACTTCTGCTCTGCTCTCAGCAATTGTTGGAGGCTCACAATCTCAAACAAGATGTTAGGAATGTCTCCCTGGACATCAAGAGAGTCTGGCAAACTGCTTTGCCAAGCTATCTGCCTGTGGCATAGAATGCCACCTTCATTCCTGGATTTCTCACTTCCTCCACTCATGCAATTAACGTTTTGCCATCAATGGAACCCTCTCCTTCCCTTTCCTCATGAAAGCTGGAGTTCTCGAAGTCAGTGTTTTGGGCCCAGTCTTGTTCCTCATCTATATTAACGACCACTATGATGCTCTGGCAAACACTTCCTTTTTGCAGACGACCCCACATTGTTGTACAGCACCCCCATCCCTCTGCTCGGCAGACAACAACTGTGTCTCTCTCTGCCAATCTGGAAATGATGAAACACTGGTCTTATAAGTTGAACCTGTCTTTCATTCCTGGAAAATTTCAGTCTCACCCTATCGCTCTGGAATGGTTGTCAAATGAACCCACCTATCTATTTCCTTGGTGGTCAGCTACTGGAAGAGGTTGAGTCTCTTGAATGTCTGGGACTCACCATGAGTCATAACCTTTCCTGGGCCAACCATGTAACAAAGCTGGCCTCCTAAGCCAGCCACAGGCTGGGCATCCTCCGTCAATCCAAGTCTTTCATTGGAAAATCAAAGTTACTCGCAGTCGACAAGACCTTTTTCCGTAGCTCAATGGAGTACTGCCCTCCCCATTTGTCTGGTGCCCCAGCATCCCATCTGTCTCTCCTGGATTCTGTGGAATCTAAAGTTCTCTAAATTAATGGAGTCTCCCATGATGAGGTCGAAGCACAAGGTCTGTTGCTTTCAAATCGCAGGCAGGTCTGTGATCTCTGTTTTTTAACCGTATATTCTCCAGCATGGCTCTCTTTGCTCTTCGTCCTCCGACCCTCCCCAGCAAACTCCAGGATGCACACGTTCTTCCAGTAACCCCAACCTGGTTAAACTTCCAAAATCCATGCTGACTACACACCTCACAACTCTTTTATTCCTCACTTCTCTCATCTTTGGAACCACATTTCAGAGGCTTGTTCTGTCTCACTCTTCCCTCCATGATTTCAAGCAAGCAATGCAGCGTCATCTCCAATTCTGACCCATGATCTTTATTACCTGCACTAACCTTTCCTTGCACAACCGTTTTACTTACAAGTTTCAGTGTTTCCTCCCTTCTCCATCTCTTCTTTTCCTGCTCATTAATTCCTTTGATGTTTGTCCCCACTGTCAGTTATACCTTGCTGTTTCATGAGCTTGGCTCCTGAAAAGAAAAACAAAACTTGTTTTGGTGGAGCTTTTCACAGGATCGATGTACTTTGATGGAATATTTTTTTGCCGCAGTCTGTTAACCAGCCTTCTGTTTCATTGCATATGTTTTGTTTAATTCCGAACTGATCCCATGAATTATTATTTGAATCATTACAAGGAAACTTTATTCAAGTTGATTCAACTTAATCTCACAAATTGGCCACAATGAAATCATCACCAAATAAATACCATCGTAAGAGCAACATGATTGCGAGGAAGAAAGAAAAACCAACACTTTTGTTTGGAATTTAAAATGGTTACATTAATTTCATTATGAACGTCACAAATGCTTTACGAGTTGTGACGATTAATTTCTGTGAAATAGCAAAAAGTGAATGCTTTTCACAATCCAACCATTCTTCCACCTTCATTGCCCTTTCCTTCAACTCCCGATCCCAACTTGTCACTTGTCCGTCACCACACTCCACGGTCTCCGCCGCATTCTCTGGCCCCATATGGGGAAATAGACCTTTGGAAGCAGCAAGCATAGTGTTTGATGAAGAACAATAGCTGTGAAGCCCCAGACCCGATGACCTGGGCCACCATTAAATACAGGTAAGGTAAAAGCAAAACGCCCATTACGCCTAAAATGTGTGTATCCCTGGTTTTGTGGAGAGCACACGTGGCTGAGAGTAAGTGCAAAAGCTTGTTCAACCTGTTCAGGGGGAGAAAGTGATGATGAGAATGAGGAACTCCTTTTCATACAAACATACATGCATTTGTAAGATCACATCAATCTGCCTTTTTTGTTCTGTTCGTCTTCTTCGTCTTTCATATACAGCACAAAGGCATGGGGTAGCATCATTGGGCTGAGGGCACGGTTGTGCAGCTGATGCAATGCCCTGTGTAGGTTGGGACAGGAATTTGGAATTTGTTCAGGATGCCGGCGATCGCTCACCTACTCTTCACGAAGGACACCACGGGATCTTTAACGTCCACCAACTAATGCTGGCAGATGGGACGCCCGGTTTAACATCCATCCGAGGGATAGCACACACATTGATGATGCACCATGCCTGTGAAATACCAGGATGACAGCTTATAACTAGGTCAGGATTCAAACCCAGGCTAGACAGCTGAGAGGCAAGTGTGTGTACCTCAAGGCCATCCCGGCCACCCTGTTCGGTAAGTAATCAGTTGCTACGATGTTGATGCACAGCATAACAATTTAACTTCCATTTGAAGGTTTAGGAAAGTAACCAAAGTTGACAGGTACAGTTAAAAATATTTTCTTTCCTTCACATAAACAAGGATTCCTCTTCTTTCATATGCAGCACTGGGTTGTGGGCAACATCGTTTGCTGGTTGTGCAGATGTGCTGCTGATGCAGTGCCCCCTGTAAGTCAGAGCAGGAATATGGAATTTGTCCAGAGTTCTGGCAATAGCTCGCCAACTCATCGCGAAGTACACCGTGGGATCTCTAACGTCCATGTATTAATCTCCGCAGAAGGGGGCACCCTGTTTAACGTCTATCTGAGGGGCGGCACATACAATGATGCTTCGACCGGTGTGCGAAGCACCAGGATGACAGTTTATAGCCTGGTCAGGATTCGAACCCAGGCTAGTCAGTTTGGAGGAAAGTGTGATAAATGAGGTTAAAAGTTATGCAATGAAATGAAAATCAATAAAACGTGTGTTATCATGTCTGTAACAATATACTGTGATTGAACATTCAAAAACACCAGAACTCATGCACAAGAGAATGCACCGGATTTGCCATTTGATAAAACTTTAAAGTCATACAGTGTGAAATAGTTTAAAGGTCATGGCCATTCCTTAATAAAATGGGAAAGGATGCAGCCAAAACACACAGCTTGATTAAACCAAAGGACTATGGGCAGGTTAATCAAGAAATGTTGAATTGCAACTGTTGGCCATTTATTGGTGCATACTGTGTATAATACAAAGATAGGCCCTAATCTAATGGGATTCGAGCATAAAACAGCAGCTGAATGTGCAGGGTAATCATGATGGTGAGCAACTTGAAGACGAGCAAAACATTCAATCCTGACAATTCTCACCATCTCTCTCCAAAAGGACCATCTGGCAAACCCTCCTATCTACTTTCTTAACATTGCTCTTGAGGAAGTTCAGTCATTCAAACTAATGGGTCTCACTATCAGCGATGATCTTTCTTGGGCAAACCACATTTCAAAATTTGTTTCCAAAGGCAGCCGCTGACTGGGCATCCTCAGTCATACAAAGTCCTTCCTTGGCACACCTGAACTCCTATCCACCTACAGCTTGATCCACGGCTTGATGGGGTGTACCGCTCTCCCTTCTAGGCTGGCTACCCTGCCTTACATCTTGCTCAGCTTGATGCCGTGGAAACAAAGGCCTTTAAGATTATTGGAATCTCCTGTGCTGAAGCTGAGTTTATGGGCTTATCACTTCGCCATCGCAGACAGGTTGGTAGTCTCTCTGTCTTCTCCCGGTCTTTCACCTTCTGCTCTTTCTGTGCATTGTCCCCCCAAGTTTCTGCAGGCCTCACACAGTCCACCATCAACCCACTTCTCATGAAACTACCTAAATCCAGGATCACTGCTCACCTCCACTCATTTGTTCCTCTTTTTGCCCACCTGTGGAATCAACTTCCACATCCTCTTCAATCTCATTCTTCCCTCCAGGTCTTCAAGACAGCTGTTCACCACCATCTCAGATCGCCCCCAATCCAAAACCATGACATTTTCTACCCTCGTTAACCCCACCCAAATCCCTCCTCCTCCCAATTTTCCAGTTTTCCCTCCTTGGAGTTTTCTTCTGAATTCATCTTGCCCACCCCATACATGCGTGTTTTGCATCCTGTTTTTGGCCGTTACGTCCTGATCCATTCATTCAATGCACTACCTCTTCCATGAGCCTTGACTATGTATACAAAAAAAACAAACGAACATGGTACAAAATCAAAATCCAAATTTTACTCCACTGCAGAAGACTGATGATAGGATTTTGGAAAAGGTTCATGACAAGAAAGAGAAGCTAATACGAAAGGCAAGAGATAGATAATGTAAGAACGTTTGGCAAAGATGAAAATTAAGACTTAACTTCTAACTAAGATAAAAGTAACATCATACAGACCTCATCTGGGCAAGGATGCAGAGAGTCGATGTTCACTTCTCCAATAAACGCAATGACAGGTCTCACCAGCTTTTTGCTCAACTAAGGGACCATTGTGGAAAATGGGAGAGGGAAAAACAATTTTCGAAACAAGTAAATGAGAATGAGGTGTGATGCAAGAAGACATAAATTCCTTTGAGATGGGAAGCTGTTGGACGTTTGCCTCGTTACACAACTCTGAAGACATGACCTGCTCCGTCCGAGGTATTAAAATATGACAGACAGTCAGGATTTATTTCTCGGACCCAAAATGGACACCACGTATAAAAGACATGAAATGTAATGGGTGCATCAACTGCATGAAATAGTGCCATTTTCAAACCAAAATGAAGGGTTATTGCAGAAAAAAAATTAATTTCGTTAAAGTTTGCCAATGGCTGAAGTGGCTTAGGGGCCAAGGCACGGTCATGGTGGACGTGACCACGGCTTTTTGGCTTATCAAAAGCAGATAATAGAGTGCATATCACATGATATTGTATGAATTGTTGAGTGAGGATTTAGGACTTCACACAAAATACATTTGAAAGAGGACAGAAAGCTTGGAGGAGGTATGGAGCAGAAACAACTGAGATGCAGCAGAAGGAGCAATCTGCGAACAATTGGAGCAAGTGCATTGAAGTCAAGGGACACTTTCATGAAAAACAAAAACTTCCCAGGTCTTTGCCACTAATGCATCTCCTTCCTGTAACCCTTTTAATGCCCCTCTTATTACTTCCGGCACCGAAGGTGGACGGAGGTTACGTATTCACCACTGTTTAATTGTCTGTCTGTTTCTTTAAATCACCTAAAATTCACCTAAAACCTTTAAACCCCTTAAGACATCTGAGGACCTTAAGACCCTCTAAGACACCAAAGACACACGAGAAATTATAGACCCCATTCGAACCCTTTGGCCCCAAAGACCTTTTCGACCCTGTTAGACCTTTGTCTGAAGGCCTTCTGAAATAACACTTGATATTCACCAGTCATAATCAAAACACCCCCATTGTTAAAGCACCTCAGTATCAAGCGAAGAGGGTGCAAAATATAATTAATTAATTTTCTTTTTCCTTTTTTTTTCAGGTTCTGCTCATCTTGGTTAATGGCATAGGGAAAAGTACCGTGTGGAATAGAAAAAGTCTATGGCAGACAAAAAGTCCCACATTGCAAAGAGAAAACAGTGTCCATGACAACAATTTCACCCCATTATAATCAAATGGGATATTTTTGTGATTTTATTATTTCCAAACCTCAGGAATTTTTCACGATATCAGACTGAAACTTACACAGCTTATTTGTACGCATCTGTCGTACTGTATATGTGTATAAAATCTGGTCAAAATTAGTCAAAGGTCAAGGTTAATGCCATTGAAAAAAACCTGTTTGGTGAAAATTAGAAAAAGTATCAACCAAATTTGTTCTGCACAACATTCCATCAAGTAAAACACTTGATAGATCAAATTTTCCAAATTACCAAATTGCTGTTACCATGGCAACTATTGCCCTCCCACATTGATGACGTTAGGAGAAAGGGAAAGGGAAAGGGGAAAAGGAAAAGTGTAAAAATATGGAGTTCAAAATCTGTTGAAATTTATTTGGAATTTTTTTTTTTGTAATTAAACCAAAATCATCTGACCAGCTTGATTCTATTTGATTGGCCATATATGGCATTACAATTTCAGGGTTTAGTACAGTTATTTTATTTTTGCATATAAAACATAGGGTCAGAGAAGTTCGGTGACAGAAAGCAAAAAGTCACGTACTGATTTTGTAGCAGTGGGGCAACAGGCGGGTCCAACAATCAAGGGATGAATGAACAGGAAAATCGGAGGGGAGGAAACACAGTAACCTGCTAGGAAGAGGGTTGGGTTATATACGGTTAATGGGGAGGAGAAAATATCACTGGTTGGGATGGAGGATTACATGGAGATGGTGGTGGAGCTCAAACTTAAGCTATTGAGCAAAGAGAGCGATTCAATCACCTGTGAAGTTTAGGTTTATCGTTCTTCCAACCTCTGTCATACTACTGTTCCATGGGCCTATATCTGATGCGGTGAGTGCCGTAAGGTTAAGTTAGGCTCGGTGAGGGAGTTTTCAGTTTGCTTTGATCATAACCAAATGTACACATCAGGGGAAGATACTTTGGTATAAGTGAAAGTAATGCCAAATAACTACCCCCTCACCCCAGAATGGAGGGCAGGGAGCAAGCCCCAAATGCTCGTCTGAGGCACATCAATGCCCAGCTCTTCACGTGTCTCCCGAAGTGCTGTGTGCACCGAATTAGCATCACTGGAATCTCGCTTACCTCCAGGAAAGCTGTGGGTTAAAATGGAGGGGGGGCGGGGAGAGATGTTGGAATTAAGGTGGAGTGAGAGGAAATAAAGCTCGTGCAGGAAATACAATATTGTATTTTAAAAAATGGACCACTGGACATGTAGCTTATCTGAGCCCTTCCCGAAGGTTGTAACCCAAATTTGGTAGCATTCTTACTGGTGGGTCTGGAGAAGAAGATTTTTGAAGGAATTTACACGGTTTTCCCAAATATTTACAAAGTCCGCCATTTTTACACATTTCTGGTCACATGATCGGCATGACCACAATTTAACATCAGGACCCTGTCCTAATGTTGGAACCCAAATTTGATGGCATTCTAAATGGTAGGTCTGTGGAATAAGATTTTTGAAGGAATTTACGCGATTTTCCCAAAAATTGATCAAGTCGGCCATTTTGACACACTTCCGGTCACGTGATCGGCATGACCTCCACAATTTATCATGATCCTGTCCTAATGTGTAACCCAAATTTGATAACATTTTGACTTGTGAGTCTGGAGAAGATTTTTGAAGGAATTTACACAATTTTCCCCAAAATTGATGAAGTCAGCGGTTTTAACACACTTAGGATCATGTGAGCTCCGCAATTTGACATCCCTACCCTGACCTAATGTTGCAACCCAAATTTCGTAGCATTCAGACTGACTGGAGGGTCTGGAGAAGATTGTTGAAGGAATTTATTAAGTCCGCCATTTTGATATACTTAAAGTCATGTGACCGGAACGAGCTTTGCAATCCCTGTGACCAGTCAGGAGTGGAATGTTGCTGTCAAATTTCACCCGGATCGGCCCAGCAGTTTGATCGGACAAGTCAAAATAGGAGACGGATGGACAGACGGATGGTGCATGATGACAATACCTTATCTGAAATTCCAATTCCAGATAAGCTAAAAACACCCAACCTTATCTGGCCTTGGTGGTATCCTAGAAGCTTGTGAGAACGTATTGTAAGAAGCACAGATGGCTGACCCTCCACGTAACAGAGTGGCACCAGCACCGCAGCATCAGCCACTCGTTGTTTGGCTCTCTCTTTGTGCTTCTTAAGCTCGAGCACACAACGCTGTTGGTTGTCCAGACCAAAACACGTTGCAATGGATGCCCCAGAAGAAAGCTCCAAACTACAAAATAGTCGGCTAGCAGGGCAAAGTTGTTGTCGAGTGGCCTTGGTTGCCCTTAGCATTCTCATCCAAGGACCTGGCTCTTTTAGGCCACCTAGAATGTACGAGAAATGGTGAGCTGAAGTCTCAGAGGTTTTATTTGCCCTGGCAACATCTCATTTGAGTACACCTGCAAATGAAAAAGAACCAATATTCAAATATAGTGTGGATTAATTTTTTTTTTAGACAAACTAAAAACATTGCATCATGATTCGAAAAGAATATCAAAACAAAAATTGAGACTTTTCTGCAATTCTGAGATGCACAACATAATATCAAAAAAAAAAAATGAACAAATTATATTCGGTTTCAAATTCGTTGACAGCATTCATACTATTTACATGAAATGTATAAATTTAAACCCACCAAGTAGAGGAATTAACCCATTTGTAAGTAAGACCCAACAAACAAAATAGAGCAACGGGGAAAAAGTGGAATAACAAACTGATATCCCATAAGACAAGCAGGATATATTTGAGGAGAGAAAGAAAAACAGGGTCTCAGCGATGTAATAAAGGTTTTTGGAAATGGTCTAGGACCTTGAGGTGGCGGTGTGCAGGAGACTTGAATTCTCTATGGAAGAGCATGTGACAAAGGACTCATGAAGATAGTTACATAGGTGAGAAAAGAGGGGTATCTATACTAATAAATGTCAGTGTGTGTGTCAGTCAGTGAGCCTCCTCCATAACCCCAAAACCAAGAAACCTATTGCCCCAAAACTTTGCATGCATACTAAGGGAACTCCAAGGTAGTGCATGAATGAAAGTTGGGTGTTTGCGTTAATTTAAACACTCCTTTTGAAGATAATTAACGGCCTTATTTGATTATCTTTTATGAAGGCGTCATCCTTGGTCAGCCCGAGTCATCCCTTTATCAGCTTGCTAGGGACTTAATTCACCATTTTGTTCGGCCTGTTCAACAATGCTTTGATAAATAAAAATTCTTCATGATAAAGCGCTCAAATTTTTTTTCCTCATTCATATCATTGAATGCCTCATCATCATACAAATGAATTGCTGGATACATCGCAAGATGCAATGATTAGAAACACCCTGAGACACCAGTGTTTGTGGCTTTATTTCATTTCTGCAAATGTGATAAGCTCTAGAATCTCTTAACCTAAGTCAACTTTCAAAATTTAAACTTCTTAGTTGACCAAACTTCTTGATAGAAAAAAATGTCTAATTTGAACATTGTTAGACATTCCAGGCATCACTGGTGATGTTTGTTATAACTGATCGCTAATTACTTGCCAAGCCAGCACGGTCAAATTAAAAACTGTCTGGAGATGCCTGGAGACATTCGGAGTGTCAAACAATGTGAGAATTGATTCGGATTGTCAAACAATGTGAGAATGTGAGAACAAACAAACAAACTTCTGCTAAAGTAAATTCCGCATTTAAAATTTTGAAATTTGGCTCAGGTCAAGAGATTCTCGAGCTTATAGCATTACAGCTGTAATGCTTATAACCATCCATAGTTCTATTCACACATTATTTGACACTTCGGACGGTGGTTATCTCCATATGTGTCCGGACGGTGGTTATCTCTGGATGTGTCCGGATGGTGGTTATGTACAGATGTCAGTTATCTCCATATGTGTCCAGACGGTGTATGTCTCCGGACGTGTTCAGATGGTGTTTGTCTCCAGACGTGTCTGGATGGTGGTTATGTACAGATGGCGGTTATCTCCATATGTGTCCGGACGGTGTATGTCTCCGGACGTGTCCAGGCGGTGTTTGTCTCCGGACGTGTCCAGGCGGTGTTTGTCTCCTGACGTGTCCAGGCGGTGTTTGTCTCCGGACGTGTCCAGGCGGTGTTTGTCTCCGGACGTGTCCAGGTGGTGTTTGTCTCCGGACGTGTCCAGGCAATGTTTGTCTCCAGACGTGTCCAGGCGGTGTTTGTCTCTGCACAGTGTTTGTCTTCGGACGTGTCTGGATGGTGTTCATCTCCGGATGTGTCAGGGCGATGTTTGTCTCCGGACGTGTCCAGGCGGTGTTTGTCTCCACACAGTGTTTGTCTTCGGACGTGTCTGGATGGTGTTCATCTCCGGATGCGTCAGGGCGATGTTTGTCTCTGGACATGTCCAGGCGGTGTTTGTCTCCGCACAGTGTTTGTCTTCGGACGTGTCTGGACGGTGTTCATCTCCGGATGTGTCAGGGTGATGTTTGTCTCAGGACAAGTTCACCATCCCCTTTACCACTCTCCTTTACTCCCACCTTTATCACCCCTTATACCTTCTGAGGTCGATGCGCTGTTGCCATCTCCACCGTGAAAGCGTTTCACGCTATTTCAGGTCATTCAACGCACGAACAAAGTATAAACAATCTGTTATACAGGAATTATAGAATGCCTTATCAACGACAGGTGAATGTTAATCTTGTCTGTGCACGATCTAATCCAACATGATGGTACAAAGGTGTAACACCGACCTTACAGCCGTCGTTTTGGGTTCGATTCCCAAGCCGATATCAACTTCTGGAGCTTCCCAGGCTGGCTTCCCCTCACAGTGGGCCGTCCCTCAGACGGGCGTTAAGCCGAGCGTCCCATCTGCTAGCATTAACTGGCGGACGTTAAAGGTCTCACGGGTATCTTTTAACAAGGAGTCGGCGAATTATCGTCGAGTATCAAGCCTGGCCAGCTGGTTCGTGAAAGACTTAGGCCCAAGAATTTTCACCTCCAGTGTTAAATGAGGTCAAAGGTTGGGGACGTCTGGGCTTTTTGTTTGCATTGCTCTATTTATTTATTCGGCCTCACGGGTGGAGGGTTCGACTGTCGTGGTCGATCAGCGGAAGTTGGCACACCCTGCGCTGGAGACCTTCACGAACGGTTTTAAGCGACCAGCACCAACACCGCACGTTTCACCCACCGCGTCAGAGTGGTTTATTTAAATATTAAAAAGTTAATAATACCGTACAGTAACCAGATCCGAGGCCCAGTGACCAACACGACTCGATTCACGATATATTTGTTTAATTTGACCCCCGCATAACTCGGGTAAACCGACTAACAACAAAGCACACAGTTTCCGTAGTTGCTGTGATTTGTTCCGAAATTTATACAAAATTACGTCACTTCCTGATTTTTAAACACCTCACCCGAGCAGTATGAAAAAGGGAGAGAGAGAGTCGTTGTCTGTAAAACATTATTCGTTTTGGTTTGAATTTGTAACTGAAAATTCAGTTCGAGTGACCACGTCGCTTGATTAAAGTATGTTTAGAATTTTTTTCTTTTCAAATTCACGATCGCACTGCCTGTGACGCCGCAGCCGTTTACACCGCAACAATCGAAATCGTACCTGGAAATTGAGAGCGTGCATCGATTCACCTGAACAATCCAAATGCACGTTTAAACAAAATAAATAATGATCATAATCGGTCATAGCGAATTGAAAGATGACACAAAACTTGGAGGTGAGGTGGATAGCAGAGGGGGTGGTGATCAGATTCAGGAAAGTATTGATATTTTCATAGATTTGGTAAAAGATTGGCAGATGTAAATTAACCTGAGCAAGTGTAAGGTGTTGGGGATGGGGAAGAACAATGAAAATAGAGATTACAGGATGAAAGGGGTAATTTTGGAGCGTGTCACACAGGAGAAGGATCTGTGGGTGGTTGTAGATATGGGAGGTTAAAGCAGGCAGGACAGTGCCAGACAACTATAGGTAGAAGAAACAGGGTTTTAAGCTGTATAAGGAGGGGGATCAATTATAACTAAAAAGAGGTGGTGTTAACATTGTACAGGAATTTAGTGAGGGCCACATCTGGAATATTGTGTGCAGATTTGGTCACCACAACTCAGGAAGGACATAGATGCCACAGAGAGGGTTCAGCACAGGGCTACTAGATTGATTCCGGGCCTAGCTTGACTCAGCTATGAGGAGCAGCTGAAGGAGACTGAGTTTTATACACTAGAAAGGAGGCGGTTACGTGGAGATATGATGGAGATGTTGAAGATAATGAAAGATAATGAAAGGTATAGATAAAATAAGTGCAGATGAATTCGTCAGCAGAGTGGACAGTGATCGGACCAGGGGCCATAGCCTGAGAGTAAAGAAGAGAAGAGTTAAGACAGTAGCAAGGCAGGGGTCTTTTACTCAGAGAGTAGTTAATGCATGGAATGGTCTCCCTGGAAAGGTAGTGGCAGCAGAAAAAGTAGATAAGTTTAAATTAGAATTAGATGGGTACCTGGAAGTTATGGAGATGGAGGGGTATAGGGATGTTGAATGTTGATAGGAATTTTAGGTAGTTTGAGCATTGATGGGTGATTGTGTGCATGTGTATGGAGTGCTGTTGGTGGGGTCTTGTCAAGGGGTGATGTGTGGTTAATGTGTGTTTTTTACCTCGTGGGGTCTTCCACCCAACGGGGTCTAAGCGCCGCTCGCGTTCTCTATTTTTCTTGTGTCCAGTTCATTTGAATGTCTATTTCTCCATTACTCGTGAACAGAATTCGATGAAAATTGACAGGAATATACTAGACACACATGCGGAGGAATTAATTGAGCCCAAAGTGCGATTCCAGTACTTTCGGCCCATTTTCTTAAAATTGTTATTAAAAAATAAATTAGATAAATGCGCTGGGCGATGCCCAACGCAAAATTAACTCGTAAATGATGACATGAAACTTGCCTCACTCTTGTGAGGTGTTCCGGTTTCTTTTTTCTGATGCGATGAAACTTTTACCAAATTTCAAAACGATCTGTCGTCCGTGGTGTCGCTCACCTGAGAGTTGTACGAATGAACTCCCACGGGGTATGTTCTCAATTCGAACTTGTTTTACCCAAGTCCGTGTCCCCTCCCCTGGGGCAAAGAATAACCACAAAAAAAAAACACAAAAAGCACGAAATAAATTTTTAAATTTTTTTGCTTTTTCTCATTTTGATCTTGTGTTGATAAGTTAGTGTGATGTTGATGTGGCACAGGTATGATGGGCTGAATGGACTCCACCTGTGTTTAATTTCCTTGTGTTTCCTTGTGAGGTTGGAATAAACGGCACCGACAAACATTTAAATCAGACTTTTTTTCTCAATTTTCTTCAGACTGAAATTTCTCCAAACTTCCAACAGGTGTAATACAAGAAGTTTAGTTTGATCAAAAAGTGGGTGCGGATACGGCCTTTGCATTTTCAGATGTGTTCTACTTTGATTTTTTTTTTCTCACTCCGTTATTTAAAGTTGTTGTTTAAACTCCAAACAATGCATCAGTTTCAGCAGGTACATTCACCAAGGTGATTTCACCCATTGACCTCCCTAACAGGTGTTAACAATGAAACTTTTAGCTGATGGGTTAGGTAGGCAACCCTATGTGCCTAAAGTGTGTCTGATAAAGCTGGTAGATGAGGAAAAGTTTTTCCAAGGAGTAATATACAACTCCATACTAGAAACTTTGGCCAAATTCCAAATTTCTGCCCCATATTAACCTTTAGCACCTGTGGCACAGTCTGTCCAGGTTTTGCTGTCAGCCCCAAAAACATGCGTGACTTGTTATCACCCGATGTTCCAAGCCTGGTGTTGACTCCAGCGGTTAAGGTGGCTGGCTTGGGATCTTAGAGTCCTGAGTTTGAGCCCCGTTGGCTGCTGAATTAACATCAGATGGGGTTGACCCAGGTTGTCATCCTTCTGAGGTCAGCGAAACGAGTATGAGTGTACTGGTAGAGGGGCACAGCATCAGCGGCATAGTCACACCCCAACAAAATGATAGCTACATACCCAAGAAGAAGAAGACAGGATGCTCTGTCAAGAGTAGAAACATACTACTTGCCAGCATACCGACTATATAACCCCTCTCTTCAGTGCAAATGTAATAAATATATGGCTTCTTAACCCTGGAATCATTTGGACTGTGGAACCGTCATTTTGTTACTTTTCCAGCAGGGTTCGCTGCATAGTAAAGGAAGCTGCCGTTCAGAGGGATCAACAGTTTGGCGTGCAGTGACATCCCAAACGACAAGACATCAGCAGTTTTTACGTACTGTTGACACTTGTGTATCATTGAGATGTACAATTCAAAGAGCATACTGGATATGTTGTATTCCAAAATGAAGATGGACAAACTACAAGATGCCCATCTGTACAATACAGATATAGTAGTTGGGGTTCATCCTCCTTGCATACATATATACCTATATAAAACACCGTGTGCATTTGTCTGTCCCCCTTCATAAGGACGATTTAGAAGATGGTTTTAAAGGTCAATATTTTAACATGACTGTGTTCATTATGGTCTATTTTTTTTAGGATAAATAAACTCGAAAAACATTTTTCATGAACGAGTAATTACGTCTCTTCTATTGTAAATGTAGATGGTGACTTGCAACAAGGCCTCAAGGGCGGTGTACAGAAGTGTTTAAAAAAGTAAAAAGTACAAGGCGTAGGGAGGTGAAATTCGCCGCACATGATGTGTAACACGCGCAGAGTGAAAACGAGTGTTCATTTATGTCTGGAGGATGTCCAATAAATAAAGAAGATATAAGCACACCTGACTCTAGGCCGAGGCTTCAGACTTTGGCAGGCTCATGAGTCTATACCATCAATATGAAACATCCCAGAAGATAAAGAAAATGGGGTCACATTTGTACACGTAGTGTTTCAAAATAACGCTTCTTGTTGTGAAACATCATTTCTTTCAGTCTCTGAATATTTTGAATAAAATAATTCCAACTCGTCATTTTTGACAGACTTTTATACGAGTAATAAATATAAGCTTTGTATGTTTTTTTTTACTAACAGGGGTGTCCGGCATTGCGGGTCCCTCCTTCCGCCCCTTCCTCTCTCTCCAGACTCCCACCTCCCCTTTCTCCTGCCTCCCTTGATTCGTGTTGGTTGGCTTTGGGGTTTCCCACTTTCTGGGGACATGTACAGTGCAAAAATGCAAGTTATCTCCACAACTGACTTGTAATACTCAGTCGCCACCACTGGGTGGTGTTGCACGATACACATTTACATAGAGAACCCCCCACAACTGCAGATGAAACCAAGTAGCCCATGTTCACCGCGAGGTCGAACTTGGTCCATGTGCCAAGTTTGGTGGCAATTGGCAATTGTTTTGGCATGGTTGGTGCGACACACACACACACACACACACACACACACACACACACACACACACACACACACACACACACACACACACACACACACACACAGACAATGTCATTTATTTAGTAAAAGATGAATGCTGGCAGGATATCCTGGATGTATGAACACTTGCCTCTCAGATGTTTAGCCTGGGTTTGAATCTCAACCCAGCTATAAACTGTCATCCTGGTGTTTCACAGGTAGGGTGATTCATCAATGTGTGTGCCGTCCCTTGGATGGATGTTAAATGGGAGTCCCATCTGCCGGCATTCCTTGGTGGACGTTAAAGATCCCACGGTATCTTTTAACGAAAAGTACAGTATAGGCGAGCTATCCCCGGCACCCTGATCATGTTCCAAATTACCGCACACTCAGTCGAGTATCCTGCGTCAGAGTGGCGACCCATCCAGGATTATAACCCCAGCCACGAAACTGCACTCTTTACAAGGCTTGGTTCATGATGATGATATCTTACTGCATTCACTAATTACTGACAACCAGCTAGATGATCTGTGAAGATGTTTCCTGTGAGTAAAGGATGTCAATTTCCAATTCATGGAAAAATAATAATATAATTATTAACAAGTCTGAAGACGACGATGGTTCACGAACGGTATTTGACGATGTAGATTGTTTCAGAAGTCAAGGATGAGACAATGTGATGATTTTTGACCAAGTTATAATTAATTATAGTGGCCTTCAATCAACAGCTGCAAAATGTCGAAAACCCGGTTTCGTTCAACAACTTTCAAAATGTGACCTTTGCATAACCTTTAAAGGTCACAAAACAATGTTGTGGATATTAAAATAAGGAAACAGGATACGTGCTATAGCTTAATAGAGTTATTTCCTCGAAGAAGGTCGAAAACCTGGTTCGATTCCCACAACTTTGAAAATTTGACCTTTGTGGCCTTTAAAGGTCAAAGGTCAAGGATTATGACCTTTGGTGCAAAACTTCCTCCGGAACATTCCAGGAACAATATAAAGTCATATAGGCTTTATGGCATTTCGCACTCCTCGGATTATCCTTACTTTGATGAAATCAGCGTAAAAACAAACTTGAAGGGGGCGCCACGGGCAAGGTGTTCGAGATAGAGCAAAATGGTTTTAAGACTTTAGGTGGGGAATGACCTCAAGATTATGCATAAAAAATATTGTCATCCTAGCTCTCAAAGTTTGGGCGGTCGTATGATTTTTATGTCAAAATTCACAGTTTTCCAAGTTTTTGACCTTGTGACCTTGACCTTGGGACGAAAATGAAAAATCGGACAACGACAAGTTTTAGATAATTCATTTTGCTATTCAAATACTGAGGAACCCATTCCATTCAGTCAATTCCCGAGGAGAAGATAGATTTTTATCCGACTACCCCCTAAAAATGACTTTTTTGGGCGTGGCTCCGCCTACAATAGGTGTAGCACGTCCTCGTCCAGGAAAACACAACTAGACATTGATATCGAACACCTAACCAAGTTTCATCAAGATCGGATCAAAGTCCACGGAGTTATGCTCTGGACACACAGACACACAGACACACAGATAGACAGCCACACAGACATAACGAATATTATATAGTGGTCACTCTGGCTGGTGCTCGTGAACCAAAAAGTATCAAATAGTGCAATGCTAACAGGCGATATACATATATATATATATATATATATATATATATATATATATATATATATATATATATATATATATATATATACTCATAGGATACAAAATCTATAGTATCGTTGAGGGAATGACCTTTAAGGGTGAATAAAACTGTTTAGTAGAATGATAGTTATTTTTTGGCATTTGTTTCGATAAGCATGAAGTACTATTCGTGCAATTGATGTGTTGCATATGTACATATTGTTTTCCCAACCCTCATGTTTTGTCATCCCCTATTCAAACCTCTAGCTGTACGTTTTTAATGTTCTTATCCTCTGTTTACATGTCTTTACAAAGCACACTCGAGAGCTTTGCAGCTCAAATGATGAGAATCTGCAGCTGTGGCGAATCTACATTGAGGAAGTCTGCAATAGCCTCAACACAGGAGCTGATATACGGGATGAATCTGCATTGAAGAAGTCCGCGGTTGGCCTCGCCACAGGATCTCACACCGCCCCTGCAGGGGCGGATTGGCAGTTATGGCATGTGCAGTTTTTAGTTGGCGAGGCAGCTCCTGTGGAGAGGCACAGTTGGGACGCAGCTCACACAGAGAGGCAGGTTGGCCATTGCGGCTGCTTTTCAAGGAATTTGAAAGCCGAGAGAGGACAGAAATGCTCGAGGAGAGCGCCTGAGATCAGCAGGAAGAGTCACTGAGTGTGCAGAACAAGTTTGCCATTTTACCGTACTTTGGCTCTGAATTTGTTGCGATCACACATGTGCAGAGAGTGGAGTGAGATAATATTTTTACTCCATCTTCCTGCCTGCCAATCAAACAAAATTGAAAACCATTCCCAACAGGAAATGTACCGTTTTGTAGGATGTTATAATGGACACAAACAACAGGCACAAATAATTGATGTGACGTGTTAAATAGGGTGGTGTAAGAGACACTGGGTAAAACGGCGGTAAAACTCAGAAATTAATTTATTTATACGTCTTCGAACTCTTATTTAAATTTATTTATACGTCTTTTAACTATTATTAAACATTTAATTATATACTTGAACGCTCCAGAACACAAATCGCTCTCATATAATACTTTGAAGAACCATGCTATACATATCGATATGCGGCATGTAAGAGGGTGCAGCATCATGGTGAAGAAAAGGCCATCGATATGGCTGTGCACAATGCCGCTTGTCCCTGCATTCTACGGTGATCAATAAACCCTCCATCTCCTAAACTGCGACTCAACGTCGTCTTATTACAGTGTATAGTATAAGGGTGGTGAATAAGACTGTTTCAGTAGCGCTAAACTTCCAGATTAAAAAAAAAAAGATCTTTAAACTTCATATTTATTAAAATTAAAGTGCCGTATAAACTTGAACACAAGTGTGTTGGGGTATCATGTTCTATGAAGTCTCTGGTTTGAACTGGAATGCCTGTTTTTTTCGTTTTGACACGACCCGCGGAACTCGAACCAAGCTCCCATATCAGTAGTCCGGGAGCCAACCGATCAAAATTAAAAAAAAATTGCCCGGTCTGCTATAAAATTTTTGTGTTGATTTTCATAAAGAGACACCCTTTGAGTATATGAAAACCAATGTTGGCAATGGTGAAACTCTTGCGCAACAACACAGTCAACACTTTTGCGAGCCCCCTCTGATAACAAAATGTTGGCAAAAGCGAAGATGTAGGATGGGGGTAGGGGTAATTCATATTGTCCTAAAATCATAACCACTAAACCTATATACACAAATGACCCCTCATATTAAAGAGGAGTTCATTTCCTATATCACAATTGGTGTAGATTTAACCTACCTTCAATTGACAAGGTTATATGTCAAACAACAAAAGATTTATGTAACTCAGAAATGCTTGACTATCAATGGGGTCAGGAACAAGAACATACTTTTACATGCCATGGTTTTAAGGAAGATAAAATTAGAAATGGATTAACACAATATTGTGACATGAAACATCCTCTTCAGAGGAAGAGTCACTCTCTGAAACAACTCCACCACATGAACCTCTCTGACCAAGGCATATGCATGTCACTCAGCAAGGCACAGCAGCCTTTTTGCATGAACATCGTTTCAGACATTTGGATAATTTGCACATGCAAGACACCGTTTTGTCTATGTTTGGCTTGGCTGGCTTAGACATGAGAATTGGGACCAGTTTTCCATTGATAAGGGTTCTGCCAAATGTTGTGGCTGGGGGAAGTGCTCGGTCACTGAGATGTGCACGTCTATACAGAAGCAATTGATACAATGCTCTTAAAACAAGGAAGTAAAACGCATCTTCTGTTGCTGGCAGTGACCTAAGGTCTAATTTTGAAGAGACAAACATATGCTGCCTGAGGGTATCCAAACAGCTGAACCCTTTTTGGCCATGCAGAGCAGTCCAGTATACTCTGGCCTCATCAATGACACATTCTGTTGCTGCCATTTCACTATCTCTTCCAAAATCAACAAGGTGGGGAAGGTTTCCTATCAGTCCCAGAGAAACCTGTGCCGCTCTTCTTTTCACAGGAACACAGGCATCATCCCAACTGACTGGAAGAGGGGCCTTGTTGTCCCTCTCTGGAAAGGGAAGGGTGATCGCCAAGACTGCAAAAACTACCGAGGGGTGACGCTGCTCTCAGTGCCGGGCAAGGTCTTTGCTCGGATAATTCTTGATAGGGTTTGCCACCATCTGCTTGAGCACCAGCGTCCAGAGCAGTCAGGCTTTACACCAAAGAGGTCAACGATTGACCGTATCCTTGCACTTCGTGTCCTCACCGAACACAGACGAGAGTTTCGGCAGGGGCTGCTTGCAGCCTATGTTGATCTCTGTAAAGCGTTCGATTCAGTGAATCGGGATGTCCTCTGGAGGATTCTTGGTCTTCGTGGGGTGCCACCGAAACTGATCGATCTGATGTCTGAACTCTACTCTGGTACTGAGAGTGCTGTGAAGTGTGGTGGTACCATCTCTGACTTATTTCCAGTTGTTACTGGAGTTCGTCAGGGATGTGTACTTGCCCCCACACTTTTCAGCACTTGTATGGACTGGATTCTAGGGAGGATGTCGGAGAGATCAAGTTGCGGTGCATCGTTTGGCAATGTCAAGATCTCAGACCTTGATTTTGCAGATGATGCAGTCATCTTTGCGGAGACTTTAGACATCCTCTTGGGGGCCCTCGAGGTGCTGAATGAGGAGTCGGAGCCGTTGGGATTACGGATTTCTTGGGTCAAAACTAAGATCCAGGCTTTCGGTGACATCTTGGATGCTGCTGTCCTGTCTGTGTCTGTTTGTGGTGAGGATGTTGAGGTCGTGGAGAGATTCACTTACCTTGGCAGTGATATTCATGTCTCCGCAGGTTGTGAGCCGGAGGTCAATAGACGTCTGGGTCGGGCCTGGGGAGTCATGGATTCACTGGATCATGGGGTGTGGCGCTGCCGGTACCTGTGCGGGAGGACGAAAGTCTGAGTCTTCAGGTCCTTGGTACTTCCAGTCTTGCTCTATGGGTGCGAGACTTGGACTTTGACCAAGGATCTGAGACGGAGACTTAATTCCTTTGGTACCAGGTCTCTTCGGAGAATCCTTGGCTATCGCTGGTCGGATTTTGTGTCCAACGAGCGGTTGCTGAGAGAGACTCGGATGAGATTTGTTACCTGCATAGTCCGTGAGCGTCAGCTGCGGCTGTATGGACATGTGGCTCGTTTTCCTGACGCTGATCCTGCTCACCAGATTCTCTCAGCGAGGGAGTCTCATGAGTGGGAGGCCAGTGGGCCGACCACGTGCCTCATGGTTGCAGCAGGTTGACCATCATCTCAAGGAGATGGGGATGGGCCTGGCATCTGCCTGGGGGATGGCCAGACGGAGGCCCCTGGAGTACCGGCGGAAAGTGGACGCAGCGACACGCTGTTCTGGCACATGCTCCCATACCTGACCTGACCTCTTCTTTTCCCCTTCTGAATGGGTAGCTCACTGTGTCACATCCACACAACACATATGTGCACAGAAGTGTAGCTGCGACATCAAGAGGATTTTCTGGTACTTCTTGCTCAACACTTCCACCAGCTCATGAATAGGTAGGTATTGATTCTGCCGTTGTATCCAGAGTTCTTGCAATGTGTTCAAGCAGCAGAAGTGATATATACACAGCATAATTATGTCTGTATCTGTTGCATGCACAACAGCTCGATGGTGATCAAGATATTCCACACAATACGCAAGATGAGCAATAATCCTTGTGTCTGCCTCTTCATGTTCTTCACAAGGTAAGTCCAGAACTGAACTTGATGCTGATGTGATGGAAAGAGTGTGACCTTTGTTTTCCATCATACCACCAAGAATGATGGTCACTCCATCCGGAATAGCTTCAGGACTCTCACAAAGGGAAGTGCCAATGAAGTTCTGAAGATTTCCTTTATTTCTTGGATTCTTCATGAATAAATTCCAGTCCGGAATTTCTAGACTCTTGGATGGTGAGAATTGTCTTGCCTGGTCTGTCTGGTTTCTCCTCTGCTGCTCATCACCCTTCAAAGTATGGCTATCATCAAAATCATACTGATCACCAATGATGTTGACACAGTTGCACATTTCAGGTTTCAACTGCAGGATACACCTGCTTGCGAAGATACAGCTGGGGAAGTTCACCAAATGTTTTCGCACCCATTTTTTGGTATTTATTTACAAATGCCATTGTGTCTACCAGATAAACTGTGTATAGGTCACTCTGTGGTAATGATGGCAGCTGTAAAACAACATCCTGCTCAGCTTCAGCAATTAGCACTGCCACGAAATCAGACTCGTTGCCTTTGCGCATTACAACCCCCTGTGCTAAGTGTGGATCAACCTCAAACAGGGATGATGGATAGTCTGTCCACTCATGGGAAAATGCAATCTGTCTTGTGACTGGGTCGGCATCTCGATAGAAACACAGCACACGTGTAGCTGCAGTCTCATCTTGATAGATCCTGATTAAACTCTGTTTCCTTGATGGTTTTGATTTCTTCTGTGAGGAGAAAGTTACCAGCTTCAGTGGTTCAATCTTAATAGAGACCACCTCTTCTGCTTTCATAATGGCTTCCATGCCCTTAGCTTGAGCATGGACCAAGTCTTTTGAAGCATCCTTCTCACTAGTTGCTCTATTGAGCAGAACCACTTGGTTGTTACACTGGAATGGGTTTATCATCTGCTGGCATATCACTTTCTTGATCTCCTCAACATGCATATGTTCTGTTGCCTGCTTCTGTGTTTCTCCATGATGAGTAGATTCCTGTTGGCCTAGATTAGCCATAGACTTTATGTTCTCTGATACAGCTGTGAGAAATGGTGCTGTTTTCACATATTTATCTCGAGCAGCTGGTGCCTGAGATATGCGTTTGAACAGAGATGTCTTCCCTTCATTGTTGTATGTCTGCTCCAGGGCCATGTCACTCCAAACACCATTGAATTTTCCTTTGGAAGAGTGAACTGTGAAGTACCCAACCTGGATCCAGCAAACCTTAACCGAACTGTGTTCAATAGAGTAAGAGGATTTTGGGGGTAGGGGTAACTTTGGTTGACAAAAATGTTAATTTTCTCTTTAAAAATTGATAGAACTCAATCAAATTTGCTGTTTTAATTAGCCATGGATACCATGTTCATATCACATTAAGAGAAATTAGTATTCTAATGCAGCATCTGCCTATGATAAGAAAAGTTCTAAAGGCCATCTTCAAAAAACGTTATTTTTAAGGCATTTTTCACAAAATTATGTACTTTTACGAGGTTTACTTTCACAAAGGCAATTTTTTTTTTTGTCATTTTACAATGCACTGATTGAATTCTTACATTTAGTTCACATTTATTTTTCATGAATGTGATTTTTTAATTTTTTTAGAAATTTTATTGACAATTGCTGTTTTATCAAATTTTTCAAATCTTCCTCAAACAAAAACGGCCGCCAAAATTTTTCGCAAGAGCTTATGAATTGCCAACATTGGTTTTCATGAACTGCAAACATATATCTAAACATCCTGGGGGTGTAAAATTTTATAGCAGAGGCTGTAAGGTCCAACCCTAAAACAGCCTCGTACACAGGTTGGCTCCCGGACTACAGTCACGTGGCTGTTACAGTATTTTAGAATTTTTACTAATATAAACAGTGCTTGACATAAATGGGCCCTCAGGTCCATTTAAGTTCCCACCCAAAACTATAGGTCCATTCATCGGTTTATTCAGCAATTTCAGTGCACAGGCAACGCATAGTCGTCAACTGACTGTGCACACCAATGAACTGGGCAGGATATGCATCTCAGGCTGATTGACAGTCACGAAAAGAAATCACTGCATCGTCTGTCTGGCAAAACCAATGTGGATAGTTCTTCACAAGGACTTAAAAATGTCTTCATATAAAATTCATGTTAGGCAGAGAGACTAATGGTAGAGTCGGTAGAGTCGGCTGTTGGTAACGAAAAGCGTCGAACCCGTTGGAGTTGATTATTGCATTCTTAAAGTGTTCTGGTGTTCTCATGAGGCATACTTGCATTTGACTGGTGCTGTCAACAGACAGAATGTGAGATTTTTGACGCCTGCAAACCCACGTGAGATGTGCGAATTTCCGCTTCGTCCCAAGACTTGATCTGGCGTCCTATCTCCACACAGCGATTGATGGAGCCCGTGTGTTTTTTGATGCCTGTATCGATGGTAATAGTTCGTTAGAAATGCTATAGGCACTCCTTTGTGCAATTGTGACGTCATCTTTTTCAAAGCAGATGCCAAAAGTTTCAAACAGCATGGTGGTGCGCCCACATAATGCATGGATAATGTTTTGGATTAACTGTGTTCCTGACTCGGTGGCAGGGAAATCACGAATTGGTTTCGCTTCTTGTTTTGACGAAGGACTCCCACAGCCACCGACAAGCTCGGGTGTTATAATCCATGTGACCTCTTTTTACAGAAGTTGCTTTAGGAGCAAGCCTACAAGGTGGCGCCCATAGGTGTCAACAACCTGAAAACGGTGTTTGAGGATTGCACACCCTACATCTTGAGAGACGATGGGAAAAGTTATGGACGTGCATATGGATACCTGCTATACTTAAATGTAATGGTGCTCTCATTGAACATATACTTTCAAGAAAAAAAAAAAACAACTTGCAACTTCCCTTTGTGTAGTCATACCAGTTTCATTACTTGGATCGATAATAGTTTGTCATTACTTCTGCCCATCTGCAATGGACAGAGGTTATGGTTTCACCTCCGTCTGTCTGTCTATTTCCTGTTTGTGTGCAGGATATCTCAAAAGGTTGTAAACGGATTTTGATGAAATTTGGTGGACAGGTTGGGTATGTGACAAGGATGAAGTTATTAGGTTTTAGTGAAGATCCGGATCTGGATACTACAAAAATTTAAGTGATTTTTCGCCATTGAGAGATAGGGCAAAAACAATATACCGTATTGCACGATATCTCAAACTGTTGTGGATGGATTATGACAAAACATGGTGGGTGAGTTGGGTAGATGACAAGAACAAGCCGATTAAATCTTGGTTCAGGTCCGAAGCCAGATCCAGCCCATCATGAAAATTTTTTATATGAAAACACACTCATCTTTGAGCAGTCTAATCTGCGTTTGATTCCATGCCAAGCTATAAACCTTCAAATTTGTGCTTCAGAGGCAGTGGTGTTGCATGTGCATCACAAGGTGTGCCACCCCTAGGATGGACGTGAAATTGGGCATCCTGTCTGCCGGTATTAGTTGACGGATGTTAAAGTTCACATGGAGTCCGTCACAAAGAGTAAGCAAGCTATCGCCGGAACCCTGAACAAATCACAAACTCCTGCGTAAACTACTGCTGGGAAGGCAATGACAAAACACCCAATGTAACCCTTGCCAAGAAACTGCTTTCGCAGCACCAACGCTCTCCAACAGAGTAGAGCACATCAGAATCAGAATTTGGGTTCCATCTGAACCCCTGGCTCATGACGTAGGGAACCAGCTTCAAATCCCATTTGTCATACATATGTGTTTGTCCATTCCCTACTAATGTCCTTGGGCTTGCGGGATAGCCTAGGGGTACGCGTATTCACCTCTGAGCTGTTTAACCTGGGTTCGTATCCCAACCGAGCTATAAACCGTCATCCTGGTGTTTCACAGGCAGGGTGATTCATCAATGTGTGTGTGCCATCCCTGCCAGCATTAGTTGGTAAACATTAAAGATGACGTCCTTCATGACACGTAGGAGAGCTATCATCGGTACCATGGACCAATTACAATTTCCTACTCTAATTTACAGGGGGCACAGCATCAGTTGCACTGCCATGCCCCTGCAAGAACTGATGCTAGCTTGCAGCTACATGTTGCAAATGAATGATGTTTACACTATACTTGGAACCCAATTCAGCTCATTGACAAGCAATAGGAAGATCAGCCACACTGAGTAGAGCACAATCCTTGCAAAGAAAAAGGATTACAATGTGCAGTATTTCATTATTATTTCACTTACAAATAACAAGCAACTTTAAAAATGATATAATCCACCCCAAAATGCTCGGTGCGCATGCACAGAAAACGCAGGCAGCTTGCGTGTGTGGGGTGAAAGAAAGCATATCGTGTGTCCGAGATAAGGATCGTTTCCTAAAATGGTTTCACAAAGCTCTAAAATAAGTCGAAAATACTTGTAAAAGTACATGAGAGAAAGGGTTGTGCCTCTGCACAATGAAAGACTTGTAGAATTATCTTTGTTTGCTGAACGAACGTGCAGGTGCTCGTAGTAGTACAAACTCTCGACCATGTGGGTTGGTGCAAGGCCAGGGTGGACGGGCGTGTGCTACACAAACCCACTGATGGATCGCTAACAATGGATGGACAGTGTATCTGGATTAGGTGCTTCTGAACACTGATGAGAGGACATATCTTGCGCTTGTGCATGTCCAGGGTAAGTTTAACCTGATATTTTACCATTAAAGTTTACTATTAATCATGGTGGGAGTAGGGGGAGGGGATGCGGGTTGCTACGTGAGCTGTGACAACTGTGATAAATATATTGATTCCAGGTTCCGATGCCACAAGATAATTTATACTAGATTTTTGCATCTATTGGTAAAAGGAGAAGTGTGTGTGTGTGTGTGTGTGTGTGTGTGTGTGTGTGTGTGTGTGTGTGTGTGTGTGTGTGTGTGTGTGTGTGTGTGTGTGTTATATCCACGGCCGACGCAAGAATGTAATAACAGGAAATGGTCCAAACACAACACCTCTCATCCATGGATATTTCTCATATTCCTATATTTCCGTGAGTCAGATTTGCATTCAGAAACACAACAATTATGGTTAACCATGTTCAAATTGCCACTCTTTAATTTAAATGCTGAAAATGAATGTCTCAAAGACAATTTGAATTACAGATTTCACGTGAGCAGAACCGAGTCAGTGTGAACACACATCCATCCATCTATTGGGACCATACTCTGTGCAGAGCATTGGTGCTGCCTGAGCAGTCTCCTTGGGTATTGGACACAATCCTAGATGGGTCGCCACTCCGACACAGGAAACCAGCAAGCTGGCACTCATTTTGCCGACCTCGGAAGGATGACAGGCAGAGTCAACCCCACCTGGAATTAATTCAGAGTGGGATTTGAACTCAGGATCCTAATATCGCAAGCCCACCACCCTAACCATGAAGCCAACACCAGGCATACACACAGCGCACGTGGAAAAGCCTCATCTAGCATTCATACGCCATTTTGAAAGTTGGGTATTAAATATATTACTTTTGGCATTTAAAGTTTTAAGTACCACAAAAGAAAAGCAGACATTTGATGAATTGTCCCAGAGTTGATTGTAGATATTATATGAATCAGGAATTATTTTAAAATTCTGCACAAGGCAGTGGATTAATGTCGATAAGAAACGTCTTACATGTTTGTTTTGGTTTGGCGTTCGTTTGTTATTTGAATTCCATTTCGTGCATTGTCATTCATCGGTCAAATTTACAAGTCACGCTCTTTATTCTCCAGGGTTCTGGAGATGAAATGCCATATTTTTATATATTTATGAATCATATCTTATTGTCTCGTATGTGTACTTTGGGCTCGGAGCCCATTACGAGTTTGGTAACATCATTTCTGGAGAGCACGGCTACATTGCCGACGCATCCGGTGTCGCTCACGAGGAGTAGGCGAGTTGTCGGCATCCTAAACAAACTACAAACCCCCCCCCCCCCCCACACCCATCTTCAGTGGAACATCAAATATGGCCAGCTGGTTTGTTAAGGACCTCGGGCAAACTTCCCTATCGGCCGAGCACATAAGGAGGAATTACTTTGGGCCAATAAACAAGTAGCAGTAGTTGTAGTAGTAGTCATATTTGTTGCACTAAAAATGCCATTGTGACGCAGTGCTAACAGACTGTTGCATCGCAGAACAAGTGCTTCCCAGACAGCCCACTGACGGGCCGATGTTGCAACCGACCATTCTAACCTTTGCCAACATCAGTGTGCTATCAGGCTTTGTTGGTATGGAGACGTAAAGCCGGATGTCCCTGTCCGCATTTACCTTCTGGACGTTAAACGTCACTCTCGACCATTATTGTATGCAGCTACTCCGACCAAATTCCTTGCTTGTAACGGCTCAACACCCAGTAGATTGCAATGCCGTGATGTGGATAATGGCACAGGCTTGAGAGGCCAACTGGTCTTTGTTTGTTCCTCAATTACCTTGTGAAAATTAACTGTGAATCAACAAACATACGAGACACTAATACTGTCACTGTGCCTTACAATGTATAGCTTCACATACAGCCTCTAACTTTTTTGGAGTTTGTTCCTGTACATAACTTACAATGATACCGGTTCAGAGCGTTCCTTCCTCCCTCCCACAACCCTAAGCTCCCGAGAGGCGTATTTGAATGGAAGCCCTAAAAAGCCCCATTGTTGGCAGATGGCCTGAACCACAAACAGCTAATACCACCATGACCGATTGACCCCGATTTTCAAACCCCTCTCACAGCTGTTCAACTCTCCCTTTTCCATTCGTGCAATTTTATCTCCTCCTTAAATCCTTTTTATATCCAGCTGGGATATTTACCTCCAGACACCCCCCCCCCCCCTTTTCTCCTGGTCACACACATCTTCATCTCACCTTTTTATTCTGATCCACGAACTCTTTTTGCACTCGTTTTTCACTTTGAAAACCAATTTCACCAAATGACTCTCCCGTCCTTATCACCTTGTCTGACGTGATTGACTTATCAAGGGTCTCAAAGCAAGGTGTCCTCGTCCCGGGTACGACATCCCCCTTTGCTGACCGTTTGCATGCCTAAACAAACATAAACACCGACCGTCACGGCCTTCCCTGCTCCAGACTCCTTCAATTGCCATCTCTTGGCATATCGACCATTCATTCCCCTCTTCGTGGACAATCAGCACCGCTCGATTTTCTCCGAAACGCACTTTTCCAATTACATTTCAACTTGATTGTTGCTCGTCCACTTTTAACCCTTTCACTCCTCCCCAACTACAAAACTCTTTATTCTTTACCTTCCACAACGTCTTCTTTTATTCTCTTCCCACGCCCTGTCCTTTTTAACCTCCCCCCCCCACCTCAAATCCCACCCCACTTTTTTGTTCCTCCTTCCTCCTAGCATGCAAACACACAAACACTAAGAACTAGCGCCTGTCCGCTCTCGTTTCCCCCCCGTGTGCCCTTGTCCCGCACCATGAGCCGGCCGCGCGCCCCGCTCGCGCGCCTCGCTGCGTGCCTGCTCGCGTGGCTCGCCAGGACCGCCCTGCGCGCCGCTCTGCGCCTCGTGCCGCTGCCTCGCCGCCGCAGCTTCCACAAGAACAACAACAATGATGACAAAGGTGGTCGCGGCGGCGACGACAGGAGAAACGGCCGCGAGATTGGGGCCGACGACGTCGTGCTCGTCACGGGTGGCGGGCGGGGGATCGGCCGATGGCTCGCACTGGAGTTCGCTCGCCAGGGTGCTGGGAAGGTAAGCGAGGCAATCTGGGAACGTAAAAGGAAAACACAACGTGCTTGTTACACAGGTGTCATCTGACGGTGAGAGTGCGAGGTGGTGCCTGCTGGGCGAGAGTGAGGGGGCACGGTCATAAAAACATGAAAAAGTGCACAGTCCTTATATTCATGATGTATAAAATCAACAGCACAGTTACTGTACAAATACAACACAACAAAGAACACAATTACTGTACAAATAATAACACTCTGTACAATACAATTACTCTACAAATATAACACTAAACAGAATACAATTACTGTACAAATATAACACTATATAAAACAATTACTGTACAAATATAACACTATATAAAACACAATTACTGCACAAATAATAACACTATGTACAATACAATTACTGTACAAATATAACACTAAACAGAATACAATTACTGTACAAATATGACACTAAAAGAATACGATTACTGTACAAATATAACACTAAACAGAATACAATTACTGTACAAATATAACACAATAATAAATACAATTACTGCACAAATACAACACAACAAAGAACACAATTACTGTACAAATAATAACACTACATACAATACAATTACTGCACAAATATAACACTATGTACAATACAATTACTGTACAAATATAACACTAAACAGAATAAAATTACTGTACAAATATAACACTATATAAAACACAATTACTGTACAAATAATAACACTATGTACAATACAATTACTGTACAAATAATAACACTATGTACAATACAATTACTGTACAAATATAACACAATAATAAATACAATTACTGTATAAATATAACACTATATAGAACACAATTACTGTACAAATAATAACACTATGTACAATACAATTACTGTACAAATATAACACTAAACAGAATACAATTACTCTACAAATATAACACTAAAAGAATACAATTACTGTACAAATATAACACTAAAAGAATACAATTACTGTACAAATAATAACACTATATACAATATAATTACTGCACAAATATAACACTATGTACAATACAATTACTGTACAAATATAACCCTATATAAAACACAATTACTGCACAAATAATAACACAATGTACAATACAATTACTGTACAAATATAACACTATATAAAACACAATTACTGTACAAATAATAACACTATGTACAATACAATTACTGTACAAATATAACACAAAACAGAATAAAATTACTGTACAAATATAGCACTATATAAAACACAATTACTGTACAAATAATAACACAATGTACAATACAATTATTGTACAAATAATAACACTATGTACAATACAATTACTGTATAAATATAACACTATATAGAACACAATTACTGTACAAATAATAACACTATGTACAATACAATTACTGTACAAATATAACACTAAACAGAATACAATTACTGTACAAATATAACACCAAAAGAATACAATTACTGTACAAATATAACACTAAACAGAATACAATTACTGTACAAATATAACACAATAATAAACACAATTACTGCACAAATACAACACAACAAAGAACACAATTACTGTACAAATAATAACACTATATACAATACAATTACTGCACAAATATAACATTATGGAAAATACAATTACTGTACAAATATAACACTATATACAATACAATTACTGTACAAATATAACACTATATCGAACATAATTACAATGCAAGTATAACACAATACACAACACAATTGCGATGCAATACAAAGCGGCACTTGGGAGAGCGCATACGTCCTCCAAGCTGAAGAGTTCATGTTTTGTATCCCACTGATGGGCTCGATCTGAATCTGAACCTTAACCAAAATCTAATCAACTTCTTGTCACCCAACCTACTCATCCACTATGTTTTGTCATCACTCGTTCACAGGTTTTGAAATATCATGATATATATATATATATATATATATATATATATATATATATATATATATATATATATATATATATATATATATATATATATATATATATATATATATATTGTTGCGGATTTGGAAAGCTATCGCACTCAACATTCAGGATACGTGTTTTATAGATAGCCCTTTCCCCTAGTCTCACGGGTATTTAAATGTTTCTGCGCTGCGGTTTGTTATAATGGTTGGGTTTCCCTTTTGTTCGGGGTTGCTCCACCGCCAGCGCCGCCGGGTCGCCGGCGACCGCACCGCATCGCCCTTGCCTGGACTCGCACCTCCGCCTGGCCGGTCGCGGGGTTTTCCGCTCGATTTGGCGGGTGGGAGGGGTGTGCGGGGGGGGGTGCATGCGCAGGAGGGCGTCGGTCTGTGAAGGACACAGAGAGCTCTGAGGAGATCGACGGGTCGGTCTGTGAGATCGACGGGAGCTCTGAGGAGATTGACGAATCCTCTGAGAGAGACAGATCCAGACAAAGCCAGAGCCACCCAGGAGGAGAGAAGGGAGGGAGAAAGCGAAGTGAGCCGGCGGGCGCTCCTGTCGTCGTCGTCGTGGCGTTGGTGGTCACCACTGTGGCTGTTGTCTTGCTGGGCTCGTCGTGCTGGTCTTGGGGGCTCATTGAGCTGGTCCGGAGACGTCATCCTGTCCTGCCTTCGTCGTCAAGGACAGGTCCTCCAGCTCACCTTCCCTCCGAGCTGGGGGTATTAATAAAGGCAATTGCCACCATCTCTGTCTGCATGTGCATGTGTATGTTTGTGGCGCCAGTCTGGTTAAGTAGAATTGTTGTAAGTGCGTGCTGTAAATGATCATAGGAATCGGCCGTAGGCTTTTTGCTCGTGTCCTGTCTCCATCCCCCCATTGACTGCTTAGGTGCTGAGTGGAAATAAATGTCCCCATTGTTGAATGTCACCTGCTCATTGCATCCCTTCCTACATTGACTGCCATAATTGCGTTCAGGATATTAGTTGGCTGATTACAAAGCCGATAAAATAATCTGGTCCGACGGGATCTGGAGAATTAAAACCGCTCGGCATTCGCAGAAAGAATGAGCCGCTTAAGCGGCTCATTTTCCTGCAGGCCCTGTCGAGGTACAAACTCTCGGTAGTCTGTCCGCGCGAATAATTAGGTAAATCGATAATTCGGCGATCGACCCTGGAGCATGGGCAGAGCATTGACAAGTTTGTGGTGTAATAAAAACACCCATAGCTGGGTTTCGGCGTTGATCCGGAAGCTACGACTAGATTGCGCGTTCTGTGGGCGTGCGCTGCCGCAATTGGGCTAAGGCGGTCATCCACACGCCGAAGGGGCGGAAATCTACAACAATATGTATATAATATAATATATATAATATAATATATAGATATGTATATAATATAATATGATATATATATATATATATATATGTATATAATATTATATATATATATATATATGTATATTATATATATATATATGTATATAATATAATATTATATATATATATATATATATATATATATATATATATATATATATATATATATATATATATATATATATATATAGTCTTTGGCCGTTTATGAACACATATGGAAGTTTTGTTATCTGCCCCAAATCGTTGCTTTTGATTTTTGTTAGTTCTCCAAATTTTAACCTTCGAGTTCACTGAGCCCAGAAAGTACGACACATTAATATCAGTGAGAGAGTGGTTAGAAAGAGCTTCATACAGAGTGTCCCAGAACAACGTGGGCACACTTTGTCAACTCGTATTTCGTATTTTAATAAAGAAAACACATGTAATTTTGCAAAAAGAAGGTTTACTTACCCGATTTATCATTTCATAATATATATTCTGTACTAGCAAATACCACCTGTCGCTTTGCTGATGGGAGTATTAAAGGGGGGAGGGAGAAAAAGAGGAGGGGGGGAGACGGAGAGAGAGAGAGAGTGAGAAGGAGAGAGAGAGAGAGAAGGAGAGAGAGAGAGAGAGAGAGAGAGAGAGAGAGAGAGAGAGAGAGAGAGAGAGAGAGAGAGAGAGAGAGAGAGAGAGAGAGAGAGAGAGAGAGAGAGAGAGAGAGAGAGAGAGAGAGAGAGAGAGAGAGAGAGACAGAGAGACAGACAGACAGTTCTGCTTTATGAAACACACACACACACACACACACACACACACACACGCACGCGCACACACACGCACGCGCACACACACGCACACACACAATTGGCTGATATTGGGAACAACTCAAAAACCATGAGTAGCTTTCACTGAAAAACATTTATTTAGACATTTCAGGGATATGTTCACAAACATTCATCTTTATTAACAGCTGCATGTGATTGGTATAAAAAAAAATTTGGCTCAGTAATTTAGAAAACATGTAAATACGGCAAACGGCTCGGAAATTGGGAATTATTTCACAACTCGCTCAGGGCAACAGAGCACAAACCACTTGCTCAGGGTGACGGAGCACGAACCACTCGGTCAGAGCGACGATGCATGAACCACTCCCTCAGGGCGCCGGAGCACGAACCACTCACTCAGGGCGACGGAGCACGAACCACTCACTCAGGGCGATGGAGCACGAACCACTCGCTCAGGGCGACGCAGCACGAACCACTCGCTCAGGGCGACGGAGCACAAACCACTCGCTCAGGGCGACGGAGCACGAACCACTCGCTCAAGGCGACGGAGCACAAACCACTCGCTCAGGGCGACAGAGCACGAACCACTCGCTCAGGGCGACGGAGCACGAACCACTCGCTCAGGGCGACGGAGCACGAACCACTCGCTCTGAATGGTATGGCGGGCAATAGCATCGGCAGTGAGTGAACGATTCGCTCAAAGGACGTCGCGCGGTACCGCTATCGACTGTAAGGCATTCGGCAAGTGGCTTAAGCACTCCTGCATGCACTCCAATTAAATGCTTGATAAGGTTAAGGATAAGGAATGAGAAGGAATGATAAGGTTGGCCAGGCTGTTGCTGCATATCATATAGGATCCCGTTAACTTTAAAGCTAATCTTCACCACGCACGCAGCAGTTAATGAAATAAAATGACTTCCTTCAAATAATTACTTTATCCACAAAAGAGTTGCAGCTGAATGCAGAACAACCCTGGAGACATTGCAAAGTTCAATCGCCCGTGAAATAAACAATGCAGATAATCCGCCATCTTGCCTGCTCGTCTGTGCACGCGTCACATGGTACATCGGTTCACGGTCCACACAAACATAATAACTTTTTTTTAAATCGTCCGTTTTTCTTTTTTTAACCAGATTTGCTTTGATTCCCTGTAGAGCACCTCACAAAACAGAGACACAGATCTGGCAGATGCTATGGACAAGCTTTCCCTCAGGAAATATTTTGATGATATACTTTCATTAGTCCGTGAGAGTAGATCATGGAAAATCGTATCATGTAATGCATGAAATTGCTCCAAGCTCCTAATTTGAAGACTATAGTACTTACAAAAGCGATGTACACAGTGATTCATAGCTATGATGAACAGGCATTTGATAATATGAGTGAGGAAAGTGAAAAAGAAACGTTATCGTTAAGAAATCGTGGCCTGTTCCAAATCAGGGCATGGTTGAGCAGGCCAAAAAACATGGCGGCTTCAGACCCCAGCCAGGTTACCGAGGAAACGCCTTCAGACCCCAGAGAGCGAGGTGGCTGAGGATCGCCTGATGAAGGATTTAATTAAATAAGGCCGTTAATTATCTTCAAAACGAGTGTTTTAATTAACTCAAACACCCAATTTTCACTCTTGCATTTTCTTGGAGTTTTCTTCGTCTGCATGCAAAGTTTCAGGTTGATAGGTTTTTATAGTTTTGGAGTGATGGAGGACACACACACACACACACACACACACACACACACACACACACACACACACACACACACACACACACACACACACACACACACACACACACACACACACACACACACATTTGTATAGATAGATAATGTCTATATAATAAGATCCAGTCTCTCGGTGTCATTTTTGCATCTCCCAAGCCACTGGTCGCACAAAGTTGAAAACATCACCATATTTATCGCCAAGGACCAAACTAGGCAGGTGTGGGGTCAAAAATTATTAATTTGGACAAAAACATTTCTATTATTCACATCAATATCGAAAAATGCTCAGAAAAAAAGGCTATACCTGTTGAGCATTCCAAGAACAAAATCATTATTCACCAAAACCCTTTTTTTTAGTTAATTTTTTTTCTGGTGGTAGCCATGCCTCCATAACGAGAAACAGTGGTTTATCAATGAATTAATCCTTTACCCTTTCCCCATTCTTAGGATTCCAAAATAAAAATAAATTATAGCTGCAGTCAATATAATAACAAGGATAAATGTGTCCAAGAGCAGCGTCCTCAAGGTTTTGTCGGCTAAAAAAAATAAAATAAAATAAAATAAACAACAACTTCCGATATTTCGTCACGTGCCTTGATTAAGCCAATAGCGAGACCCGTCATAATGTATTTACGTATTTACGATATATAGTGTATTTACGAAATAAATAATGTATTTACGAAATTGCAATACGATAAATGGAATAATCTTTAAATAATAACGTGAACTTTTCAAAACTTTAAAGCAAATGTCCGAATATATTTAAAAGTTCATGATAGACGCTCTCAAAAGGCACCGTCAATGCGAGGATGTGTACATGTGCTTCGTATTTAAGGAGATCCGGATCTTGTATATGCAAGAGCCGAGTCCTAAAGGTTAAGGCTTGGTCTTCACAAGAAGAAGAAGAACAAGAACAACGCCGAGCTCTCTATGAGCAGCGTTCGCTCTGTGAGATGCTGCTAAAAAGTGGGGTTGGGGCCCACGGGCTTGCTCCTCATCATAAAAATAGTCGTATTCGTGTACACCTGTCAACGTCTTTGTAAGAACAGTTCATGAGAGCAAGTCCCCTGTTTTAACTGTTATGATTTTTTTTATCCTATCTTCAGCTCATGGGTGTTCAAAGCCTTGTTTGATAGACTGGTCTTTCGAATATAAAAGATGTTAAAGGTCAAAGGTTGTGGTGTGTGGATATTTGAAATGATCTGGAGCAACATTGTAAAACCTCAAACAGAAGAGTTGAGTGAGGTGTCTTGGGTTAAACAGTAGATGAGCTTGCTGAGTGAAAGGGAGTGAATCAGTGATAAAAGTGCTGGATAATGCATGGAATGGTCTCCCCGGAAAGATAGTGGCAGCGGAGAGGGTGGATAGGTTTAAATGGTATATAGATAGGTACCTGGATGCATTGGAGATGGATATATTGGTTTGTGTGCATGGGAGGTACTAAGTAAAGTAGCTTGCGGATGGATGATGATCCTGGGGGTTGGTGCAGCGCAGGCATGATGGAATAAATGGCCTCCTCCTGCACCAAAGTTTCTTTTGTATCCTTGTGTATCTGTAATGGACACGCAACAAAGTTTGTAAACAGGTTTTTACATTTGTGTACAACCCTGCAGGTTGTTTTGGGTTGTTGTTTTGTTTTATGTGCTTTATTTTCTTGGGAGTTGATATAGCAGCTACTTTTCTCAGGCTTCCAGCAAGAACACCATTAAAAGAAGACATGTCAATTTTCAAACGTTGAATCTACGATCATGTCTACATGACTGAAACAGTAATCAACGTTCATTCTGACATCTTGTAATGTTAACAAGAACCACTCTAAATGTTGTTTGTGGTCCATGATCTATATTATTGGTAAGCACCATCATAAATATACGATCATTGAGCAGGGACTATAATGTAAGTGGTGGAGTAATTTTTTGAAAACCTTTAAAGTATTTATGCTGAAATACATTAGTTTACAGGGCCGTGCACTTATTGGAGAAACAAATATAATGAAACGTCCCAACTGCTGGTATTAGTTGGTGGACGAAAAAGGTCTCACGATGTGCATCATGAAGTTAGTATGAGCTATCGCCGGCACCATGAACAAATCCCAAGTTCCTGCCTCTACTGTGGGTAGCAAGTGGTCTGGTCTTCATTGAGGTTCCTTGACACCAGGTTATAATGCTTGATATTTTAGAGTGTGATTGCTATCTGCTCAGAAGCTTCTGGTTCAGCATTCTTCGGGATGGATACGAAGGGCAACCACTTCTATTCTCGAATGCTTAATGGCATTTAAACAGTTTTGGAGCAACAAATAAATCAAATTTTGTATTATTTAGAAATTTCAAATCGAGTCATCGTTTAAAAATGTTTTTATTGGCCCGTACCTCTGAGTGTCACTTAAATTCTCTATACTGACTATTATATCAATAACACATGTATTAATAATTTTCCTTTTCACTGGCAGGACGGCCTAAAGGTACGCACACCCGTCTCTAAGCTGTCTAGCCTGGGTTTGAATCCTGACCCAGCCATAAACGGTCATCCCAGTGTTTCACAGTGAGGGTGATTCATCAGTGTGTGTGCCGTCCCTTGGATGGACGTTAAACTGGGCATCCCATCTGCCGGCATTAGTCCTTCGCACGGAGTAGGCAAGCTGTTGCTGGCACCATGGCAAAATTCCAAATTATTGCCTTAACTACAGGTGGGAAGCAATGGAAAAATCACCCAATCCCACTCTTGCCAATAAACCGTTTCGGCAACTCTGAAACAGATTATGGTACATCAGAATCAGAATCAGAGGGTGCTATTTGCCTCTCCTTTTATGGCTTTTTCAGTGTATGTTTTGCTGCTGCTGCCCCTTTCCATTTTCCCTGGCGAGATGCCAACCATGGGCATGATTTCACAGAAGTAATCACAGCAAAGTTTTTGCATTACAGCAACGTTTGACTTAATTTGGGGAATTTGAGGATCCATGGGCAAACGCAGCTGAGATTGGCATCGAAGAACGCAGGCAAGAATGTAGAAGATGAAACTAGCCATCCAGTGCCGAATGCTTGTAACAATTTGACCATAGTAACAATATGGAAGGACCCAGTTTACAATCCAAATTGCAAGATGTCACAGGAAAAGTTTGGCGTCTGTTTCTCTCCATCTCCCCATGTCTTTTTCTGCGGATGCCTGCTCTGGGAATGAAAAAACAACTTTTTCTTCCACAATCCGACTCAAGGTGAAGTAACGTCAATGAAGCATTCCAGAGCATCAAAACGTTCCACACCCTGTGGTGAACCTTGCACGAAGCTTAAAAATAAAACAATAAAACAAGATTCCCATCCACCGCCCCCCCTCTCCCACCCTAAGGACTGGAGGAGCACCGAGAGGCCATGATGAGGGAGGGTGAGGGTATTGGGAGGTTAACGGGGCGGAGGGAAGACGGAAAGTGAGAGGGAAGGGGTAGTGGGAGTTTTCTGGTCAAAAGTTCAGCCAAATGCCCGCTGTCCGACCCCGCTATCATGTTCATGTCCCAGTCAGATGCCTCGTTGGATGTCTGCCTCTTAACGTGACAGTTTGCTTCTTTTTCTCCTGTCTTTTAACCCATACTTATGTCTTGCTGTGTCTCAGCTCCACTCGAAATCCGTCTTGATTGCCACGATTTAAAGCTGTTGTTTTCTTCTCCAACTTCCTCTACTAACTACGTACACAATTTGACTACGAGTATGGTGTACCTATACATGCCAACAAACTACCCTCGAATTTGGATTGACCTGCAGCATATTATTATTGGAGTTGAAAGATTTATCTTAATTTTTCAGACTTTTCAAACTGTTTTGCCAATGAAGATGGGCATACAAAAAAAAAATGAATAAAGGAGCAGTCATAGATTCATTTCAGTACTTTGCAATTATAGAAAATCTGAGTTATCGACTTCTACTCATCGCTAAAAGTTGATGACTTCGTCCAGTGTGAACGGTGTCCCATAAGCTGTTAAGCTTGAGTGCAGGTGAAAACAGCCACAAGTTCAAGAAGAAGCAAGAAATGGTGCATCACCGGTGGGCCAGTTCGGCGTTGTGCCCACAAAATAATATGATCCCCTCTGTGACTCGGGTGTCATAAATGGCCGGTGCCTGTTAGAATAAGCTGCTCACCAAAAGGGGTTTGATGATGGTCCCGCAGTTGAAAGGAGTGAAAACCCATTGAAGATAGAGCCATGACGTGGAACGTGGTAAGAGTGCTGCTGGAGGATTGGGCCGCAAACGCAGTTTAACTCCAGTGAACTTTAGTTTAACTCCAGTGAAACTCAAGTCTGAGAGTCATTTCCACAATGGTGTAAATAGCGAGCTGCCAGGCAGGAAAACGTCACACTTGATTAAAGCCTTCCTCTCCGCTTGTCCATCGAGGGGGGTCCAAGAGCCCAATAGTAGTGTAGGACAAAATTATCGGTTAGAAACCATATTACAAAAACACAAACACCTACACCACTGCCATCGGTTGGAGAAGTACAGTAAATGGAACCAAGCTCATAATGTAAAAGTACTTACAAATTGGCACTGATGAAAAGTACACGACACAATCCTGTGAGGTACGGGCTCATTAAATGTTCTTTATTTGTCATCGTTTGCCATTTTGGGTGTGGTGCAGGTGTTCTTTTTCTGGACAAGACTTAATTGCACCCAACAACAACCACAAGGGCCACCAGGATGGCAGAGAGGTATGCACACACTACTCTGAGTTGTCGAGCCTGGGTTTGAATCCCGACCCAGCTAAGAACTGTCATCCGAGTGTTTCACAGGCGGGATGATTCATCACCATGTGTGCTGTCCCTCGGATAATAGACGTTAAACTGGGCATCTCATGCACTAGCTTCAGTTAGTGGATGTTAAAGATCCTACGGAGTCCTTTGCGAAGAGTAGATGAGCTATCGTTGGCACCCTGAACAAATTTGAAATCCTTGTTTTTATCTACAACTGCTACAATGGGAACTGCATCAGCGGCACTGCAGAGCTCCAGGCAAATGATTGTACCCGCAGCCATGTGCTGCATACAAAAGAAGAACCATCACAGATAGGGTAACTTAACAGGACATGAAGCGACATGCTTTGGGCGAAGATGACCAGTCTTTCGAGCCGAAGAAGGGTTAGGGTCGAAGTGATCTGTTTTCGAGAAAGATCATTCTAGGTCAGCAATTTGATTTTGATTATAGACGAGCGATACTGTGGCGGGAGATCTCTCCAAAGAGGATGAGAAATAACAGAAGATGCTTAATCTGTAAGCGATTCTTGCACAAAATTAAACTGGTCCTGAGATGTTTATTCCACTTGCTAAGATAACGTACAATTGTTGGAAACTTATCAGAATCCCTCAGCCTGGCCTGTGGCAAAGGGAGGTGTTTGGGAGTCACTCAGCGGTCAGGGCAGCGGGTTAGTATACACAAAACATGATTTGTGCAAGAGCCCATTGGCATTCACGCGATCAAGGAACGCTGCTAGTCCTTTTCATCACCCTCACCCTTCACTTTCTCTCTCCACTTGGTATGGATAGCCTTTTCTCCTTTCCATTCCTTCTATCTCGACTATCCTTTCTTCCTCATCTCTCACATACAAATGCCATACCTCTCCTGCTCTGCATTCAAGTTCAAAACTTGTGGAAAATTTAAATGAAGTACGTGTGTTGACCCTGCATGAAATTATAACAGTTTTCATTTCTTTGCAGGTTGGTAAGCAGTGATGGTTATCATCATACGTCAAAATGTCTACCAAGAGAACTTGTTGGTCAATTGTTCGATCCATTTTTGGATTTGGCTACTAATATAAAGGTCGTATCGCAGAACAGAAGGGAGTTTCACCAGAAGGGGGTTGAAGGTGGACCGTAATAGTAGGAACAAACTTCCACATTATCTTCAATCTCATCCTTCCTTCCAGGTCTTCAAGACAGCTGTTCACCGCCGTCTCAGATCATCCCTCATTCAAAACTATGATCTTCACTACTCTCATTAACCTGCTCCATTTCTTCCTAACTCTCCTACTTCCATATTTCCCACCCCATACATGCTTCCCTGCCCCCCATTCCTCCCCACATCCATTGCTTGCCCAAGTCTCCAACTATTTTGTCCTACAACCCTGCTGTTGGTGTTTCCCCCCTCTCTCTGCTGTTCCTTTTGTTTTGTTGCATCCTGATCTGCTCAGTGTTCTAGCTCTTCCACCAGCCATGACTGTATACAGAAAAAAAAGAAGAGTAGGACAGTGCTATTACTCATTCAAACAAAGAGCGTGACTGCTACAATAGATGCTTCAGAGGTTTATTTGGGACAAGATGGTGCCATACAGAAACCCAATTCTTCAACTTGGCAGAGAATTTCAGGGGAAAAGCATTGTGCTTGAACCGAAGAGGACTCAGAAACCATCGACATACATGTTATGTCAGTGAAGGTGGAATTGACCTTTGAACCGTTACGCATCGCAGCACAGACTCAAATCCACAAGAGGCTGACAGGATAGCTCAGAAGTTACATACTGGCCTTTCAGTAGTCTCGTCTCGGTTCGATTCTGGACCTGCCCATCACCCGTCACCCTGGTGCTTCGCAGGCAGGAGCATTGCATCAATCGGTGTAGTACTTGTTGAATGTAAGGTGATGCTGGGGTCCTGTCCACCAGATTTTGCCAGTGGACATGAAAGGTCCGATGGTGTCTTTCGCAAGAGTGCACCAATATGTGCCAGTTGCCACATTCGGAGTTCTTGCCATAACCAGCCGTGGATCTTCTAGCTCTTGTCGGTCATCTTCTCGCTACGAAGCATTTGTATCTGAGCAATTAGCACCCGTAAGCCTCGTCGTTCGTATTTCGATTAAATGTCCCTGTAATTCATGTAAAAGTACAATGCAGTCTCAAAATTATGTTGTTAGCCCGTCGTCCTGCATAGCGGAAGACGGGGTTTTGCAATCACCTCTGTGTGTCTGTATGTCTGTCCGGGCCATAACTTTTTTTTTTTTTTTACCATTTGAGCTTTTATCATCAAATTTTCAACAAAGCTTTATTATGAGAATATGGAGAAGCCAAATTAATACTTTGGTTGAGATCATTTTCATTATTTATTATTATTGTTATTCTTCGACCCTTTTTTTTTTGCTCTATCAGTTTATGAACATTTTTTCTCAGCAACTACTTGTCCGATTGACACAATTTTTTTAGGGTAGGAGCGACCCGCTATGGAGAATGTTTTAATGATAATTGTGACACTATAGGTCACGTGTTATGGCAGCCATCTCAGATTAAACATATGTATTTGTATTTTCTGTCTGTCTGTCCATCGATAGAATCGGTCCCACTGGAAGTAACCCCATCATATTGCATCGCGTTGGAATCTTCTTGGCAAATGGAGATGCACGAAAACATTTTAAACCTACAGGGAGGGATTTTCAGGGTGGGGGAAAGACTCCATTTTATCTCTATGTAAATGTGTATCGTATAGCGCCACCTGGTGGTGTTACATTTGTGGGGGGGGGGCGGAGGGAGAGGGTTAGACATTGCCTTAGAATAGATAGAAGCAGAGAGTAGCATGGTCCGTGAACGAGTAGCGAGCCCATCTTGATGTAATAAGTAGGAACACGTCAGCTTAAGAATTGTCTTGTTTGAATGTGCACCATACAAGGGATGGTGCAGAGTAATAATTAATTAGCGATTATGGTTAAGAAATTGTACATATAACCCCTTTGTAAACATCAACCAGGGGCTGGGAGATGGTGCAAGAGAGAGGGGCAGAGCTATAGATGCCACCACTAGGGGGGACGACAAATGTCTCCAAGGGGCAGAGCATTGCCCGGGGAGAAGAGGGATGACCTAAAAAAGGGGCAGGCAAAGTTTGAGAGTTCTGAGCAGAACTGACAAACAGGATCATGAATTTTGGGGGGAAATAGTTTCTGAGAAGAGAGTTGGGGTCTCTGGGGAGAGCTCATGGATGGGAGCATCCCACTTACCTGCCTTCATTCTGAACCTGTTCATCTGCCTGCTGCTGGTCGTCCTGCCGATCACCTCTTCATTGCCTGCTTGTGGCTGCTCTGCGCCCATTCTCCCCCACCCCTCAAGCCGCTATCACCAGAGTTGAGTCCCCCAGTTTTGTCCCTTTCCCGTCTGTGGTTGAATCCAGAGTGCGGGTGGGTACCTGGTTTAGTCCAGAGTGCGGGTGGGTACCTGGTTTAGTCCAGAGTGTGGGTGCAGGTGAGTCCGCACAAGGTGCGGGTGGGTACCTCTGCTCATACTGCATATAATAGTAGATCTAGAAATTAACGATTTGTTAAAGTAGATCTGCTTGCGGACTCACACACTCACTGGCACGCAGACTGTTTACAGAGGCCTCTCCCTGATGGGCGAGGCTAATAACAATTCCAATCATGCTGTTAACTATTGAAAGGTGACACCATAATCCAGAAATTTTCTGAAAAGATTATTGTGATGGGAATGAGGAAATCCTCACAAGGAAAACTAGAACGGTACTCGGTAGAGCGCACACCTCCACTGGGGTGAACAACTTACGTTTTGTATCCCACCAATAGGCCGGATCTGAATCCAGACCTGAACCAAAATCTAATCGGCTTGTTCTCGTCACCTACCAAACACATCCACCGAGTTTTGTCATAACTCATCCACAACTTTTTGAAAATCATCCTGTTCATAGTTTTCAGTCCCATCTCTCAATGGTGAAGAATCACTTCAAATTAAAAAAAAAATGAGTGTCCAGATTTGGAATAAAATGAATTACAATACCCTGGCATTCTGTTGAACTTTTTGTTTATTGAAGTGTGCTTCAGTAACTTTAGTCTGTTAAGTAATTAGTTATGAATATGAAAAAAACCTACTTTTATTCAAGTTTTAAAATCCATCAACATTTTCTATTGCCATTTTTGTAAAACTCCACTATCTATATATTAATACTGAAGGACCAATTTTGTGCTCCTCTTAGCGGTCGCGCCACGTTTTTCTCGGTACTGTGACCTGGACTGAAAGAAACTTCGTACCTGTAAGAGTGCATCGCACATTGTGGCAATAGTCAACTTTCAACTCTGAAGCAGAATAAACACTTTTCGTTGAGACGGGGGCGAACGTGAAGAGGCGGGGGGCGGGGGATGAAGAGACGGGGCAGGGAGTGAAGAGGCGGGGGGCAAGGTAAGCAAATTTTTGGGCGGGGGTAAGCAAATTGAAAGTGGGAGATGGGGGAGAAATGGGGCGGGGACTGGGGTGAATTAGGCGGGGTTGAGTGTGAGGGGCTGGACAGGGGAGCGGGGGCAAGTGGGGCGGGGAATCAAGAGACGGGGGGGGGCGGGGAGTGAAGAGGCGGGGGCAAGCACGCCCTGTCCAGTCCATGTCCCTCGAGTGTGGGTGAGCTGGTGAGGGTGGTTGAATGAACGGAATCCGTCTGTGACGGGGCTTCGGCTAGTATATATTATTTCTGTTAACGTCTGTGCGTAATTTGACGTATCTCCTCCACAACTGCCGGATGGATTGTCGCCACTTTCGGCAAGCGGGTGCTCTGTGGTCTCAGGAACAGCGTGTGCGATGTGAGATCGTGCCACACGGACAGGTTTGGGAATTTTGGGCGATTTTCTAATTTTTACATTCGTTTGCATGGTGACGTGCGACGTCACCGCTGAGAGGCGTAATGACGTCATGACATCATCGGTCATTCGCTGATGTCATCACGTCTGTCGTCGCCACCTCTGAGAGGAAACAAACAGCGTCTGCAATGTAAAAGCCTCTTCTGCACATGCTGACTACCTCAGAAGGTGAATTTGACACAAAAATGTAACAAGAAACATTGTATTTAAAGTAAAGATTTATTTTAAAATATATATTATTTCTGTTAACGTCTGCGCGTAATTTGACGTTTCTCCTCCAAAACTGCCGGCAGGAATGTGCTCATTTCCCATATACTGGGGTTTCTTAATGTGACGAAGACGATGCACTAAATTTCTAAGCTGGAATTCGATGACAACGTGGATTCAACAAGATTTTCAACCCATCGACGGCCGCATTTATTCCGTTCGGTCGCCATCGCTGAACTGCTGCACGGAAAGTGCTGTCGTCTATCCAAAAAATATGAACTCGAGTAAGGGAGTACTTATTGCGTCAAGCACTGAACATAAACACAACTGATAATAAATAGTATAGCTCAGAACATCAGCAATGGTTGTCATGTTTTAAAAATCAGCGTGGAAGGAGGGGAACGATGAGGCCGAGGTCACATTTGCCACGGCGGCCGTGGGGTCTCCAAAATCTACGGCCACAAGCAATTATACGGCGGCCGCAGTATTTCCACGGTCACGCAATGTAGCAGTCACATATGTTTTTATTTTTCGGGGAGCCGCACGGCGTATTTATAAACTGTGGAGACCGAAAACGTGGGGTTACCGTACGGTCTTTGATTTGATGTCGCACGGTGACCTTAGGGCGTCCCTGCGGCGGCCATAGAATTTTCAAGGCAGACGCAAGGTGCCCGCAAGGCGACTGCAGGGGGACCACTGGGGGGCCCTAAGGCGAACGTGTGGCCAGACGGACGGTAACGAGTGGGTTAATTTTTTTTTTAAGCAGTACAGTATTTTTTTTTCGCCTTGTCGAATTGCTACGGCGAACGTAGAAATGAAAAAAGTTATAACTCAGCGTTATAATTCCACGGCGACCTTACGGCCTGTAAAATATAGCCAAATGGCGTAGGGCCACCCTGAGGCCACCTCAGAAACTCTGCGGCCGCCGCACGTTTGTCAATTCAGAGGGCGTACGGCCGCCGTATCCTCGCCGTAGAGCAAATGTGACAAGCCTGAGCGCCAGCTCTGCCAACATGATGTACCCCGATTGGCTCTTTCCCGGACTGAACACGCCCTCTTAGACTGTCAATTTGTGCCTGAAATTCAACGTACTTCCCGTACTAAACACGCCCTCTACGACTGTCAATTTGTGTCTGAAATCCAACATACTTCCCGAACTGAACACTCCGTCTTAGATTCAATTTGTGTCTGAAATCCAACGTACTTCCCGGACTGAACACTCCCTCTTAGACTGTCAATTTGTGTCTGAAATCCAATGTACTTCCCAGACTGAACACGCCGTCTTAGACTGTCAATTTGTGTCTGAAATCCAACGTACTTATTAAAAACACCCGAAAACAAGTTGCAATAGGCCTACGTCCAGATAACATCACAGGCTGTAATCTAAAGGTAGGGGGAACCAGGGAACGGGTATAAGGTCATCCCTTCATTGCCCGGATTCTCTTCTTTTCTTTGTTCTTCGAAAGCACGGTGTCCGACAATAGATTCTGTACCTTGAATGTGTGCGTGTTAACTGTTCAAATTAAAGAGGTGTTCGATTGTCGGATGCACCCAAACAACTGCCGTTCATTACATTAATTGTCAATATCAACTGCCATCGTTACCTGTGTTGTGTCTTGCATGTGTGGTCTTCAAATTAAAGTGTCCAAGCGGTGTTCGATCGTCGGATGTGCGCCAAAAAGTGCCGTTAATTGAAATTTGCATTCTGATTCTCGGTCACCCTCCACTGCTCCTGTTCAGTCTCGGGCTAGGCCTATATCATGTTAAACTTGCCCCATCAGATGCCAACCTTCCAGTCACACTGCAGAGGATGCAATTTCCAGTCAGACTCGCATACTCGATGACCATAAACAAATCCCACGGCGTTTGACAAACTCGGAATATACTTCCCAGCCCCTGTGTTCTCCCATGGCCAACTATATGTTGCATTTTCACGTGCAAGAGGTTACTCCTATATATCTATCAAAGTGGACAATAATTCCTCACAAGGACTATTCAGCAACAAGACACTCACCCAAAATGACATTTCCAGGGAGGTCCTTTAGAAAACTAAGGACAGGTAACCATAGTGCATCACATCGCTAATGACACCCTCCCCAGCTTCCCATAACATCAACTATTATGCCTCATCCACCTTTTGCCACCCATTCAACTCCGTGCGGAACACGGGTATATGCTAGTCTATATATTAATACTGAAGTACCAATTTTGTGCTCCTCCTAGCGGTCGCGTCACGTTTTTCTCGGTACTGTGACCTGGACTGAAAGAAACTTCGTACCTGCAAGAGTGCATCGCACATAGTGGCAATAGTCAACCTTCAACTCTGAAGCATCTATATATTAATACTGAAGGACCAATTTTGTGCTCCTCTTCGCGGTCACGTCACGTTTTTCTCGGTACTGTGACTTGAGAAGTTTTGACACAGTGTACGTCAAAGTAGACACGTGCACAAATCAGGGGACTTCTTCACAAGGAGTAGTGTACACCAAAAATGTCGTGTACAAGGACGTTTTGTAGGCCTCATTAGGTAAGGCCATGGAGTACATTGACTGGGATCCGGCTCTTACAAGAGCCGCCACTGGTTGTCATGTTGAACTCATGGAACGGAATCCGTCTGTGACGGGGTTTCGGCTAGTAAAAAATAATCCAAGTAAATGAAAGTGTACTAATATATAAAAAAATAAAAGATTTTCAATATTACATGCATATTATTTGGAATGCACCTTTTGAGTCAGACAATCTTGGAAAGGGGGGAATAACATTCTGACATATGATGAAAAGGGTGCATAGGGCAAAAAAGTTTGAGAACCACTGCTTTAGAGCCTCTTGGACCCTTTGACCCTTACACCTTTCAGACCTTTGAATACTCTGTAGACCACTTGACCTTTAGACCTTTTTTTCAGATGTTTTTAGACCCCTTCAGACAATTCTGATCCTTTAAACCTTAAATTATACCCTTTGGATCCCTTTGACCTTCTAAAATCCTTTAGATACTTTAAACCATTTCGACCTTCTCAGACCTTTCGGCCATTGGACCTCAACAACTTTTCAGACATTTGACCTTGATGCATTTACAACTATACCATTTAGACCTTTCATTTGTAATCAATGACCTTTTGTTTAGTACATCATTCCATTTATTTGCCACACAAAATACACCACACAACACAAGTCCTGGCGAGGATCTGCAATTTCTGATTGCTCTTTCTTGTTACCCTCACCAAAAGAGAGGGTATTGCACGTGGATTCGTTTGTTTGTCTGTCTTTCTGTCTGTCTGTTTGTTTGTTCGCACAGAACTTTAGTATTTTTCTCTGCAACTGCTTGTTGTATTGAGACAAAAAATTCAGCATTAATTCTACTCATGTAGAATGTTGTCATGATAATAATGACGTCATAGGTCACGTGGTGTGGTAGCCATGTTGGAGAAAACGGAAAAACGTTGGACCTCTATCTTTGAAACTGCACCAAGGAAAAAATTGAAACTTGGTACACGGCAAGTACTCGTCATGGAAAATGTGATTTTTTTTTATGACGTCATAGGTGCCTTCGTTTGGGCGTCATAATTGCATATGTAGAACACTACATCTGATCAGTATGAAAATTTTGGAGGGTCATCTTGGGATAAAATGGTCCACAGAAAAAAATAAATTGATGATTTCATTGGTCACATGATTTGACAGCCATGTTGTTGTTTTTTTTTGTTAACTTAAAAAAATCTCTGAAATAGATGGACATATTGAGGTGAAACTTCACAAGTATTACCACCTATCCATGAGAAACAAAAGATTCACACATATGATATCGTAGGTCACATGGTTTGGCAGCCATATTGGATTTACCCTGAAACTTATAAAAAATCTTCTCCAGAACGGCTGGACAGATCAAGGGGAAACTTCACACAAATGTTCCCCAATTCTTGGGGCTACCAGGGTAGTCACAAATAATTGACCAGTCATATGGTCTGGCAGCCATATTGGATTGAGCAAAAATCTTTAAAAAAAATCTTTCTCTGGAACCGCTTAATCAATCGACGTGAAACTTCAAAATTATGATCTGGTGGTGATGGTGAATACACGTTTGAAATTTCAACCTGATCGGACACAAGGTGTGGCAGCCAGAATTATTTGAGTTTTTGAATCTGGGTCCTTTTTGTTTTTTTTTGAATAAGGCTCACTTGGCTGTGCCAGGCTGGGTTTGAGGGTAGAGGAGTAGCAGCTGAAATGTGAATCCTATCCAGGTTCTTCCTGATGACTTCATCATTGCATTTTTGCTTGTTTGTGTTCCTTCTGATGACACAAAGGCAGGACTTAACCTATTTGGTCTTCCATTTGATTTGAATCAAATGTATTTTAATCCCATTCTGAATTCAATTGAATAATAACAAATGTCACGGGTCAGGTGTCCGATAAAAGCAGGACGGCTTAGGACCGGGTCATCACTGTCAGCAGTTATAAAGTGGCAGTTCTCATTATGTCTATATTAATTACGCAACACACCAGTACACAAACACCACAAAAAATACACAACACAAAACAAGTCATGGCGAGGGTCTGCAATCTCCGATTACTTTTGTTTCTTGTTATTTTCTTGCTTTTCCCAACTGAGATATTCCTCATCCTTCTTTAATCTTCTCAACATTCCATCCATCACTTTTCCTTTTGTCCTCCTCGCTCTTCTCTCAGGTCGTACTCTGGGGCCGTACAGAAGAGACTTTGAGGACCACGTGTGCCGAAGTACGCCAGGCCGGCTCAGACTGCTGGTACTTTGTGTGCGATGTGGCCGATCGACATGCCGTCTATCGACAAGCTCAAGTCACACGGCAAAAGGTGGGAGCAGAAAGGATTGGATTACGCAGTCTGCGTACGGTACTTCGATCAGGTAGCCTACCTGGTTTAATCCTATCCATTTGTTGCAATCCCTCAATTTGCTAATTTTTACCTCTGTCCCCCTTCGGTGGTAAAAACATAACTTCTGTCCAGGACGGATTCGAAGGAAACTTGGTGAACAGGTTGTGTGTTTGAAAAGGACGAAGTGATTCGATTTTGGTGAAGATCCGGATCCAGATACGACAATTATTTCAATGACCTAAGTAATTCTTCCCCATTGAGAGATAGGGCCAAAAACGATATACAGCACAATATTTAAAAAAATCGTAAACGGATTATGACAAAATTTGTTGGATGAGTTGGTTAGGTGACAAGAACAAGCCGATTCGATTTTGGTTCAGGTCCGGATCCAGATCTGGCCAATCAGTGGGATACAAAACATAAAAAAACATAAACTGTTCAGCCTGGCGGAGGTATGCGCTCTATCAAAGTGCAGTTCTATTTCGTTCTTTGTTCCCCTTTCAATTGTGGTCTCAGGTTGAACTTTGTCCACATTGCTTTGCTGGTCATTGAGATTGTAACAGCTGTTTTTGATTACTTGGATTACTGTTATCGGATTTGGCCATTTTTTTTCTTCCTACATTTGTGCGACTTCAACTCCTCATCCATCCTTTTATTTTTTTCCTCCACGATTAGATACACTGATGATGGAATCCAGGAGTTATTCCAGTACCAACTCTTCTGTCTTTCTTTTGCCTCTGGTTCTCCTTTGTTGCCCAGCTCCCCACCAACTAACAAAGGCTATAATGTGGAGGGTAGAAAAAAAAGAGTCACCAAATTAAATACACAAATACTGCAAGTGTCTTAATCATCACATTTTAAGTACCTGTCATGAGCATTGACATTTGAATAAAAGCTGTTGTGCATCCAATATGAGTATCATTTCTATCTATGCATTCCTTATTGTTTTATCCCCCTGAATCGCATGTCCGTCCCTGTGTGCAGGGAATGTCATCAAGACAAAGAACATCTTGTTCTTCCTTGTTCTGCTCAGGCTAAATTATAAATGACAATGGAAATACAGTACATTCTCGACTTAATAACAAAACCGTAACACCGAACTCTGACCTTTCAATGGTGTGTGGCAGTCATCCACATGTTATGAGTTGCTCGCCATTGGGTTCCGAGGCATCATCTTTCATGCTCGGTTTATTTCCTTATTTAAGAGCACCAGGGCATATCTGAGGATTCTGGGTTGAGAGGTCACCCTGAACTCACCTCGCTCCATTCGATAATTGTTTTGGTTGCAGATCCTTTGGCACCAGTTTCCAAGGGACTTCAGTGTGAACGACACATGATTCAGCTTGTGATTGGAGGACAAATGCAGTCAGATTAAACAAGCACACAAGAGAAGATAAAACACTGGATGCACAATTATCTTTCGATGATTGTAAAGTTACACTATTTCAAAAGACTGGAGAACAAAAAATAACCCATAAGATTTCAGTAATGTGAAAAGAAGGAAAGAAAATGATATCGGGCTTGTGGAAGTAAGCGTGAGAAGTGAGCTCAAAGCGGGAGGGCATGAAAGGGAGTACAGGTGAACAGCTTGCTCCTTTCAAAAGATAATGTTGGATCCACAAGGTTCACAACCCAAATTGAAACGGGATTGCAGGCTTCTTCTTGGATGTGCAGCAGGTGACTGTGAGAAACATCATTGGCTGGGGTGGCATGGCTGTTTCCGCTGATGCGGTGCTCCCTGTAGGTTGGAGCAGGAATTTGTAATTTGTTCATGGTGCCGGTGATGGCTCGCCTACTCTTCGCAAATGACACCGTGGGGTCTTTAACGTCCACAAACTAATGCCAGCAGATGGAATGCCAGCTTAACATCCATCCGAGGGACGGCAAACGCATTGATACATCATCCTGCCCGTGAAACACAGGGAAGACAATTTATAGCTGGGTTTGGATTCAAACCCAGGCTAGATGGCTTGGAAGTGAGTGTGCATGATGGCAGCCTCTACACTACTGTCATATCTGAATGATGGAGCACTATGGCATGCAGCAACCCCTCTTGGCACAGCAAAAATAGCAGTTTTTGGTTAAGTGTGATGCAGTCAAGGGTTGTGCCAACAATATAACATGCATGCTATTATCGAGTTCCTGCAGCTCCAATGCATTTGTCATTCCTTTTCTTAAACCGATTATTCACCGACACTCGGTCTCATCATCTAAACACTCAGCCTCTCAGTTTCAGGAAGAGGGTAGGATTTTTAACCCATCATTGTATCCAATTGCTGTTATAATAAAATTGGTGGATTTGGATTTTGTGAAAGTTATTGCATGCTACTTTGTGAGAGTGATAATAGGCACACAATGAATTGGGTGAAACCATAGATGTCCATTTTGGTGACGGTGTACAGGTTGGGGAGGTGACCGTGCTGGTTAATAATGCTGGAGTGGTGGCTGGGCACTCACTGCTCAATATTGACGATGAAGCCTTGCTCAGCACAGAGCATGTGAATGTTTTGGGACACTTCTGGGTACGTATTACTTCCTGAACAACAGATTACCAATCGCTCCACTGCATTTCATTTTTTGACTCCTGAAATGACCACAGCTTGACATTTTTGACACCTCCAAAGTACCAAAGGGATTACACAAGCAATATGAAATACAATGTACCAAATAATTGAGGAATTGAAATATATCAAGTAAAATGAAAATGAAAAGTTCCTGACTGATATTTAAGATCGGTACCTTCCGGGTGACGTAGAAAGCTGAAATTTCACGTGCCGATGGACATCGAAGCCAATACACCAGGAAAAATCACACAATCATCGGACAGCATCCATAAATGAAAATATAAATAGATAGAAAAAAAATGAAAAAAATGTAGATGAGTGACCCGACATAATCGGGAAGCACGGTAATTATGTGTGTCAATGGACATCGAAGCCGATACATCAGGAGAAAAATCACAGAACCATCAGAAAGCATCCGTAAATGACAATATCAATAAATGAAAGAAAAGAAGAAAATAAATAAACGAAAAAAGTAAATGAAAAAAAATGCAGGTGAGTGACCTAAGATAATGGGGAAGCACGGTAATTTTGTGTGCCGACGGACATCGAAGCCGATACACCAGGAAAAATCACAGAATCATCGGACAGCATCCGTAAATGAAAATATAAATAGATAGAAAAAATAAAGAAAAAAATGAAGGTGAGTGACCCGGCATAATTGGGAAGCACGGTAATTTTGTGTGTCAATGGACATCGAAGCCGATAAATAAGGAAAAAAAAAATCACAGAACCATCAGAGAGCATCCGTCAATGAAAATATCAATAAATGAAAGAAAAGAAAATGAATAAATGAAAAAAAATGCAGGTGAGTGACCTAAGATAATGGGAAAGCACGGTAATTTTGTATGCCGACGGACATCGAAGCCGATAGACCAGGAAAAATGACAGAGCCATTAGAAAGCATCCGTAAATGAAAATATAAATAAATGAAAAATCAAATGCTGGTGAGAAACCTGAGACAATGGGGAAGCACAGTTCGTACACTTGCACAATGTGTTAGCACACCCTGATGATGATGATGATGATGATATATATATATATATATATATATATATATATATGTATATACATATATACATATAAACATATACTGTATGTATATATATATATATATATATATATATATATATATATATATATATATATATATATATATATAGATATATATACATATGTATTCAAAAATATACATATATATATATATATATATATATATATATATATATATATATATATATATATATATTTTCTTCTTCTTCTTTCGGCTGCTCCCATTAGGGGTCGCCACAGCGGATCATCCGTCTCCATTTCGCTCTATCCTCCACATCTTCCATTGACACTCCAACCACCCGCATGTCCGCCATCACTGCATCCATGAACCTCTTCTTTGGCCTTCCTCTTCTCCTCCTACCTTGCGGCTCCATCTTCAGCATCCTTCTCCCGATATATTCCGCTTCCCTCCTGTCAACATGTCCAAACCATCTCAATCTCACCTCTCTCACTTTGTCTCCAATCCGTCCTACCTGCGCTGTCCCTCTAATATACTCATTTCTTATCCTATCCATCCTCGTCACTCCCAACGAGAATCACAGCATCTTTAACTTTGCCACCTCCAGCTCCGCTTCCTGTCTTTTTGTTAGTGCCACCGCCTCCAAACCATACAACATAGCTGGTCTCACTACCATCTTATATACTTTCCCCTTCACTCTTGCAGCTACCCTTCTGTCACAAATCACTCCTGAAACTCTTCTCCACCCACTCCATCCTGCCTGCACTCTCTATTTCACTTCTCGACCACACTCTCCGTTACTTTGGACAGTTGATCCCAAGTATTTAAATCCATCCACCTTCCCCACCTCAACTCCTTGCAACCGCACCATACCACCACCCTCCCTCTCATTTACGCACATGTACTTCATCTTACTCCTACTGACTATCATTCCCCTTCTCTCCAGTGCGTACCTACACCTCTCGAGGCTCGCCTCAGCCTGCTCCCTACTCTCCCTACAGATCATGATGTCATCCGCGAACATCATAGTTCATGGAGACTCCAGTCTGATCTCGTCCGTCAACCTGTTCATCACCATTGCAAACAGGAAAGGGTTCAGAGTCGATCCTTGGTGCAATCCCACTTTTACCTTAAACCGGTCCGTCATTCCTACCGCACACCTCACCGCCATCACACTGTCCTCATACATATCCTGCACCATCCTTACATACTTCTCTACCACTCCCGACATATACATATATATATATATATATTGTTACTGCTGTGGAAATTCGCAGACACCATAAAGGTCCCTAGATCAGTTATATCGCTAAGTCCGTGTTCAGTTAGATTTCGCCACCGTTGTTTAATGGGAATTATTCATGTTATCAGGGCTGTGATCTTTGAGTTCGCCGTTATTCTTTTGCTATCGTTATTTTGGACCAACCACCTCCACCACCAACATCTCTCTCAACAACCGCTTCACAACAACCACCTCCACCACCAACATTGCTCTCATCAACCGCTTCACCACAATCACCTCCACCACCAACATCGCTCTCACCAACCGCTTCAGACCAACCGCATTTCCACCACCACAACCACACCCGCCTCTCAACAAATCACGCCATCCTCACCACTTCGCCAGCAACCGTCAACATCTCCACACCACAAACATCGCCTCACCTTCGTCTCCAAAACGACGCCATCTTTGCACCAGCAGCGGCGAGATCCGATAAAATGGCATCGCTGCAGTCAGAGGCAAGGGATCTCTCGCTGTGCAGCGTCGGTGATTTCCACAACGTCTGCTTTGCGTGCAGAGGTCAGAGGTGAGGGATCGGAGGTCGGATCTCGTCTCACCAGCCCTATAAAAGGCCGCGCAGAGCGCCAGTTCAACCAGTCTGGAGGGGTCTGGAGGAAGTCGGTCTGAGTCGGTGGAGTGAGTCTGATGGGGTTCGGAGAGTCTGGAGAACCCAAGGAGCTGTGTAGAGGTCTGGGCTCGTGTCGGAGTCGGGAGCTTGGAGCTTGCAGTCGGTGGAGGTCCGGGCGTCGCGAAGGAAACGCGAGCTGGAGGCGCAGCCTTGCCTGCTGAGTCGCGCAAACCGCGTGTTCGTGTGGGGAGAGTCAGAGAGAGCTCGCCTGCCACGCGGAAGGTCTGAGCTCAACTGTGGCTACGCTAACTGCCGTGGGGACGGGACGTCGCGACTCGCCTCATCAAGGCACCACGAGGGTGCAAGTAACCTGCAACGGTCTCGTGGGGCCCTTTCGGTCACCAAAACCCCACATTATAAAGGCCCACGGGCCCAATCTGACTCCCTTGTCTGTGAGGGGGTCTTTTCTTGCTTTTCTTTTTAATGAATGTTGTGGCACCGTGTCCCGTGAAGTAGAACTGTTGTGAAGTAAATGTACATGGTAAAACAATAGTCGGTTGTAGTGTTTTCGCCTTGCTCGCATCTTTGTCCCATCCCGCAGTCTTCGTAAAGCAACTGCATGCGTGTTTTTGAATTCCTTGCCTGTATATACCTGCATGGCTGTATATGTGCATGTGTAGTCAATAAATGTGCTTCTTTAAATGTTAACCCCTTCGTCGTGTCCTCTTTTCCCTATTGAAGTGCCATCTTGTATTTCGGAATAGTAGTTGGTTTTTGAATACCGAAAATAGAATCGGGTCCGGCGAGGTCTGGCAATAATACACCGCTCGGTTATCCCAGAACGGAACGAACCGCTTAAGCGGTTCGTGTCCAAACAGGCCTTCGCCGAGGTGCAATCTCTCGGTAATCTACCCGCGCCGTATACTTAGGTAAATCGATATTCGGCGATCGGACCCTGTCGCGTGCGGGTAAAATACGGACTAGGTTGTGGTGGTTAAGAACCCACCCATGACTGGTTTCTGGCATTGTTGCAGAAAGTCGAGACTGAATTACCCGTTCGGTGGACGAAATATATATATATATATATATATATATATATATATATATATATATATATATATATATATATATATATATATATATATATATATATATATATATATATATATATATATATATATATATATATATATATATTGTTACGGCTATGGATATTCGCAGACACCATAAAGGTTCCTTAGTTCAGTTAGATCGATAAGTCTGTGTTCAGTTAGATTTCCCCACCGTTGTTTAATGGGATTTATTCGTGTTCGCTGGGCTGCGACCCTTTGAGATAGTGTTTTTCTTTCTTTATCGTTATTTTGGACCGACAGAGCACGCTACCACCCCTTCCGCGTCGAAAACCGTCCGAGAACGTCAAACAAACGCGCCAAGGAAAGAACTGTGATGACGCCCGGGTTTTACCGCCTTTTTTCTCCGAGGCTGGTAAGACAAGAAGGGCGAGGCGGCTCGCTCGCGATTGGTGGATACAAGGAGTGAGGCGGTCGGAGTTGAGAAACGCCCCTTTTCGAGAAGCTTCTCAAAGGAAGGTGGAGCCAAGAACGGCGCAATAAAGGGCGGACCGCACGCGAGGCTCAGGGCCTCTTCTTGGTTCATGCTCGCCCCTGTCTCACGGGCGCGAATTCGTAACAATATATATATATATATATATATATATATATATATATATATATATATATATATATATATATATATATATATATATATATATATATATATATATATATATATACACACACATATATATATTGTTGTGGTTGAGGAAATTCGCAAACCACCATTCAGGTCCCATAGGTGAGATATCTCTGTAAGTATATGTGTAGTTAGTCCAAACCTGTTGTTTAGAGGGAATAAATGTGATTCATTCGGGCTGCGACCCTTCAAGATAGCCGTTTTTCTGTTCTATCTTTATTTTGAACCAACCACGTCTCAACCGCCATCACACAACAACCACCAACCGCAACGCCGCTTCACAACAACAACAACGCCAACAGCCACGACCTTTACCGTCACAACTCGCTCTCGCAATCATCGCATCACCGCCATTCCAAGCGTCACCGTGGCCAGGGACCACCACATAAACCCTCCACCACCTTCACCTCTCCTCCTTCTGCCACCATTCCCGCACCGCTTGTGGGCACCGACCCTGGACTCGTACAGGGCACGCGCCGAGCAGCGGGTGCAAAAAGCGGCCTTTCCGGGGAAGTCGGATCAGGAATGATTCACGCCCACTTCTGTTCCATCCTATCAGCGAGCGCGGGGCGATTTGGCCCCGCCTCCAGGCGCGTCGGAGTAGAATCGATATATGCAGATTCGAGGATCAGGAATGATTCACGCCCACTTTTCCTCCGTCCAATGGGCGAGCGTGGCTCCGCCCCCGAGCCGATCCTGATCCGAAAATCTGCATATGGTTTCTCCTGCTCCACTATAAAGTGCCGAGCGCAGGGTTAAGAGAGGGGAGATTTTTCTGTTTCGGGCTCGGGCTCGGGCGAGTCGTGGCGGCGGCAGCGGCGAAGTGTGGCAGCAGCAGTCAAGACGGGTCTGGAGGAGAGGCGGTCTGTCGGGGAGCTGCAAAGAGGAGAAGCCGGGAACGCGGTCGAGGGCGCAGTGGAGTCGCTCGTCGCGAGACCCAAGCAAGCCAGCTATCCTTTTTCCCCAGAGCATCAACAACCCCCCCTGTTTCCCCCCCGCGCTGAGATAGTGCGAAAAGGGGGGCCCCGTTCCCACCTCATTCCAGGCAGTGCCAGCGAGGCGCGCGGAGGAGCGCAGAGTCGGGGCACCGCCGCCATTTTGCGACTCATCACAAGACGGGTAGGCTCGACGCGGTCTCTGCCCACAGACCACGTCTGCCCCCTTGTAGTTGAGGGTGGCCCCTTTTTCTTTTGATTTGGAGTATATGTGTTGTCGGCGCCGTCTGTAAAGTAAAACTGTGTAAGTGTTGCCGTGTGCTCGCGTAGTCGGTAGTAGATCTGCATTGTGTTTCTTTTGTTGCATTTGCTTTTGGTGCATAATTGTTGTGTTTCTTTTACATTTGCTTTTGGTGCATAATTGTTGTAATTGTATATGTGTGCTTTCCGTTTGCTGCGGAATAAATGTGAATTATGTTGAACTGTTTTTCCCGTTTCGCTTCGTCTTTTCTTTAATTGAATCTCCATCTTACTTCACGTAAAGGGTTGGTAGTGGGCTAAATACGCCCGACAATTAATCGGAACCGTCGAGGTTGACGATAACACCGCTCGGTTATCCCGACAGTACAGAACGGGTCGCTTAAAGTGGCCCGTGTCCGAAGTCGACCTGCAGCGAGGTGCGATCGCCCGGTCTACCCTCCGTGTGGGTACTTAGGTAGGTCGAATTTGGCGAGCAACCCTATCCCCGCGGGGGGCCGATTGGCACGATCGTGGTGAGGCCGAAAGGCCCACCCGTGACTAGTTCCCGGCGTTAGTCCGAGAGGGTCACGACGGAATTGTCCGTCCGGTGGGCGACGTGCCGCGATTCAAGTTACGTGGCCGCTCGCACACCGGCAGGTGCGAATTCGCAACAATATATATATACACACATATATATATATATATATATATATATATATATATATATATATATATATATATATATATATATATATATATATATATATATATATATATATATACACACACATACATTGTTACGGATTTCCCGCCCGTCGGCGTTCGAGCGACCGCGTCTAACCAATAGCGGTCGCTTCGCCCACCGAACAGACAATCCAGTCGTGACTTTCTGGAACCACGCCACAAACCAGTCACTGGTGGGTTTTTAATCCCACCACGGCCCAGTCCGTATTCCACCCGCGCGAAATAGGGTCAATCGCCGAATATCGATATACCTAAGTACCCGCGCGGGTAACCTACCAAGGGACCGTACCTCGGCGAAGGCCTGCTCGGACACGAACCGCTTAAGCGGTCCGCTCCGTTCTGGGATAACCGAGCGGGTATTATCGCCAGACCTCGCCAGACCTCGCCGGACCCGATTCTATTTATCAGCTATTTAAAAACCAACTATATTCCGAGTGCAAGATGGGGCAGTTCAATGAGGGAATGGACGCAACGAACAGGTTTACATTCACACAAGGACATTTATTATAATAAAGCACGTATGCAATTAAACAAGGCAAAACATGTATGCAATTATATTAGCAACAAAAGAACTACAACCGTCTACTTATTATGTACAGTCACTTGCATTTAACAGCAGTTCCTACTTATTAGATAGGTCTACAGACACACATACGCACACACACACACCCAAGAAATGGTGGCAGAGGACTTTAATAACGAGCTCCAGCTCGGAGGACAGGTGAGCTGAAACCCAGAACCTATCTCGAACCTCTCCACCTCGTGTGGTCTTCAAGTTGTTCGGACCCGGGCTCCAGCGAGAGCGAGCTGGATTCAATCGCCGAGCCACGATCCTTCCCGAGCTCCCGCGAATCCTCCCGCGCTTCTCAACACGTGCTGGTGAGAAGAGGCGCCGATCCTTCCCGTCGATGCGTCGCTTCCCCGAGGAACCACCTCCCGTCCTTCTCAACACATGCTGGTGAGACGAGGCGCCGAACCTTCCCGTCGATGCGTCGCTTCCCTGAGGAACCACTTCCCGCGCTTCTCAACACGTGCTGGTGAGAAGAGGTGCCGATCCTTCCCGTCGATACGTCGCTTCCCCGAGGTACCACCTCCAAGAAGAGGTCGATGAGTCGCACCAAGCCGGGAACCAAAATGGAGAACAAAGAGCTCCAGGAACCAAGAAGAAAAAGAAGCCACCACTCGCAGCTCGAGCCGGGCGACCGGCTCAACTTCCTTCCAAGCAAAGCAGCTCGAAGCAAAAAGCTCTCCCGAGCCAAGCAGAAGCCGAAGCTCATGGAACCATCAAAGCAAAGAGCCTCCGAAAAGCCTCCTCCTGAGCCAGGTCTCAGCCGAAGCTCACTGAGCCAGCCGAAGCAAAAAGCTTCCGAAGGCCTCAACCCTAACGCAAGCCAAGCAGGACTCGACGGTCTGCTGAACGACTCCTCTCAACTCCCTACTCCAACTCTGCCCTTCCAACTGACCCTGAACAAAAGAAAAAGATCCCCTCTTATCCTTCTCCCGCCCTTCCCCCGATCCTGGCGTGACTAATGCCCTCGTGCTCCATCCCCCGCTCAGCCACGGGTGGGAGGGAGTTGTTGACATCATGAGTCACGGGACGGCAGGGTGGTTCTTGCTCTTCGCAGAAGAGGGTGAGGGATATCTCCATTGTTCGTTCCCTAACTATTAAATCGATCCGCAGCGCATATAATCGATTTCTGAACATTTAAACAATGAAAGGTGAGCTATCCAGGGAACAAGCACTTAACGACATAGCTAACTAAAGGAACCTGTATGTTGTGTGCAATCTAATTCCCAAACTCGTAACTATATATGTATATATATATATATATATATATATATATATATATATATATATATATATATATATATATATATATATATATATATGAGGTGTGTTCAAAAAGTATCCAACCTTACTTTTTTGTGTGTAAACAAATGAAGCTCGGGAGGCGTGGTATTGGTGCACGTATGTAGGCGATCCTAACCCGTATGCGTGAATATTTTCCCGCCTGCAGAAGCTGTCAGTCGCCAACAGACCACCGATGAGTGAGGAAGTGTAAGTGAGCGCCGTCGGATTTTCGTTTTTGACAAAATGACGAATCACTGTGGTCTCATCGCCAGTGATCACTGTGTTGAAGAAGTTGGGATCGCTGTTCACAGTCTCCAGCATGTCCTGTGCGATCTCCAAACGGAATTGCTTCTGCTCGATCGTGAGCAGCTTTGGCACGAACTTCGCTGAGATTCTCCTTCAGCCCAAATCCTCAGTCACAATGGAATGAACGGATCCAATGCTGACGCCCGCCTCGTCTGCAAGTTCTCTGATCGTGACTCGACGATCCTGCATCAGCAGGGTCCTCACTTGGTCAATGACGATCTCATTTCGGGATGTTGAGGGCCTACCAGAACGTGCTTCACTTTCCACTGATGTGCGACCATCTTTGAAGCGGTTGTACCACTCTTTTATGGTGTGGTGCCCATTACTTCGTTCCCAAAGGCCTGTTGAATCTTGCGGATCGTTTCCACTTGCGAATCGCCAAGCTTTACACAAAATTTGATGCAGTAGCGTTGTTCAAGTTTTTCCATCATTTTGTCAAAAACGAAAATCCGACGGCGCTCACTTACACTTCCTCACTCATCGGCGGTCTGTCGGCGACTGACAGCTTCTGCAGGTGGGAAAATATTCACGCATACGAATTAGGATCGCCTACATACATGCACCAAACCACGCCTCCCGAGCTTCATTTGTTTACTCACGGAAAATTAAGGTTGGATACTTTTTGAACACACCTCGTGTATATATATATATATATATATATATATATATATATATATATATATATATATATATATATATATATATATATATATATATATATATACATATATTGAACTCTTAAAACTTAAACGTGGAAGCCAGTAAATATTACATTTTCCTGCTAACCTCTGTGAGTAACCTCTTACATTAAAAGCTCGAAAGCATCTCAAAATTCATTGCTCATCCACTTCCGCTTTGTACTTCAACTAAATGAACTCAATGAAAACAACAGCTACAAACAAACCAAAAAAAAGAAGTAAAATTTATTAATTAATGTTCTGCATAGTCTCATCTTAAAGGTTTGATGAAAAATTGATGACAACAGCTCATACTATTGTTAAATAATAATTGTATGCTATTTTGCTAAAACACAGAAAGACAGACACCGATGCAAACATACTAAGACTGGTGTAACTGGAGTTCTCACAGCCCATCAGCAGAATCCTTTTGTTTTATTTTTCCAATAAATCCAAAACCCCAACTGCCCATACCGCATATAGTTCAGAACATTCCACAAACAACCACCACTGCCTAGCACCATCATCATAATGTAAACATACATGTAATTAGGGAATTCCATATTCAGTAATAAAGGACATTTTTATCCACAACTAAGATGCTGCATTTTAACCAAAATTCATTTTTAAAAAACAACAACAAAAAAAACATCTACACAGAATGTCAACATGTCTAATTTATTACCTCCGCCACCGAAGGTGAAGGAGGTTATGTTTTCACCCCTTCTGTCTGTCTGTTTGTTTGTTTGTTTGTTTGTCTGTGTGTAAGATATCTCAAAAAGTTGTGGATGGATCTGGATGAAATCTGGTGGACAGGTTGGGTGTGTGACGAAAATGAACTGATTAGATTTTGTTGAAGATCTGGATCCGGATCCGGATCTGATAATTTTTTAAACCCATTCTTCACCATCGAGTTAGGGCTAAACTAATATGTAGCAAGGAGGAGGAGAGAAGATTGGGACCATACTCTGTGCAGAGCATTGGTGCTGCCTAAGCAGTATCCTTGGCGATTGGGCACAATCCTGGATGGGTCGCCTCTCCAACACAGTATACCAGCATGCAGGCACTCATTTTGCCGACCTCGGAAGGATGACAGGCCGGGTTAACCGCACCTGGTATTAATTCAACAGCTGAGCGGGATTTGAACTCAGGACCCTAGGATCCAAAACCCGCCACCCTAACCATTAAGCCAACACCAGGCATATATGTAGCAGGATATCTCAAAAAATTGTGGACAGATTCGGATGAAACTTGGTGGACATGTTGGGGGGGGGGGGGTGACAAGGAAGAATTCATTAAATTTTGGTGAAGATCCAAATCCGGATCTGATATTTTAAAAAGTGATTCTTCACCATTGAGAGATAGTGTGTTGGCTTAATGGTTAGGGTGTTGGGCTTGGGATTCCAGGATCCTGAGTTCAAATCCTGCTTGGCTGTTGAATTAATACCAGGTGGGGTTGACTCTGCCTGTCATCCTTCTGAGGTCGGCAAAATGAGAACCAGCATGCTGGTATCCTGTATCGGAGTGGTGACCTGTCCAGGATTGTGCCCAATAGCCAAGGAGACTGCTTCGGCAGCACCAACGCTCTGCACAGTGTATGGTCCCAATGGATAAATGGAGAGATTGGGCTAAACTAATATATAGCACGATATCTCAAAAAGTTGTGGACAGATTCGGATGAAACTCGGTGGACAAGTTGGGTGTGCGACAAGGACAAACGGATCCGATTTTGGTGTAGATCCGAATCCGGATACAAGAATTATTTAATTTTAAAAAAGTGATTCTTCACCATTGATATGGCCAAAAACGATATCGTACTGTATAGCATGATATTTTAAAAATGTAATGGGCCAGATATGTTCTCATGGATCAGGCATTACGGGGTGGAGGTATGAGATTTACCCAGTGCCCTTCTCGTTTCATATTTATTCAATGGTTTTTCACTGCTGCCCTATTAAACTTACATTTCATCAACTTTGATCAGCTGGTGAGCTTAACCTTTGACCTACATCCACCAGAATTAAATTTGTTTCTCCTGGCAGACTCCCCCCCCCTCCCCGCCCCCAACGTTATTAAGTTTCGTTAAAAATGGTCCACGAGTTGAGCAGGAACTAAGGTTACCACCATTTACAATACTTTCAACAAAAGTTTGACCTTAAGCTGTGATCTCGACTGTGGCAGACCAAAATGAAGCACTTTCATCCTCAGCCGAGACCAAACCTACGCGCCACATCTCATCGAAAGCGACCCATTTGTAAGGCAGTGTGAATGAACGAACATGCACGGATGGATGCACATGAGAACACGTGCACGTATAAGCCAGAAACGTTTACCTATAGTAGGCCAAAGTTTATGCGGAGGACTATGTGGGTTTTTTATGTTGAAATTTAGTTTTTTTGTATACATAGTCGAGGCTCGTGGAAGAGCTATATTTCTGCTGCTATCTTATGGATATGTTTGGCACAAGGATGATGATCATCCTTAAGAATCGCACTCATCACCTCCTGTTATCACACATCTCATAACAGTCCAAATTGTTATTATCATTTTGCAAAGTCAGGAATAACAAAGCAAAGAAGTCATCTAAATGCAGCCTCAGCTTGGCCATGAAGAAATAAAGGGGATTAAAAGAAAAAAAAACAACAATGTAATTTGGCCTTTAAAGTCTGCGCCCATTGGTCAAGCATGTGAGTGGAACATCAAAGGGCACACAGATGTCCTCATGTATCAAACACAAAATATGGTAAATATGGATAGACGGTTCAATTTAAATTAATAATGATATTCGTCGTCTCAACTTTGTTTGATATGAATTTGTGTTCCAGACACTCAAAGCATTCCTGCCATCAATGCTATCATGCGGGCACGGCCACGTTGTCTGTGTGAGCTCTGTACTCGCACTCACGGCTCTACCGGGGGCCATCGACTACTGCACCTCGAAGGCTGCTGCCTTCGGGTTAATGGAGAGTCTGTCGCTCGGCCTCGAGTCGACACCCGGTGTTCGCACCACCACCGTACTGCCGTACCTCACCGACACGGACATGTTCCGAGGAGTGAAACCCAGGTAAGGTAGCAGGTTGATGGGGGAAATGCCATTGGTCAAAGAAAAAGGAATTGTCATCGGAAGAAAGAATACAGTAATGACAAAGATGCAAAGGACGTGAAACCTGAACGGCACAAGAGCTGGGGGCAAAAATTTTGACCATGTGGTGGTCATCATTAGCAAATGATTTTTTTTTTTAAATCAATGAGTCACCCACAACAGGGATTTTGCATTCAGGTTTTCGTGGCTCTTTCCTCCACTTCACGCCGAGCTTGTGGCGAGACGCACGGTCGAAGCTGTGAAGAGGGACGAGGCAGTGGTCTTCATGCCTCGATCCATGGTTCTGCTCGTCCTCATGAAAAGGTTGGGGATGAGGGTGAAGGGGTGCCATTGTTACAAACAAAGATGACACTGAGAATGGTGGGATTTGTACTTTGATCACCCCCCCAATGTGGGTTTCAGGAACACTGTAATGTAAAACATGGTCTAAAAATTTTTTACACGAGACGCTGCTCATAGAGAGCTCGGCGTTCTTCTTCTTCTTCTTCTTCTTCTTCTTCTTCTTCTTCTTCTTCTTCTTCTTCTTCTTCTTCTTCTTCTTCTTCTTCTTCTTCTTCTTCTTCTGAAGAACAAAACCTTAACCTCTAGGATTCGGCTCTTGTATATACAAGATCCGGATCTCCTTAAATACTAAGCACATGTACACATCCTCACATTGGCGGTGCCTTTTGAGAGCGTCTATCATGAACTTTTAAATATATTCGGACATTTGCTTTAAAGTTTCGAAAAGTTCACATTGCTATTTAAAGATTATTGCATTTATCGTATTGTAATTTCGTAAATACACTATTTATTTCGTAAATACACGATATATCGTAAATACGTAAATACATTATGACGGGTCTCGCTATTGGCTTAATCAAGGCACGTGACAAAATATCGGAAGTTGTTGTTGTTGTTGTTGGTGGTGGGTTTTTTTTTGTTTTTTTTTTTTAGCCGATAAAACCTTTAGGACGCTGCTCTTGGACACATTATTCCTTGTTTTTACACTGGATTCACTGAAAAAAAGCAAACTGCACAAATTAATGATGACATTTAAGTGAAGTACAAATTGTGTGCCGTGTGCGTTCCATAATCATGTTGATTTAAGACATATTTATGGAGGAACACCAGCACAGCTTTTCCTGTCTCATTCCCTCCCTACCTTGTTTCTTCACAGCCTCCTACCTCAGGCAGCTGTTGATGAGATATACAGGTTCATGGGGAATTACACATGCATGAACAGCTTGCATGTACAAAGCTAATATCAGCGAACGATGCCAGGCCCAAGTGGCAGCATCAACATGAAGGCGAAGCATCGTGGACCGTGCAGACCATCTTGCTGCATTGCAAGGCCACCTTGGTCCTTTAGGATAGGCCTGAGCAGATTTCCCTTGCCTGTCGCTCTTGAGAATTGCCTAATGAGGAATAAGTGTCATTTAACACTATGTCTTACCTGTCACAAAAGGTTTCACCATACCCTTACCTTCACCTTCACACTGCCTTTAAACCAATCTTTACTCATCTCTTTTCTCCCTACATCTATCTCCATTTAATCTTCACCTCCCCCCCCCCCCAATTCCATTTGGTCAATGAAGAAAAGGAGAAATTACTGTATAATTGTTTTAAGTCACTGTAAATAAATTACCGTACTTGCAAATTCTTAAAGAATTAAAATAGGAAAGCTTTCATAGAAATATCTGTACAAGACTATATGAAGAGTTGAGCTGAACATATTGTAGATGTAGGATTCAAATAGTAATTCTGCATGATGTGGAAAGTCATCTTCACATTACATACATTAAATTTTGTTCACTTTGAATGGTAACACCAGAAGATGATACCAATACTCAGTTGGCTTGGACTGTTTGTTGTTCACATCGGAGCACTTGGTTCATGATGCTGGGATTCGGTGTTCAAATCCCATATCATGTTAATTTGTCACTAATCACCAAATCTTGTACGTCATTATAAATCAAAGTATGTTTTATATGTCTCTGTTCTTACATATATGTATGAGCTCCAACTCCTGTTGTAAAGTCTTTTTATTTTATTTTAAAGAGAGGCGTTGGGAATCGAGAAAAAAAAACATGATAATTAGAGGTCTATACTCTTTACAAACCTCCGGAGCATATCACGACTGTTTGAGAAACATTTCTAGGCTAGAAGTGTAAATGTGGACGCATCGCCCTGATACGAATTTGGTCTCAATGCCGGCGATAGTCCACCGACGCTTTTTCAAAAGACACCTTGGGATCTTTTCACATCGACCACGAGCCAGAGCTAGGAGACGGGTCCTTCGATTTGAGAATTGATCCATCGCCCGATATGATAAATAGAATTATTACCTTGAAGCAACAAGATGAGAATTTAGAGCTAATGGGGATTTAAACCCAGGCGAGACAGCTCAGAGTGTGTGTGTGTGTGTGTGTGTGTGTGTGTGTGTGTGTGTGTGTGTGTGTGTGTGTGTGTGTGTGTGTGTGTGTGTGTGTGTGTGTGTGTGTGTGTGTGTGTGTGTGTGTGATGTAGATGGCTCAAAAGAGAACATTTCATGGCTTTAAAGACAAGTTAAATGGATGCAAGTAGGGACTTCGTCGGAGGATGAAGCAATCGGAGAATCTGTTAAAAACAAAGTTATTTTTTAAACGAGATTTGGAATGGGTTTTGTAACCTTATCATGTACACACACTTGTAATCAACTTACAGTTGTGATCGTCTTCATTTAAACAAAAAGGCATTTGATTAAAAATACTTCATTACAACAGCATTTAACAACATTTTATGGTTTGCACTTTTTGCCTCTTGTTGGTGTGGAATACAATATGGGACTTTCAAAACGAAGTGTAATGGCTTAACAAGGCCTTTCGCGCATGCAGTTTGTGTGTTTCCAGTGAATAGAATGGGCACTTTTAACCTGCCATTGCTTACGTGAAATCTGTAATTGAAGTCGTTTTTTTAAAAACATAATTTTCAGCATTTAGACGAGAGTGGTAATTTCATTGTGGTTTAGAATCCCCCGTTAAGGGCCCTGTCACACCTTGACGTTTTAGCCAGCGTATGGCAAGGTATCAAAATGTATGTAAAACGCTGGCGTACGCTGAACTCTTGATGTTTTTTTTTTTCCAGTTTAGGGCGTATTCATAACGAGTTGGACGTATGCATAATGTATTAGTAACGTACACAGAACGTTTCGATAACATATAGATAACTTATACCAACGAATGCTGAGTGTGTTGTCGGCATTCACAACCTATGCCCAACGATAGTCTAACTTATGCATAGCGTGCGGCAGCGTATCGCCGACGATCACGTGGCGTAGCCTATTAATAGGCTGCGGCTCGACGATTCAAATTATAATCGCACTCGACATCAAAGTGTCAAGCCGCTGTCACACCTTGACGTTTTAGCCAGCGTATGCCGACGTATGAAAAATTTGCCGAATACGCTGGCACACGTCGAATACGTTATGGGTAAGTTTTGCATACGTTAAGAGCACGCTGAAGCACGCTGGCATACGTCGTAGTACGCCGAGTACGTCGACAAATTTTCAGCATGTTGAAAATTTTTTGACGTACTCGGCGTATGACACACATAGCCTGGTGTTGGCGCAGTGGTTAGGGCAGTGGCTTGGGATCCAAAAGGTCCTGAGTTCAAGCCCCGTTGGGCCACTGAATTAATACACCAGGGGGTTGACTGAGCCTGTCATCCTTCCGAGGTCGGCGAAATGAGTACCAGTATACTGGGCCGGTGTATACCCCGGTTAAAATAGGTGTACCATATCCCTGTGTCGTAAGAGGCGACCAGGGTTGCGTCAGGAAGGGCATCTGGTGTAAAACATGTGCCAAATCACTATGCGGATCATACGGATGATCCGCTGTGGCGACCTCTATCGGGAGCAGCCGAAAGAAGAAGAAGAAGAAGACTCGGCATATGACACACGTTCCGCATACGCTGGCATAAGTTGAAGGCACTTTACGCGATCGTTGACACACGTCGACATACGTTACTTGTAAGTTACTCATAAGTCGAAACACGTCGAGGTAATGGTTAGCGTCAGTGTTCCAGACTCCATGGTTTTTTTTATTATTATTATCTTGCCAAAACTAAGTTTTTGCAAGATATGTTAGTCAGCTTGAATGTTTTTTTTATTTTTTTATTTTTTTTGTTTGTCTGTAATCACATATCGATCACTCTGCAGAGCACAGTTATCATTGGAAATTTTTGTAACTTTGCATATCAGAGTCCTATAGAGGTACCTTTCAACGCATAAAATTTTCAAGGTCAAGGTCAAAGGTCAAGGTCACTTTGTCGCAAATCAGGGGAGCTGACGAAACCCTTATTTTTTGAGTAATTTTGATCGGATCGTCTTCAAACTTCATGGGAATATAGTTCATGGTCTGGCGCTCTGCTGATTAATTTTTGCTGGCAATCGGCCTTGACCTTCATGGTTAGCGCTGGAGGTCGAAAGTTTTTGACCCCAAGGTCAAATTTTGAAATCTTAGGTACCATATCGTGTAATACCTCAAATTGAACACCTCGATGAGTGCTTTCTAGAGATGTCAAGCTTGAGACATTATGACGTCATTTGATGACGTTATGAGGCAAACGCATATTTTTCATGGTTACTCTGTAGAACGATTCTCATCGGAATCTCTCGTTGGCAGATATTCCTCAAGGAGTCACTCCTGGTGGACAGCAGCTCTGTTCACCTCAGTGTGACCTTAAAGAAGTCACACGTGGTCACCTTTTGGCAAGATACGGGTCACCCTGCGGGTTACATTGGTTTTTTTTCTTTTTTCTTCAGTATGACGGTGATGTTGACACTTCGATTTCTCGTGCGGTTATGATTTAAATCGTTGAGCAGCAGCCTATTAATTATATTATATTATAACCGCACTAGAAATCGAAGTGTCAACATCACCGTCATACCAAAGAAAAAACCCCCCCAAAAAACCAGGGAGTCTGGAACACTGACGCTAACCATTACCTCGACGTGTTTCGACTTATGAGTAACTTACAAGTAACGTGTGTCGACGTGTGTCAAGGATCGCGTAACCGTAACGTGCCTACAACTTATGGCCAGTGCATGTGGAACGTGCGAGTCATACGCTGGCATACGTCGAAAAATTTCAAGCATTGAAAATTTGTCCAACAGCTCGGCGTACTACGACGTATGCCAGCGTACTATGACATATGCCAGCGTGCTCTTAACGCATACAAAACTTACCTTTACGTATTCGACGTGTGCCAGCGTTTTAGACAAATTTTTCAAACGTCGGCATACGCTGGCCAAATCGTCAAGGTGTGACAGGGCCTTAATACAAGTTAGCAGCGACAGACAGACAGACAGACAGACACATACACATTCTCCTTTTAGCAACACTGTAGAGATAAAAACAAAAATATCAAGTGCAATTTATCTTGTGGCCCCAGAACCAATATATATATATATATATATATATATATATATATATATATATATATATATATATATATATATATATATATATATATATATATATATATATTGTTGTGGTGACCAAATTCGCAAACCACCATTCAGGTCCCTTAGGTGAGATATCTCGGTAAGTACATGTGTAGTTAGGCCCAAACCCGTTGTCTAGTGGGAATACATGTCATTTATGCGTGCTGCGACTCTTCAGGATAGCCGTTTTTCTTTTACTATCTTTATTTTGGACCAACCGCCATTGTTACCACCATCAACAGTCGTCACAACATCAACCACCCACCACAACGCCGCTTCACCACAACAGCCACGACCTTGACCGTCAACCCTCGCAACCGTCGCATCGCCACCGTTCTTGCGCCGCTTGTGGGTGCCGGTATTGGACTCGTGCAGGGCGCGCGCCGAACAGCGTGTACAAAACCACGGATTTTCCGCTCCAAAAACGGATCAAAAACGACACACGCCCACTTTTGTTCCGTCCAATCGGTGAGCGAGGGGCGATTTGGCCCCGCCTCCAGGGCGTTGGAGGGCGATCGCTATATGCAAATTTATGGATCAAAATGGATTCACGCCCACTTTTTCTCGGGCCAATGGGGAGCGAGGTGAAAGGTCGAAGGCAGGGGGTCAAAGGCGAAGCCACGGGGCTTATATAAGCGGCTGCGTTCGTCAGTCCAGTGAGTTAAGACTTCGCAGTCGGTGGAGTTGGGAAGAAGAAGCAAGAAGGAGCTGGTCGTCGTCGTCGTCGTCGTCGTCGTCGTCGTCGTCGTCGTCGTCGTCGTCGTCGTCGTCGTCGTCGTCGTGTGCGTTGGAGTCGGAGCGAAGAGGACGGAGCTGTGGAAAGGCGGCGAGGGCAGACGAGGGGGTGCTCGCGTCGTGCCGGGAGCTGCACACCAGGGAGGCCGACGGCGCGACCTGGTCGAGGTGAAGACGCTCGTCGCGGGACTCGAGGCAGAGTAAAAATCCTCCTTTCCCCCGAGCATCAGCAACCCCCTCCTGTTTCCCCCCGCGCTGAGATAGTGCGACCAAGGGGGCCCCCTTCCCACCCCCTACCAGACACTGTCCGCGAGGCCCGCGGAGTTGAGGCACCATCGTCGCTCCGCGTCTCATCACCAGACGGGTAGGCCCGACCCGGTCTCGGCCTCAGGCCCGCCTCATCCTTGAGGGTGTTCTTTTTCTTGGTTTTGGGTATGTGTTGTCGGCGCCGTCTGTGAAGTAAAATTGTATAAGTGTTGCCGTGTGCTCGCGTAGTCGGATAGCTCTGCATTGTGTCTTCGCTTTTACATTTGCTTTTTGTGTAAAATTGCATTGTGTTTCTCTTCTTTTCTATGTGCTTTTGGTGGAATTGAATATGTGTGCTTTCCGTTCATCGCGAATAAATGTGCTTTGTGTTGAACTGTTTCCCGCTTCGCTTCGTCATTTCTTTCATTGAATCCTCATCTTGCTTCACGTAAAGGGTTGGTAGTGGGCTGAATACGCCCGATAATTAATTGAACCGTCGAGGCCGACGATAACACCGCTCGGTTATCCCGATAGTACGGAACGGGTCGCTTAAGTGGCCCGTGTCCGAAGTCGACCTGCGGCGAGGTGCGATCGCCCGGTCTACCCTCCGTGTGGGTACTTAGGTAGGTCGAATTTGGCGAACAACCCTATCCCACGCGGGGGCCGATTGGCTCGATCGCGGTGAGACCGAAAGGTCCACCCGTGACTGGTTCCCGGCGTTAGTCCGAGAGGGTCACGACTGGATTGTCCGTCCGGTGGGCGACGTGCCGCGATTCGAGTTACGTGGCCGTCAGCACGCCGGCGGGCGCGAATCCGTAACACTGGTGTCAGGTCGTGCGATACAAACCCATCGCCCTCCTCACGGCACTGGTAACGGAGAACGGGAAAACGGGCTCTCCTGTCTCCGGTTAAATTCACGGGAATCGGTCCAGGGGTGAGAGAAGCGACCCCCGATTCCCTCCAAATTACGAGCGATTCAAATTAACCCTTCACGAGAAGCAAGATGGCGTCTCAAGGCGAGCGGGAGCCGGGGGTATTAGAAATGGATGTAGAATGTGTAGAATCCATGGCTCAGGATGGAATCCCCGTGCAGGAAATGTTGATTGTGCAGGAACACCGACTCGCCCAACTGAACCCAGAGCCCGAAATAGGTGCGGCAGCGGCCGCGGTGTATGACACCTCCCCCCCCCTCTCCACCAAAACCCGCCGACCCTTGCCGAAACGGCTCACCCAAGCGCACCCGACATGGCCCAGCTATGCGCCATGCTGGCGGCAATGACAGCGAGAATGGATGCGAATACACAAAAAATGGATGCGAATACACAACAAATGAACGAAAAGATGGATGCGAATACACAACAAATGAACGAAAAGATGGATGCGAATACACAAAAATTGGATGCGAATACACAACAAATAAACGAAAAGATGGATACAAACACAAACAAAATGAACAAGCAAATGAGGGAGGAAATGAAAGAGCTGCGGGGTGAGACGCAGAACATGGGCCGATGCCTGCAGGCGGGCATGAAGGCCGTGACCAGGGAGCTGGGAATGGCGACTCCATGTGTGGGAGCAAACGAGCTGGAAGGGGGTGCAACGGCTGACAGGCCCGCGGTGGAGGCGGGTAAAAAAATAATTCGGGGGGCGTGTTGGGCGAGGGTCGTGACAGAGGAATCGACGGTGACCAAAAGGGAAAAATTAAATGGGGAGACCAAAACGTGTGAGACGAGACACGAGGTGACGACGACAGAAACTTATAAATGTATAGAGACACGGGAGACAGAAAAAATAGAGGAGAGACTGCACGATGAAGACGGGGAAAGTGACGCACACACACACACGGAGGTAGTGGAGGATAATGGGGGTGAGCTGGGGGACTGGGTAGAGACCCAGTGCGAGCACCTGGATGGCCTCCTCCAGGAACGAGGGGAGGGAGTATGCCCCCCTGAGGCGAGTCACGACCAGGTGAGTTCGGTCGTGCTTTGCGAGGTTGAGGGGACGAGTGCTGCGAACGGATGCACGGAGAGCTTGGGGGGTATGGAGGCCCCGGAGACCCTTGTGGGGACACGAATCCCCAGTGTGGTTGTCCCTGTGTGTGTGGTGCAAGGTGTGAGTGCGTCCCCGTGTGTGGAAGCGACCCCGTGTGTGAGTGGTGTGGTGGCGATGGTGCCGGAGTACGTGCTTCCCAGCACGCCGTGTGTGGGTGAGGCACCGTGTGTGAGTGAGGCCGTGTGTGTGGATGAAACGGCCTGTGTGAGTGAGGAACCGCGGGTGAGTGCCCCCGCGTGTGTGAGTGAGGCACGGAGTGTGGATGAGGCACCGCGGGTGAGTGCCCCCGCGTGTGTAAGTAGTATGGTTTGTGTGAGTAGTGAGGCACGCGTGAGTGAACGGCCGAGTGCAAGGGAGACCGTGTGTGTGAGAGAGCGGTATGTAAGGGAGATGTCGGTTGGCATGCGGGAGCACGCAGCCGCGCCTCCCGGTGTGAATGTGATGGAATGGAGTGTGAGCGTCGTAACACGCAGGTGTGCGTGTGTGGAATGGCGACGACGACGACATGTGAGTAAAGAAAGCCGAGCAGCGGCTGTAGTTGTTTCGAGGACCGTGCCGGGTTCACCCAGCAGTGAGCACGAGGTTCGTGCTGTGCAACGCACGAGACCGCCACGTGCTCGCTTGCGAGAGTGAAGTCCCGGTCCGGAAACGCCAGCGGTGGATTTGCCGATCCCGCGGACGGACAAAGTTTAGGCAGGATAACGGATTTGGACCGGACGGGTTCTCCACGCGATCGTGTGTGTTAAGCTCCAACGGGCAAAGCACATGTGTTCGCGTGGGGAACCCCTCGAGACGTGGGGCTTGTGTTTTTTTATGCGCACGGTGACGCCATGGCTGCACGTGGGGTTGGAATTCGGCAGGAGGGGTATCTCTGCCGGATGGTACCGTCCAAGGAGGGACGAGGAACACGTGCAGCTGCATGACGTCACGGGCAGGTGCAAAGTGCGCGAGCTCTGAGTTGCTGCGCAGGTGCTGCGCATGAAAAAAAACAAAAAAACAGTAAGCCTCACTTTCGGGTGCACAGGATTCCTGGGCAAGGGGTGGAAGACCCCCTTCACCTGGGCACAGGATGGAAACTAGTTAGGGGGAAGGGTTAGCTTAGCTAGACCGACTTCATGGGGCAGGGGTAAGTCCTCATGGAGTCCGTGGAATGGATTAGTTAGAGGGATTGTAGCCAGATTTAGGATGGGAAAATGGGATTATTTGGAGACAGAGACAGACTTGTGGATGTGTAGTGGGGACGTAGCTTAGCTACGTAGTGTTAAAAGGAACGTGCTATAGAGTAAGGGACGACGTGGGAGCACGAGTTAGTTAGGGGATGTAGTTAGAAGGATGGCAGAGTTCAGCGGTGAGTGTGTTGAAGAGTTGTCGGTGAGTGAAGTGGAAGCATGTGCTTGGTGAGTGAGTGAGGCCAGCGCGTCTGTGTGAATGGAGTGAATGGGGAATGCATGGTGCGATGAGTGATTGGGGGGAGGAGTGACTCCCGCCCAAGGGACCCCTGGGTAAGAGTAAAGTGAGTTAGCTGGGTTAGTCAAATTAACAAATATGGAAGTCGTTTTGTTGTTGGTGGGTGTGTAGGCTCGAAACCCGTTTGGAGGGGTGCAGGAGCCCTGTTGACGGGCTTGGGAGCGTGGCTGCGAAAGGTGAGTATCGCTGAGTGGGTACCCCGGGCACCAGGCTAGTCGGCCGTGGTAGGCCAAGGGCCCATGGGGGGCCGGGATAGCGTAGTGGGCACGGGTGCGCCTGCTTGGTGCGGGGGCCCGGGGCGCCATGAGCCGCGTGGGCAGTGTTGTGGGCAAGGGTGACCCTCGAAAAGGGGCCTGGGAAGCCAGCCTGCCACGTGTGCATTTCAGGGGAGGTGCCATGGGGGGCACTCCCCGGTGTTAGGGAGCTGGTAGGCTCGGAGGCAGTGTAGTGCCCGGGGGTGCCATAGCGGGAGATTCGGCAGAGGGTCGTGCCTGCCAAAGGGAGCCACGTGTCCCAGCCAGGAGACCGTGTGAGGGCACGGAGAGAAAATTGGGGGGCGAGGCCCGAAATTGTGAGGACACCAACACAGGCGACGGGAATCTGGGTTGTTAGAACCAATAGTTTAAGCGAGAGGCGCTTGTTGAAAGCCCCGGGGTAGTTTAGCAGTTAAATGGATAGGGTAGAATAGGAGATGTACCCCTCCGCACCATCCATCCCCTCGCTCTCGTTGTGGGCCGCTGGACCCACTTTGGTTATAGATCGCTGAACTCTGGGGAGGCCATTCTGAGGCTTGAGTTGGGCCTCGACACAGGACGCTAGCTCTCCCTTATTCCCCTCCGGGAAGGGAATGTAGGGGTTGGGAGTAGGCTAGGTGACAGGATAGGTTAGCCGAACAGAGACGATAAAGGCGGTTAGGGGACGATTTATAGAGGGGAAGTAAACATAAAAATAAAAATAATAATAATTAAGTTGGGGCTAAATTGGGGTTTGACAAATTATGTTATGGAGTGGGTATGTACAGTGACAGGCAAAGGCGATAGGTTGGGAGGGAGACAGGTAGGTAGGTCCGAGCCCGACTTCCAAGTGGCCAGCACCACCGCACTCCCTCCACCAACCTCCACGGAACGGCAATGGCTGGCCAACTTCATCGGCTGGCCGTGTTTTGCTTCAAGGCGGAGGCCGGCCAACTTCATCGGCAGCTGTTGTTTTGCTGCAAGGCCTGTGCCATCGGCTGGCCGTGTTTTGCTTCAAGGCCTGTGCTGGCTGGATCGTCTGCAGCTGCTGTGCTGCAAGGCCTGTGCCGGCCCACTTCATCGGCAGCTGTTGTGTTGCTGCAAGGCCTGTGCCGGCCGGATCATCTGCAGCTGTGGTACTTCAAGGCCTGTGCCGGCCAGTTCATCTGCCGGCTGTGTTTGCCTGCAACGGCCTTCTTCTGCGGGCTGTGTTTGCCTGCTTGCCTTTGCCATGCCATGCCCACTGCCCATGTTCACCAGCCCCGTTCAATTCTTGCTTTGCCCCACCCCCCTGTTCATTGCCATGTGCGCCAGGATCAAGGCAACAGTTTGCAAGCTGCAAGAACTGCCCCGTTGGCAGCTACAACACGGGCCTGCAGTGGCGGCCCGTGCACCGTGTTTGTGTTCATCCATCCATTCGTTGTGTTCATTGCGTGTGCCACTTGAGCTGGCACGGAGACTGCATTTGTGCAGCCCATGCTCCGTTGTGGTTCACTACGTTCAGTTCAAAAGGGAAGGCCGTGGACTGCGTGTGAGCAGCCAGCCACGTTCCCTGTCACCTGCCTTGTTTTGAGCCAGAGACTGCATGCGAGCAGCCTGGCTCCCTGCTAACTGCTTTCTTTTTGCAGAGTTCAATGATCCTGGGCCATGGTTTAGTGTAAAATTTGTAAGTTAAGGTTAAGATGTACTGTAAATATGAGTGCGCCCCCGGCATGTCTGTCCTAGCGCCGGCAATTTTATTTAAGTCGTCCGTGTGAGTGAGTTTGTTTAGGTAGTTACGCAGCCCTCAGGTTATTTATTTTGGGGACACGAATACCATGAATGTCGCACTCAGGGATCCGTAGGTAAAATGTACTAGGGGAAAACTACACATGATGGCACACGAAAATTTGACGACTCGGGACGAGTCTGTAAAAAGGGGAGGGAGTAGTGTTGTGGTTACCAAATTCGCAAAACACCATTCAGGTCCCTTAGGTGAGATATCTCGGTAAGTATATGTGTAGTTAGGCCCAAACCCGTTGTCTAGTGGGAATACATGTCATTTATGCGTGCTGCGACTCTTCAGGATAGCCGTTTTTCTTTTACTATCTTTATTTTGGACCAACCGCCATTGTTACCACCATCAACAGTCGTCACAACATCAACCACCCACCACAACGCCGCTTCACCACAACAGCCACGACCTTGACCGTCAACCCTCGCAACCGTCGCATCGCCACCGTTCTTGCGCCGCTTGTGGGTGCCGGTATTGGACTCGTGCAGGGCGCGCGCCGAACAGAGTGTACAAAACCACGGATTTTCCGCTCCAAAAACGGATCAAAAACGACACACGCCCACTTTTGTTCCGTCCAATCGGTGAGCGAGGGGCGATTTGGCCCCGCCTCCAGGGCGTTGGAGGGCGATCGCTATATGCAAATTTATGGATCAAAATGGATTCACGCCCACTTTTTCTCGGGCCAATGGGGAGCGAGGTGAAAGGTCGAAGGCAGGGGGTCAAAGGCGAAGCCACGGGGCTTATATAAGCGGCTGCGTTCGTCAGTCCAGTGAGTTAAGACTTCGCAGTCGGTGGAGTTGGGAAGATGAAGCAAGAAGGAGCTGGTCGTCGTCGTCGTGTGCGTTGGAGTCGGAGCGAAGAGGACGGAGCTGTGGAAAGGCGGCGAGGGCAGACGAGGGGGTGCTCGCGTCGTGCCGGGAGCTGCACACCAGGGAGGCCGACGGCGCGACCTGGTCGAGGTGGAGACGCTCGTCGCAGGACTCGAGGCAGAGTAAAAATCCTCCTTTCCCCCGAGCATCAGCAACCCCCTCCTGTTTCCCCCCGCGCTGAGATAGTGCGACCAAGGGGGCCCCCTTCCCACCCCCTACCAGACACTGTCCGCGAGGCCCGCGGAGTTGAGGCACCATCGTCGCTCCGCGTCTCATCACCAGACGGGTAGGCCCGACCCGGTCTCGGCCTCAGGCCCGCCTCATCCTTGAGGGTGTTCTTTTTCTTGGTTTTGGGTATGTGTTGTCGGCGCCGTCTGTGAAGTAAAATTGTATAAGTGTTGCCGTGTGCTCGCGTAGTCGGATAGCTCTGCATTGTGTCTTCGCTTTTACATTTGCTTTTTGTGTAAAATTGCATTGTGTTTCTCTTCTTTTCTATGTGCTTTTGGTGGAATTGAATATGTGTGCTTTCCGTTCATCGCGAATAAATGTGCTTTGTGTTGAACTGTTTCCCGCTTTGCTTCGTCATTTCTTTCATTGAATCCTCATCTTGCTTCACGTAAAGGGTTGGTAGTGGGCTGAATACGCCCGATAATTAATCGAACCGTCGAGGCCGACGATAACACCGCTTGGTTATCCCGATAGTACGGAACGGGTCGCTTAAGTGGCCCGTGTCCGAAGTCGACCTGCGGCGAGGTGCGATCGCCCGGTCTACCCTCCGTGTGGGTACTTAGGTCGGTCGAATTTGGCGAGCAACCCTATCCCACGCGGGGGCCGATTGGCTCGATCGCGGTGATACCGAAAGGTCCACCCGTGACTGGTTCCCGGCGTTAGTCCGAGAGGGTCACGACTGGATTGTCCGTCCGGTGGGCGACGTGCCGCGATTCGAGTTACGTGGCCGTTCGCACGCCGGCGGGCGTGAATCCGTAACAATATATATATATATATATATATATATATATATATATATATATATATATATATATATATATATATATATATATATATATATATATTGTGGGCCAGGGACCAGTGGCAAGAATGACCGCTAGGTGGGGAAGTTTACGCCGTCTCCCACCAGGCTCCCAGAATTGTCGGCCGTCGCTCACGGATAACTCCGTGAGGTGGCGGGTCGCTTAACCGACCGTGGACGCCAATACCTCCACCGCGTAGCATAGGGTCTTTTTGTCTCGAACCAATTTACCTAAGTAACCATGCGGTGTCATCTACCAGGGAACCACGCCCTCGGCACGTCTTGCTCGAACCGGGTCACTCTTCCGACTGCGGTAGAGTTCCAACTACCGACTACCAACTCCGGTTCGGGTGCAGTCGAGCGGAACTGCCAAAGCCGTGCTGGCTAGGATGAGCAGATTAACGGGAACAAA